>NW_027182336.1:2790964-3131928 GCF_040938575.1 Ambystoma mexicanum | reverse complement strand
TCAATCTCTCATAATCGAGTGGTGCTGCTTCAGTTATGCTTCAGCCGGCCCTTCTTGTTGTGGTGCAGCTGTCCATCGGTGATTCTCTTTGTTCTCGAATCGCTATCTTGTTTTGTCCGCAAGCCAACCTCTTCAAACTCCTCCAGCTCGCAGATTACTTCTCGTGCTGCGAATTTCACCAGGTTTCTGACAGCTGCATACCTCTTATGTTCATGCACCTGTAGATTCCGTTTGACACTTCACAGCAGGCTCGAAAAGCATTTTTTTTCATGGATCATCGGCAGATCAGCAGGAGCACCTAGGAAACTCGACCAATCCCGTGGCCATATAGCCACGCCCCCTCTCCCCTACTTCAAGCCAAACGTCCTTGTGACTTGTGGTTTCCCCGGGGAGGGATTGACCGCTTACCAGGTCTTTCTTTGCTTTTTATTCTCTGTATTTGTTGGTAAGTCCCCATTGTCTGGTACTCTGCCTTGCTCCGCGCCCTCTCCACATCTCAGAATTAGTGGTTTTACTTCCATTTGGGTTTCTTGTGATCTTCATCCCAGTTTTTATACCTGCTTCACATAGGTAGTCCCTACTCTTCCTCATCCCAGTACTGTCTCTGGTGTCTTCTACCCTACAGAAGTATATGGAGGTATGTGGGTCTATAGGGCTTGGTGTAGGGTATGAGAGTGAGGAAGGAGTGAATGTATTTTGAGTGTAGAGCGTTCTCCCGGAATAGTCGTCCCCAGTCCCACAAGGGTGCGTGGCTTCCCATGTGATCCACCTGCCGAGTACCACCCACAGGGGGACTATTGGGCAGCAGCACCCCCTTCCTGGCCTTATGGAAAGGGGTTCCCCCTAGGGAAGCAGGGATGACATCCTAGGATTCGTCAGAAGCACCCAAACCTAAGACCACGCTACCTCCGGATCTGATGGACTGTACCACCTTTGGGCTGCTTTAAACGTATCCTGAAGACCCACCTATTTGCCTAAGCTTTCTCTCATATCCTTTCTGTCTTGCTGGCCTTACCCATGAATGCTTATATTGTTCATTTTTTCAGTTTTGTTTTGTTTCTTGTTAGCGCTCTGATGCCTCAGGGCTTGCTTTTCTTTAGCGCTATATAATTAATAAGAAATAAAATTTAAAAAAGTGTTGCGCTGTAAAGATCGTTGTTGCACTTGCAGTGTGGCAAAGACACTTGAGACACTTTTAATCCTGGGAAGGAGTACGGAGGTCGCTATATAAATTTGAGAGAATCGGGTTTGTTAGATGAAGATCATAGGGTGTGGAATAAGATCAGATGGACTAACAATCATGAGAATTTATATGACGGGAGGATAGCTCTGTGGCAACGTGTTGGTCTTGGAAGCAAGACCATGCTTAGCAACACAGGTTAAAATCCTGGATTTCTGCTTGAAACCGATCTCGGGATTAAGCATGTTATCAATAACCTGCACTTGCATGATCCAAGTGTACAAGGCCTGGTAGGATTCCTCCCAAACCCCCACCGTGCCATGAGACACACACGTATAGGCGCATAATAAATGACCAATAAAATAAAATAAATGAATATGGATGCTAAATCTCTGAGAAAATGAAGCATCATGCAAATCCCAGATCACAAATAAAGAAAGGAAATATCCTTTTCAAACCTCCTCGTACAGCTTTTTTAATTGACCTCAGTTTCCCACAACGTACAGCGGTCAGTAACCAAGCTCCGGGGATGGATCAAATTCAAGCACTTTTTAAAATCAGGTATACATAAAGGGAATCTCTGGAACAAACATGGAAAACATTTAGTCAATTATCAATGAAACAAGGGCCATGCATGGAAGGCACTCAATCAGTTGTCAGAAGACCCAGTTCAAAGATAGAAGGCACTTATACGACTATCAATAAATCGAGGCCCAAAACATTCAGCTAATTGCTGAGGAGTGAATATGCAGAGGAAAGTAACCAAACACCAGGGGCGGAAAACACTAAGCGACTCATTACAGGTTTGCCGGTGTCCTGGTGGTAAATCCATAAAAGCAAAGATACTGCGAAGGGAACGTTTACCACTGAATTTAAATGACTTCTGAGACCCAAACTGTGCTTCAGCTGAATGGGGATTCTTTTAAAAGTGCAGCCCCAGACATTTGTGTTAACCTATAGTGGCATAGTTCTATTGTTTGGCATACCTGCCAGGTGTGTCCTATCACCCTCCAAATCGGAGGTTACATTCCCTATAGCATAAGGAAGGTTGCCATCACAGGATGTGTCTATGAGATAAGCAATACAATGTATAATAACATATGTATAATCAGGTTTGCATTTACCTTTCTTTGGAAAGATATAGGTGAAAAAGTAACTGCCACGTTTTATGAAAAAATGTGGCCTGACAGCACTCTAGAATCTATGAATTGGAGGGCAGCTGAAACATATATCAAACTACTACCCTCTAATGATGGGCAGTATGGTATGATGAAGTTATTGCCAATTCAACATTTACTACTAAAACATATTTCTTTCTTTTTTGGCTTTTAAGTTAATGGCTGAGCAGATGAGAGTACATGCTGAGTGTTTTATCCCTCTGGGGCATGGGTCTGCAACCTTTGGCTCTCCAGATGTTTTGGACTACAATTCCCATGATATGTGGAAATTCACTATGCTGGTTAGGAATGATGGGAGTTGTAGTACAAAACATCTGGAGAGCCAAAGGTTGCAGACCCCTGGGTAACCTGTAAAAGGCTGATAGAAGCTCCCCTAGGAAATGTCTTGTGCCACCGGTGAGAATCTCACACCCCTGTCCTGACAGGAGCATCCTCTTTCCTTGGCAGGGCTGGAACGTTGTGCATTTTAAACAGTCCTGCTGAGCACTGGGTGGGTGGGCTTGGAGGCACCATTACCAAGGCGACTGTTTGATCGATAGGAGCCAGAGGTGGGCGGGAAGTGTTCAATATTGAGTCAGCTAGTGATTCTGTAAGGAAGAATGCTGCCATCTTAAAATATTGGACATCTCTTCCTTATCACCCCACACGATTTCCATCAGATATAGTACTCTGGCTATGAAACAGCATAGGTGAGAACACGTATTAAAGGGACTATGATAGGCTCCTGACAAAAGGCTTGTTAATGAAGCTGCGTGGGATTGGAAGCCCAAGATTGACAATATTCAAAGAACATTGTAGAAATATACCTGGGAGATACCCACGTTGCTTAATCCAGTAAGGGTGGCAACCTTGCTTGGAATTTGCTTATAAGTGAAGAAGTATGGTGAAGATATACCTTGGACGGAGTGAGGATTTGACCTCATTCAGTATTATCAGATATACGCCCTAAGGAACACCTCACTGAGGAGGATGAAACAAGTGCTGGCAAGACCAGTAAAGAATATATGCCAAAACGGAATTTGTCAGACTTTGGATTTGTTTTTGAGATATACAAGGTTATGGTAACAGGGTGTGGCGCAAATGGTCTAGTGTCCGGTTGTCATCTTGTTAATGAACCTATCTCTTGTCAGGATTCAGCTTTTTAATGAGCAAGCTGCTCTCAAACATTGGGCCTTTTGTTGAAACTGGTCCAGTTTAAAGGGCCCTGGCTAAGGCTGAATATAAGCTTCCAGGAGGGGGAGTAAACAGACCTCTTCCTCAACATCCTCTGTTGCTAAGAGATGTTACCAGCAGCAAGAGGCAGCGCCTGACTGCTGCTGAAACATCGGTACTCTGGGAGACCATCTCAATGTTCGTAACAAGCAATCTACCAGTGATATTGGCACCCTTTCCGGGCTTGTGAAGAAAAAAAGGCCCCAAGGTTTCAAGGGAATGGTGAAATAACCCACAGCATTTTCTGAGTCCAAGGAGATTTCCCCTGGCACATGATGTTTGCTCATCATAACAACTTTTCATCTAAGAAATATTTGCACCTGCCTTGAGATAGCCACCCCATTCCAACCTTGACTGAACCTCCTGATGGTGACCGCCTCTTTAGGCTGAGCCTCCTGCCACATAATCATGCCTGGACTGAATCACCCAGTTCCACTGCAAGGAGGAGGGGGGCATCAGGAGGCCTGCTTGATGCAATTGACCCCGCTTAAGAAACTATGGTTATGAAATTGTGGAGTAATTGTATTCCATGTAGCTTGACCACTGGCCTTTACGCTGGACTATGAAGACGGGCTAGGTCACCTATTCCTCCCTTGCCCAAAGACATTTTAAAGTAACTCATTTTATTTTTTGTTCCACCGTTTTATTCATTCATGCCTGCATTTTCTTCCTCCAGCATTGTAGGACCCAGAAAGTACAGACTATATATCTCGGGCCTGCATTATCTCTGTAATTGCCTTGCAAGGGACACCTTTCATTGTTTTATTAGTTATCAAGTGAATATTTTTTATAACATCTTGCTTTCTCATTTCTCATAATTCGCTAGCATTTTCTAGTGCGCAGGGAAATTAAATATACAAAGCACTGCATGTGTGAAATTGCTTTAGAAAATAGAAAAAGGTTGCAGTTGATTTAAATCTAAACCTTAACAAGGAAGGTCGGGAGGATTTCTCAGGGGCAAGGCGTTTGTCTTGGAAGCAAGACAACGCATAGCAACACAGTTTCGAATACTAGTCTCGCGCTTAGAAACTAGTCTCTGGTAATAAGCACTTTATAAAAGAACAACTATCATTATAATGGCTTATGATCTTGTAATGTTCCGAGATACTGTCTAATGTTGACATTAAGGGAGTTGTGTGTGATAGACGGTTTGAACTGTTTGACCTGTGTTCTATTTCCATGAGACCCAAAAGTGAAAACAAACATGGGGTGTATTGTTGATTCCCAAAAAGTATTGAAGCTTTGTTTTGTGCCACAGAGAAGGTGGCGTGTGTGCAAGTATTAATTGAGCCTTTTATTTCATAAATATTCTTTCTGTACACCGGCCTGGTTCTTGGCTTAACATTGCGCAAGGGGGAGAGATTCATTGGTTCTAGATGAGCCATAGACATGGCTAGATAGAATATCAAGGGTTATTTGTGTGGTGCTGTTGATTGGGGGAAAATACTCGCCACATTACTAGTGATCCCATAAATATATCTCAGAGTTACAAGTTGCAGAAGCTTGAATATCCCATACGAGAGTGGTGGTATGTACCTCGGAGTAGCAGCTTCTACGCGACCCCTATGTGCCCCCTGAAGAGAAGGGTCTTGAGTTTGTTCCTGAAGTGCAAGAGCATTGGAGCTGTCCTGATTGCGATGGGGAGAGTGTTCCAGTAGGCAAGGGTGTAGCAAGAGAGGGCAAGAGTGCATGGATGTGATTTAAGTGCAGAACTTGTACTCAAGACACTGGCCTCAATGAACCAAGCTCACGGCATGGAAAATAATCTGGCAACCATCCATGAACAGTAATAGAAGACCCTGGTTCCATGGCAATATACTGATGATCAGAAATTAAAGCTCATCCGTTCGTCAATGAGTCATAACTTATCAGCTTTTCATATTTGAATAGTGAATTGCATTGCTACATATATTCCAAACATTATCTATTACTTCGTCAATCCCTTTTTTCGGTAGCCCCACCCCCATGCCTTGGCATCAGCTCATTCCCGTTAGTCCATCTAGCTAACAGGGAGCCCATTTTACATTAAAGTGATTCATATCCTCCTGCTTTTCAGGAATGATGTATTTCCTAGACTGTTTATTTCCATTCCAACCTTTAAACGTTTTTGTGCGTGACCATCATACATTAACATGTTAGCAACAGCAAGTAAAGAGCAACTTTACAACTTTATTTTTGTTATGTTTACAAGGACATACTGTACTTCTCTATTCATGCGATTTACTCCTTGTTCAGAGTCAATATTGAAAAGATGGTACTAGACTTTGGAAAAAATAAAAAATTGTTTGCTCATTTTAACTGCATCAGCATATTCATTTTGAGGTTTCAAATTGCTTATGAACAATGAATGGCCGGGTGGGGAGCTCACAAGGTAATCAATCACCTCTCAAACGGGGCCAGTCTGCACTGTGCAAATTAGAATGCTGCTGCGTGGCAGACCCAAACCTACATTCCTCCGAGGTCGAGAAATTGAATACCAATCAATTGGATTATATTATCACTTGTTTATTACAGTGCTTAGAAGCTGTAGGAATCTGTTGTAAAGCAGTAGAAAGAACACAAACTGTTATCATTTATATTACCTGCTGTTATTCTTATAAATGTACACGTATAATCAAAATCAACATCATTTTAGAGTTGAGATAGCTTCAATTTAAATACATGTATATGGTATTTTGATTAAATTTATCTTAAAAATGTTTGATGGAAGTTTGAGTAAATGTTGTTTTTATTTTGTCTTTTTTTCTTATGAAATGTTTGATGTAATTGTATTTTCTTAATATGTATACATTTCTGTAAGGTATGTTTTATAAACACAAATAAAAAAATAACAATAAAAAATATTTTTTCACCAACCTATTTCTTATCCATTTCATTGTGCGTCAAGGTCACATTTTCATAATTAAAATGCCCTTGGAATGGAAGGAGTTGCATTAAGTCTGACACATCCAATGCCTGTGAATGCTAAGGGTCTGCTTGAGATTTAACACTGCAGTCCATCTAGTGCATCTGAGGGGCACAGCAAGGGCTGTATTCTTAGAACTAGTCTAATGGTTGGGTCTCATATAAAACCAATAAAAGAAATAATGCCATACTAAGAAAACGGTCTTAAGTTAAAAAATCGTTTTGAAATAAACAATAAAAAAGGACCGATTTAGAAAGTCCGCTCTGGGACCGCTCAGAGCGGTCTTTCTAAATCAATCGGTCACGCCTCTGCCGCACATAAGTCAGCGCAGGGTCTGACAGGCACGCCAGGACCCAGAAGCGTTGTCGGGGGAGAATATGTAAGTGTATGTGTGCGTGTTTGTTTGTGTTGTGTGTCTGTGTGTCTTTTGGTTTGATGGAGTCTTGGGTGGGGAGGGAGGCGGCCGGGGCTGAGGGAGGGCCACTAGGGTGTGAAACCCTCTGATTACAAAGTAATCCTGCCAGAGAGTGTGGGAGACGAAGCAACGCCGTCTTTTTGCTTTTTGTAGGCCGCCTTATATCGGCCGTAAAAAATCTGTCTTCATGTTAGGCGACCTACAAAAAGCAAAAATAAAGCATTGAACCAACAAACAAGTTCCTAGTTAAGATCTATCTAGGTTCAAAACTCTTAGTGTGCTGTTGTATTTGTGCAATCACAGGTATTTTGTTCTGGGAAGTCACAGAAGGGGAGAATTTGTGGTGAGATCTGGTAAATTGAGCACAATTTTGAAGCAAACCTTTATGTTCATCTGATAAAGCAAGATCAGAGGCAGCACAAAACATACAGTGCAATGTGAATGAATAACGTGGCAGCCTCGAATGCTTGAGCACACACCTCTCCAGTTGTTGCATATCATCATTATTATTATATTTGCTCTTTTATAACACACACACACACACACACACACACCCCCTCTTGAGCTCACCTGCCTGCATCTGCTGTCAAACTGTGAATCACTTCTAGGAAGTGCCTGGCAATAAGAGTGTGATATAACAGGTCCCTCTAACCCGCTACATTGTCGTATCCAATTCCAGACTCGCACATTCAGCCAATTGAGTTCAAAGTGGGAGAAGCCCTTGCTTTTTTCCCATGCAAAGGTGATGTCCAGCTCTGTGTATGTTTTCATTTGTTTCCCATTTGTCTTGTAACTACCATATGACTAAGAGGTCTCTGGGACTTGGAAAGCTTACCGAACTATCATCTGAGCACAATATTTTGTTAGTCCAATAAAAGGTATCAAAACTAGGATTTTGCTTCATTTTACAACTCGACTAAAACAGCGCCACACCCTTTCTCCCACAAAAACTCAACAAAAATGTTAATCTGAAATGAGCAATTCAGGAAACACGAATACACGAATACATTCTGTTATGTAATGTATAGTCATACTGCAGGCCAAAGTTCAGAAGACTTTCCCGAGTGGGTATCTCGAAATCAAGTTTTTGCAAATTTGAGCTGGCTGGCACCCATACTCTGAGTTGGCCCCCATGTTTTTTTACATCAATCCAAATATGTTACGTGTGTAGATGTGAAGTCGCTAAGCGTCAAGGGTCTCTCTGTAAATGTCATTCAAAAACAATGCAGACAAATATGCATAATAAGGCTTTTCATCAGGGAAACCCCCTAGATAGCAATTCTCACTCTTGCTGGGTTTAAAAGCAGGCCTGGAAAGGATCGGAAGGGATCGGCTATTGGATATCATGCAGAATTCTTTCTGAAAGTTATTCAAGCAAACGTCCAAGGGTTGTCTCGTGCTGTCACAGTGGTACTATATTCTGGCATCACTCAGATCTTGGACCCTTAGCACCAGGGCCTAGAAAGGCCTGTATCTTGCTCTCCGGCCAGTGCCAAGCGTTGGTGATCTCCGTAATCTTATGTCCGAGGGGTCTCCTCACTGAGAGCTGTGGGCAGTTTCTGGATCACGGTGTTCATTGAGATCTGGGGGCTAGTGGGGTCTCAGCGGGTTCTGCCTTATGTTGTGATTTCAGTGCTTAGCTGCTGGGCCATGCCATAGCACCTGGACGAGGCTATCACATTGGGAGGAGATCCCCTTGAGCTCTGGGTCAGGAAATACACATGAGGTCAGAGCAGGAGTGTAATGGGGCTGCTCCGAAGTAACAGGCACATTAGGTGTTATTGGGATCTGAACCAGCAGTGTTTGGGCAATCACTAGGGTCCAGCTGTCCTTGAATGGGAAGCTCTTGACTATGTCGGCACTTCAGATGCAGGTTCAGTTGTGTTGCCGGCAGCATCTGCACTATCACTTTCTTGGAGCTTCTGCTTGTATGCACGATTAAAGAACCCAGCCTGTAAATGACATAAAAATTGAACAAAAACACATAAATTAAGTAATGTTTTCGAGAAAACTTAATAAACTTTAACTTCTTTTAAAAACCCAAATATAACTCTTTTCCTTTCATCTTGTGTTGATTGTCCATAGAGAGAAAGCATTATTTCAGAGTATGAGGAAGCATGCTGGGTAGTGCAATGATACTTGCGGTATCATTACACGACCTGATATAACCTGACATAACATTAATGGCCACCTGGACATAACGGACGTTCACGCATGTCCATGTTTTGGTTGGGCTTGAATGAATCACTCATCAATGGCTCATGCACACCTGTGGTGACTCATCTATTGCCTACATCAACAGTCACATAAAAACAGACATTCATTTCCTGCGGACTGTTCAAAAGGAGCTTGGACAAAACACACTCAGCCTCATTCCAAGTATGGAGGTAGTCATGGCGCTATTTGCGCCATGACTACCTCCCATACCGGGTCCGGGTCCAACCTGGTTCAATGGGGACTTACCGGTCCATTCCGACCCTGGATGGACCGGTAAGTCCCCATTGAAAAATCCATTCTCCATTCCCATTTGAGCCCCCATAGGGCTCAGTGGGAATGGGGAAGTAGCTAATAACTGTACCGCAATTTGCGGTACCGTTATTAGCTCTGAAGTCCCTTAACGGGTCCCGTCCTTAACACCTGGTCAGACCAGGTGTTAAGGACGGTGTTAATCTTTTGCACCTCTGTTTCCAAACTTAATATTGGTATGCCTTCATCACTCTGATGCCGCATAAACACTTAAATATGAGCCATGCCTGGTTGTGATATGAAGACTTCTAGGAGCACACAATTATACTGCCACAGGAATGTGATATTACACTAGTGTCACCTCTGTTAGCATAGCCCAGCTGTGGCAGGACTGATGTGTATTGGTGTTTGATTTGAGTTTCTCAAAATCTGCAGTCTGGAACAATAGCTAGGATGCTGTCTTTTTCACCCCCCAGAAGAAGGCCAACAACTTCCTCCTGCGAACCAGTGCTTCTGAGGCAGCACTAGCATTACAAGGCCACTCTCACACCAGGGTGTTGACCACTGGAGTCACTTTGCAATCAGCAGATATGGGAAGAGGGTGGAGCTAGAGTAGCCAAAGATGATCGGTGGGCCGGGAGAGGGGTTCCACCTTCTTGGTTTCTGTGTGGGCTCTCTACCACTTCCTGCCTCCCCTATTCCCAATTTCATGCAAGCAAGACACTCTGGGTGTGATGTCAAGAAGGCAAACAGCATTTGCTACAAAAGCTTGAATTTGACCTCCTACAGCAGGCTTGCTTGGGAATAAGCGCCCTGACATTTTCCATTCATAAGGAGAAGGATTTCTCTCCTTCTTTGGTTCATTTTGGACTCTGAAAGAAAAAGGATTAATAATGGCCTCTTTTAGGGATACCATCAGTTCAATGTCCTCTGCCATAGAGGTGGAAACAGGGGATTTAACGGAAGTGAGAGAGCTTGGGCCATAACCATCCCCAGGGATCAGTGGGAGTAATACTGTTGTTGGACCAAGGCCTCTCTGCTAACTGTGCACTAGAATCAGGATCCTGCTCACTGGAGGTGGCGAGTCCTCTGTAGGTCGAGAAATACAACTCGCCTTGTCCCTGGAGCCTCCAGATTGGCCCCAAGCAATCCAGAAGCCAGGGAAGAGCTTTGGGCATTGATTCCTGTATTGAACTGCTTACGGCTGCCTGTCCCAAGCTCGTTCATGCCACATGTCATTGTTGCTTGGATCGCACCACCTGTTAGGTTAGACCATGTCAACCAGTTCACAACCTGATGCCAAATCACCACCTCAAGAACCTCCGAGAAGCCTGGCTCAAAGCCGTTGAGCTCACAAAGACAAAAAACACAAAGGTAATGTGATTAGGCCATGTACCCCATGTCCATGTTTTGGGACCATAGTGACTTTTAAGCCCCTTCTCAACTTATTTCCTACAAATACCTATCCTTGAACCATTAACATTATTGCCAAGTCTACTGCCTGAACACCCTGCTGATCAACCTCCCTTTCATTTCAAGTTCTGCCATCTCCGTGTCTCTGTTACAGGGCTGGGTTTGTAATGTTTTTAGTTAGTTTGTTGCATTGTCTTATTGAAATTTCTATATTTGTATAGCACCTTGAGTGGACATTGTTTTATTCATTGCACTAAAGCTGTTTTGGTTGCTACTGTGATCAGCTCACACATTGGTTCTAGAAATGTGAGGGTTGGATATTGCACCTGAAAGATTAAATCCAATTTGTACTCCTTGTTGTTGAATTGATTTTGTGTTTTTATTATTAGAAATATAATTTCCAAAACAAAGTTCTCTCAAATTTCTGATCACATTAATTTGTTGTTAAATCATAAAACCCTTGTGTATCATAAATCCATAAAAAAAATTTTCTCAGATTTCTGATCATTATAGTCAGTTATTGTATCACATATCCTTTGTATATCATGGGTTCCTCTAAATATAATGTTCTTGAAGTGATAGTTTCATTGATTAGTTCTAGTGTCAAAAGTCTCTTTATTTAATTAGCATACACGTGTTTCACCACAGTTTTTTATGTGGATCATCAGGAGGTTCTGTTACGGAATATTTGTTATTTTCGTGTTTTAAACGGAAAAAAAAGTGGGCACATGCGGTCATGAATGTATTTGTACATCGACTCACAGAAGTGGATTTGATTTGTTCTCAAAGTTCTTTTCCTTTTATCTCTATGTGTGATTGATATTTTGGTATTATCTGGAAAATAGATAAATAACAACATGCTGCCTGTGAGTCCCCATATATTTGGGTAGCTCTAATAAGAAGCATATTAATGGGAATGCAGGGGGTTATCAGCTCACACCTTCTCATGAAGATATAGCCTGCCCTCGGCCTGCGCCATCAATAGAGGCACAGCACCATTATGATGGGGATCACTGCTGGTTTAGTAGTAGCGTGGGGCTGAGTAGGGGGTCTAGCCACTGCTCATCCATGTACTTCTGCAGAGCAGCAGTCATCATTTAGTATGCAGGGTTACAGAGGGCCCTGCAAACTCCCACATCTGCAGCAGTGACTGCATTGATGATGTTGACATCCTTAAAGCTCCCTGGAAAATCTTAGGGCTGATTTATGTCTTTTCAAATGTTGGCTTCCCAGTCTTGGCTGTGGAGACTATGGGGGTCATTACGAGTACGGCGGTAGGGGGTTAACGGCACCGGTAAGGATGCCGGTGCCGTTAACCCCCTACGGCCGCATTCCTTGGTCCCTTAGCGGGTCCCACTAAGGCCGGCTGGTTTTACCAGCCGCCCTTAGCGGGAGTCGTTAAGGGACCTTGGAGCTAATGACGGGCCAGCTATTTGCGGGCCCATTATTAGCTCCTTCCCCATTCCCATTGAGCCCTATGGGGGCTCAATGGGAATGGAGAATGGTATTCAGAATGGGGATTTACCGGGTCCTCCAAGGTCGGAATGACCCGGTAAGTCCCCATTCCGACTACCCGGACCCGGACACGACTTTGGAGGCAGCCATGGTGCTAATAGCACCATGGCTGCCTCCAAAGTCGTAATGACCCCCTATATCTACGCAGGTGTACCCTGACAAGCCTTTGCAAAGAAATCAAGGCCATGCTGGTTGGAACCCTGGGTGCATATGTGCGAGTGTTGTTCTCCCCACACACGTGCTAAATACGAGTGCAAAAAATGGCTGAATGTTTTATATCAGCCAACGTGGCATTCCCTTTCTTACATGGTGCAGACATCATATCAACCAAGGGACACTTTTGAAATGTGGGCACTGACAATTTGGTATTACATCGGCAGTGTTGCTGCTCCTACTGCATTACCAAAATGCAAAGTGCACAGTGCAAAGGACACAGGTTGCCGTTTCCTGGACTTGCGGAGCGTGCATATTAGGGAACTTCATTTCATGAAGATTTCACCGGTAAAAAAGTATTGCACATCGATTTGACACCACTTTTGCCGCTTCCATAATACAGAATAAAGCGCAAGGATGTTGCTGTAGACGGTATGACATTACATCAAGGTATTTACACGGAGAAACAATGGAAAAAGGACTTTGCAAATCATTAAGACATGCATGAAGCTTCTACTGCTTACAATAGTTCTTAATAGTTCTTGTGTATGTATGCAGAGAAGATATATTCCAACGTTAAAGAAATGTAGAACACAAATACTGTTGACTGTCTTTGCTGATCACATTATAAAAAAAGGGCCAAAGCATTCTGCTTAAGATGTAGTCCTCAATCAATTGCTTCTTTTATAATTTCGTAAGTATAGCAAACCCCATGAGTTTGTTCCATGTTTCCCTCTGATTTAGGAAATAAGGTCTGAAGCGGATGGTATGGGGCGATTTGAGTATCAGCAGGAATATGCAATGTGTCCCTTTAGGAGAAGGCAGACGTTGCGTACATGTAATGTTTATTATTGATTTAACCACTTTGCTATCAAGAATATGTCCAGCCTCATCCAAGAGGCTAGGAATGCCAGAAGGTAACAGCGGGACTGTGACCGCATGCAGGAGGCTGGGATCAACCCAAGGTGTTCAGAACAAGATCAATTGTTTGGACTTTTAATCTGATGCTGCTAGCCCTGTACATTTGAGGGCTTTTTTAAATAGCAAACAATTCGTAGGTTTTGCATTTCAGGCTCTTCTTCTCAAATTTGCCACTGATATTTTAAAAACACAAATCAACACAACGTTTCCAAACCCGAACGCAGTGGCTGTGATGCTGGAAATGCATCGGAGGGACAGGGCCTCCGTATCCTTGTCCTTTACTGCTTTTTATCGTGTGTTCTGTCGTGTTTTCCGCACAGGAGTTCATGTGGGACTCCTGGCTGTGCAGCTCTCTTTCTTTTGGTTTGGTGAACAGACCTGTGGGATACCCGTATGGCACCTATGTGTGGGGGTACAACCCTGTGCCCCTGTTGTATGTTTTTGGGCACCTGTGGGTGGCCCTCAGAGCAGGGTATGGGCTGGTGGCAGCTCCATGCTGAATTTGACAGGTGCGCGGAGTATCCTCCATTTTGGGATACCCCGGCCCTGCCATTGGGATCAGTTTATTCCTGATGGAAAACAAGATGGCCCCGGTGGCATCTTGCTTTCTATTACCCATTACCTTGTTTTCCCAAAGTCCTGGGAAGCCCTGACTCTGTCCCTTTCCCCTGACTGGCAGTTGGGTGGAAATGCCATATATGGTGTTGTTGTGAAGGCCCGGTCAGACTAGCTGGAGCCTTCCCGGTGATGTATGTTGTGGGTACCTCCTGTGGGTGGGACCTGGGTGAATAGAGTGTGTGACGAATATGCATTCTGTGTTGTGGGTGTCTAGTATCTAGTTGTTGACACAATGACTGAGACAACCCTGCCCGAAACCGGTATGAATGCAGCTTGGAGTGTTGAATGGTTCGGTACTTGTCCCAATACACATAACCTGTTGTGAGTGTCTGGAGAGAAGTGAATGGCCTGAATACCTCGTGTGCCTGATTGGCTGCCTGCCTGCATGAATGCCCGTAGTCGTGATTGGATGCTTGAGTGTGACCCAGCGGAATGAATTGGAGATCAACAGTATATCTGGGGACCTCTCACTGCTAGGAATCGTGTTCAGAAGCTGAAGTCCACTACGACGAGTAACTGGATTAACTGACGCTTGACCATGAAGCCCTGCTGGACGAGAAGAATTGCTGTTGCTCTCCTTCACAATCTGAAAGCTGCTTTGCCTCCAAGGACTGACCCAGAGAGGACCTGGTAAGGCGCCCTCTTCCCGAGCTACGAGGGACCATCGTGCACAGCTGATCTTTGCCAAAGCTCCCTGGTAGACAGCCCTACGACAAGCTGCTGACCCGATACGGGGACTGCTGCGGAACTCCAAGGAGAAGCACTCGGACTGTTGTCCGCCACTGTCGACGACCGCCATCGCCGACCGGAGCCGCCGTGCTCCCGTTTGCCTAAGAACTTTCATTGATCATCGGACACTCTCGCCTGCATCGTCATCCGCTTGTCTCCCGCTGGAGAAGGCCTGACCGTCGACGCGCCGAGGAGCATCCACCGGTGGGTTTCCCGCCACCTAAAGACCACAGAGACGCCGACGACACGACGCCCTTGCTGGGCCACAGTTCTTTATCATCTCTTTGCGGTCCAGAACTATCGTCACCGAGGTGCCCCGCACGCCTCTTCCTTGCAGGACGCCAACGCTCTGTCGTCGACGAGCACCGCTAGGAACAAAGCTGCCACTTCCCTGCCGTAGTTCACCCTGTTCACCATTGGACATTTCCCGACACCGAACGCCAAGTTCCCCGACACCTCTCGACGATCCGTGGCTCCCGCCTGAAAGGGAGGCACTCAAGAAGGATCGGTCGACGCATTGTCAGAGAACTCTACTCCACCAGGTACATTGGGGGTTAAAACCTTAATAGGACGAAGTAAGACTATCAGACAATATATGGACTGGGCTTGTGCTATATATCTTTATTTACAGGTTGCCCAGGTGGGGGGATCTCCACACAGAACTGTGCCTAGTGGTAGGGGTCAGCATTCTGCCTATTGTTTCAACCATTTTACGTTCCTGCCTAACTCTATTGCTGGTTTCCTCGTTATTAATCTGTGTGATATTTTAACCGTACAGTTGATGCACTTTAATGAGATTTGATAACCTTGGTGGTACCACTTTAGAATTGTATATATTTATCATTATTGACTTCCGAGTACAAAGTGCGTTATTGTGATCGTGTACATACCTTTGAATATTAATTATATAAAGACTGTGTTTTCAGTAATACAGTGTGTGGACATTCCTTTGTGGGGGTTCGGGGACTACACTGTACTTAAGTACCAGCCTGCATGACCTCCTGAGAAGCTAGGCCTTGATTGCTCGTCCATTGCTACCGTAATAGAGAATCTTGGCTGGGGTCTTCTGTGCCTCTCCTCTACCATATAGAGAGCGGAAGTACAGACACCCCCTACCAGTCTTTACACTGGTGGCAGTGGTGGGATGCTTATGGTTTTAAGAATCAGTGTATAACCGTGCCACTTACAAAATATCTGCACTTTATTAGATTAAGGTTTTGGTGTGTACAAAATAACTGCATTACAAGCAATGGAGTCTATTGCGAACGGTAAATTGACTCGGATGAGCTTAGAGGCTCTCCAGAGTGCTTGCGAAGCCAGGGAGTTAGATTTTGTGGATAAGTCTAGGGCTGAGCTGATAGCTGCCCTGGTGGACTACCAAACCGATGGTGAAACTCTTGATGAGGGGGGGAATGCAACCAATGAGGACTCTGCCCCTGGGGCGTCTACTGAATCTGTTTCTGGGAATGCCACCATTCCTGCTGCCTCTGTTCCGAACCCCAGCAATACCTTGGAACTTGAGTTATTAAGAATGAAATTGGCTTTTGAATATTGCAAGTTGGAAATAGATGCTGAGTTTAAGAAAGAGGAGCCGGTGCAACAAGTGGAGCTCAAGAATAGGGATCTTGAACTCAAGAATAGGGATCTTGAACTCAAAGACAAGGACACTGAATGTCAGAGAATCCAGCTAGAGAAAGCTCGAGTGGCGACTTCAGCGAAACCCAGTGAGCGTGTCAGGTCCCAAGCAACTAAATTTATGAAGGATTTGGTTGGTGTGTTTTCGGAGGGTTCTGATATCCTCCAATGGATTGAAGCGTTTGCAATGGCTTGTGCAATTCATGATGTTGACAAACGAGATTGGGCTAAGTGTTTGCTAAGCAGAGTGCCTCAAACTGGATATGACTGTATTCTGAAGCTAAGTGTGGAAGAAAGGGGTCAGTATGAGTGTATGAAATCTGCTTTGATTGCCAAGTTTGGCAAGACGCCTACCCAATACCTTAAAAGGTTCAGGGATTTTAAGAAAAGAGAGAATGTTGGGTTGACTGGGTGAGTGCTGCGCACATGAATATGATGGGGTGGATTGATGGTTATAAGGTGAAAACATTTGTTGAATTGTCCCACCTGTTATTTTTTGAGCATTTTTCTGAAGCCTGTTCACCGGAGCTGCGTCAGTATGTTGTTGACCAGAACATTTTAGATCCCTTTAAGCTGGCTAGGTTGGCTGACAAGTGGGTCTCCCACCGGGTGTCCCTTAAGGACTCCAGTGGGAAGGACAAGGACAAAGAAAAGGGGGCCTCTCAGAAAGCTGAGGTGTCCCAAAAGCAGTCACAGTCGAATAAACCTAAACCCTCCTCTCCTAAGACCCAACAATTTAGTGGGGATAAGTCATCTGTGGGTGGGAATAAGAATAGTGGTCCACCTGCTGCAAAACAGGCTCCCGGTGGGTCCAGTACCGTACCCCGCACTCCCGGCACTTGTTGGGACTGTGGGGCTCTGGATCACAAAAGGGTGACTCCAAGTATAAAGGTAAGGCACTCGGAGTACAGGCTGTCAGCCTGACCTACCCTTACCCAATGTCTGAGGTGGAGGCCACTGCCCTCCCCTCCTCTACAGGGATCACTTTTGGTGCTCCTGTAGAGATTTCCCTAGTGTCCCTTGGGGCCTGGGACCAGTACGCGGAAGTACTGGCGACTATCCCACAGAACACCCGTAGATTTTTGAGAAGTGTCCTCCTGAATGCCAGCCTTCTACTGGTTTGAGAGACACTGGGGCAAGCATGACAGTGGTGGACAGGACCCTGCTCAAGCCAGAGGACTATGTAGATGCTCCTCTGAGAACCACCAGGTTATCTGGTGGGCGTCCCAAATTATCGCCTGTAGCCCGAGTCACACTCGTAATTGGAGACAAGACAGCAAAGCTTCCTGTCCTGGTTCAGGACTATGTCCCTGCTAACATTCTGTTAGGTAACGATCTAGTAGAGTTGGGGTTGATCATGGATGGTCTTCCCATGACTGCTGCTGCGGTCACTAGGTCACAGGTGACACCGGGTCTGGCTGTGAGTCAGGTACCCGAGCCGAAGGCGCGGCCTAAGGCAAGACGAAGGAAGAGCACGAAGGCCACCTCTGTGGAGGGAGCTCCTTCTCTTCCCGCTGTTCCTACAGCACCCATTGGGATCCATGCTCCGGACGGGCTGGGTCCAGTGGTAAACCCCGTCTCAACTCCTGTGGGAGAAGAGCTAGAAGACTCTCCTCTGGGAGAGGTTCTCAACCCGGAGGATCATCCCAATCTTCAATGCTTGTTAGCTGAAGGGGGACCCTCCCGGGCAGACTTCTGTAAAGGACAGAGAGAGTGTCCCTCTCTCGAGGGTCTGAGGAAACAGGCCCTGTCTCAGGCACAAGGAGAAATGCCTAGGACTTTCCGGATTTATTGGGAGGGTGAGCTCCTTGTTAGTGAGCCCACTAAGCCTGAACCTGGTGCCCTCAAGAGGTTGGTGGTACCCCAGGTTTACAGGCCCTTCCTACTGCAGTTGGCGCATGAGGTGCCCTTGGCTGGTCATCTTGGTACCAAGAAGACTAAGCAGAGGCTCTCGGCCCATTTCTACTGGCCTCGGATGGGAGTAGAAGTGGAGTCCCACTGCAGGCCCTGCCCAACTTGTCAGTTGTCTGGCAAAACTGGAGGCAGTGTCATCGCCCCACTGCAGCCATTGCCAGTGGCTGGCACACCGTTTGAGAGGGTGGGCATCGACATCGTTGGTCCCCTTGACCCTCCCATGTCAGGTGGACATCGGTTCATCCTGGTTTTGGTAGATCATGCCACCAGGTACCCTGAGGCTATACCCCTTCGGACTGTTACTGCCAAGGTGGTTGCCCGGGCCCTCCTGGGCATTTTCACCCGTGTTGGATTCCCCAAGGAGGTTGTCTCTGACCGAGGATCCAACTTCATGTCTATTTACATGATAACCATGTGGAAAGAGTGCGGGGTAACCTACAAGTTCTCCACTTCTTATCACCCCCAGACCAATGGTCTGGTTGAGAGATTTAATAAAACTCTCAAGGGCATGCTAGGTGCTTTGGAAGAGCCCCTAAGGAGGAAATGGGATCTCCTCTTGCCATGCCTGCTGTTTGCTTACAGAGAGGTACCTCAAGAGGGTGTTCGTTTCAGCCCCTTTGAGTTGCTCTTTGGACATCCCGTGAGGGGGCCCCTCGTCTTGATCAGAGAAGGCTTGGAAGCCACCCCTCCCGGTCCCGCCAAGCAAGTGGGGGACTATGTGTTAGGCCTCAGACGAGGATGACACAGATGATGTGTCAAGCAACGGCGAATCTCAAGGCCAGCCAGGAATTGAACAAATACTGGCTTGACCTTAAAGCATCGCAAGTGATTTGGACTCCGGGACAGGAGGTCCTCGTGATGGAGCCTACCAAGCCTCGGGCATTGGCAGATAAATGGACTGGACCCTTCCGGATAGTCTCCAAGATGGGCGAGGTCAATTATCTGGTTGACATGGGAATCCCAGGGGTAGCCCCTCAGGTATTCCATGTTAATAGGCTCAAGGCTTTCCACAGGCGAGCAGAAGTCTCATGTCTCTTGCTGGCTTCAGAGCAAGAAGAGGATGAGAGTGAGCCCCTTCCTGATTTGCTGCATAGCAACCCTCAGGATGGCTCAGTGGAGGGAGTGCAGCTCTCTCCAGATTTGACAACCGAGCAGCAGAGGGCCTGCCGGACTTTGCTCCAGCAGTATGCCTCTCTGTTTTCACTGACACCAGGCCTTACACCGTGGTGTAAGCACGAGATTGACACTGGTGACAGCGTGCCTGTCAAGAGCAGGAGCTACCGAATGTCAGATACGGTTAAGAACCACATCCAGGCTGAGGTCGCCAAGATGTTGGATCTGGGTGTTATTGAACCCTCAACCAGTCCCTGGTCCAGTCCAGTGGTCCTTGTCCCCAAGGCAAGTTCCCAGGCGGTACCAAGGATTGGAGGTTCTGTGTGGACTACCGAGGAGTCAATGTCGTCACCAAAACTGACGCACACCCCTTGCCCAGGGCTGATGAGCTTGTGGACACCATAGGTGCTGCCAAATTTGTGAGCACCTTTGACCACATCTCAGGCTATTGGCAAATAGCTCTGACAGACCATGCCAAGGAAAAGACGGCGTTCTCCAACACCAGAGGGACTCTACCAGTTTAGGGTCATGCCTTTTGGGTTAAAGAATGCCCCTGCCACCTTCCAGAGATTGGTCAATCATGCTGTCAGTGGGCTGGAAGCCTTTTGTGTGGCTTATTTAGACGACATTGCCGTCTACAGTTCCACTTGGGAAGAGCACTTGACACATCTGGGTAGAGTGTTGCAGGCCCTAAAGAGGGCTAACCTCACTATCAAGGCCACCAAGTGCCAGATAGCTCAGCGGAAAGTCACGTATCTTGGTCATGAGGTAGTAGGGGGTCAAATCCAACCTCTCCCCAGTAAGGTACAGGATGTACAGGACTGGGAGACTCCCACTACTCAAACCCAGGTGAGAGCCTTTTTGGGTCTCACTGGGTACTATCGCAATTTCATGGCGGACTATGGAACCATAGCTGCATCACTGACAGCTCTGACTTCACCCAAGCAGCCTAGGAAGGTTAATTGGACTGAAGACTGTCAGAGGGCCTTTGATGGCTTGAAAGACAGTCTGTGTCAGGCACCCGTGTGTTGTGTGCGCCTGACTACAGCCGACCCTTAATCGTCCAGACGGATGCCTGCAACACCGGAATTGGAGCTGTCTTGTCCCAGTTAGATGACAAAGGGAGAGAACATCCTATCATATTCATCAGTAGACAACTCAAGAGTAGGGAACTTAGGTGGGCTACTGTTGAAAAGGAATGTTTTAGTATAGTTTGGAGCCTTAGGCGTTTCAGCTCCTACCTTACGGGGTCTACCTTCAAGGACCAAACAGATCATAAGCCCCTAAAGTGGCTTATGCAGATGAAGGGTGAGAACCCGAAATTGCTCAGGTGGTCCATTAGCCTGCAAGGGCTAGACTTCACCATAGAGCACAGACCAGGGAAGAGTCACGATGATGCAGATGGCCTTTCCAGAAGGTATGTTGACCGTCTGGATGAGGGTGTCTATCCCGTGGGAGATTAGGCACCCTCCACCTCAGTCTGGGGGCGGGGACTGTGATGCTGGAAATGCATCGGAGGGACAGGGCCTCCATATCCTTGTCCTTTACTGCTTTTTATCGTGTGTTCTGTCGTGTTTTCCGCGCAGGAGTTCATGTGGGACTCCTGGCGGTACAGTTCTCTTTCTTTTGGTTTGGTGAACGGACCTGTGGGATACCCTTATGGCACCCATGGGTGGGAGTACAAACCTGTGTCCCTAGTGTATGGTTTTGGGCACCTGTGGGTGGCCCGCAGAGCAGGGTATGTGCTGGTGGCAGCTCCATGCTGAATTTGACAGGTGCGCGCAGTATCCTCCATTTTGGGATACCCCGGCCCTGCCATTGGGATCAGTTGATTCCTGATGGAAAACAAGATGGCCCCGGTGGCCTCTTGCTTTCTATTACCCATTACCTTGTTTTCCCAAAGTCCTGGGAAGCCCTGACTCTGTCCCTTCCCCCTGACTGGCTGTTGGGTGGAAATGCCATATATGGTGTTGTTGTGAAGGCCCGGTCAGACTAGCTGGAGCCTTCCCGGTGATGTATGTTGTGGGTACCTCCTGTGGGTGGGACCTGGGTGAATAGAGTGTGTGACGAATATGCATTCTGTGTTGTGGGTGTCTAGTATCTAGTGGTTGACACAATGACTGAGACAACCCTGCCCGAAACCGGTATGAATGCAGCTTGGAGTGTTGAATGGCTCGGTACTTGTCCCAATACACATAACTTGTTGTGAGTGTCTGGAGAGAAGTGAATGGCCTGAATACCTCGTGTGCCTGATTGGCTGCCTGCCTGCATGAATGCCCGTAGTCATGATTGGATGCTTGAGTGTGACCCAGCCGAATGAATGGGAGATCAACAGTATATCTGGGGACCTCTCACTGCTAGGAATTGTGTACAGAAGCTGAAGTCCACTACGACAAGTAACTGGATTAACTGACGCTTGACCTTGAAGCCCTGCTAGATGAGAAGAATTGCTGTTGCTCTCCTTCACAGTCTGAAAGCTGCTGTGCTTACAAGGACTGACCCAGAGAGGACCTGGTAAGGCGCCCTCTTCCCGAGCTACGAGGGACCATCGTGCACAGCTGATCTTTGCCAAAGCTCCCTGGTAGACAGACCTACGACAGGCTGCCGACCCGATACAGGGACTGCTGAGGAACTCCAAGGAGAAGCACTCTGACTGTTGTCCGCCACCGTCGACGACCGCCGTCGCCGACCGGAGCCGCCGTGCTCCCGTTTGCCTAAGAACTTTCATTGATCATCGGACACTCTCGCCTGCATTGTCATCCGCTTGTCTCCCGCTGGAGAAGGCCCGACCGTCGACGCGCCGAGGAGCATCCACCGGTGGGTTTCCCGCCACCTAAAGACCACAGTGAAGCCGACGACTCGACTCCCTTGCTGGGCCACAGTTCTTCATCATCTCTTTGCGGTCCAGAACTATCGTCACCGAGGTGCCCTGCAGGCCTCTTCCATGCAGGACGCCAATGCTCTGTCGTCGACGAACACCGCTAGGAACGAAGCTGCCACTTCCCTGCCGTAGTTCACCATGTTCACCGTCGGACGTTCGATGACCCGTGACTCCCGCCTTAAAGGGAGGGCACTCGGGAAGGTCTGTCGATTTCCCGACACCGAACGCCAAGTTTCCCGACACCTCTCGACGATCCGTGGCTCCCGCCTGAAAGGGAGGCACTCAAGAAGGATTGGTCGACGCATCGTCGGAGAACTCTACTCCACCAGGTACATTGGGGGGGTAAAACCTTAATAAGAAGAAGTAAGACTATCGGACAATATATGTGTGAGAGAGGGGCCTCAACGACCGGTGGGGGGTGTCTGTACTTCTGCTCCCTATATGGTGGAGGAGAGGCACAGAAGACCCCAGCCAAGATTCTCTATTACGGTAGCAATGGTCGAGCAATCAAGGCCTAGCTTCTCAGGAGGTGATGCAGGCTGGTTCTTAAGTACAGTGTAGTCCCCAAGCCCCCACAAAGGAATATCCACACTCTGTATTGGTTAGAACACAGTCTTTATATAATCAATATTCAAGGTTATGTACACTTATCATAATAACTCACTTTGTACTCCGGAAAAATCAACAATGGCAAATATATACAATTCTAAAGTGGTACCGCCCTTTGTATTAGATCTCATTAAAGTGCATGAACAATACTGTAACAATGTCACACCGACCAATAGAGTGAAACCAGCAATAGAGAGAGGAGAGAAAATAAGATGGTTGAGCAATAGGCAGAATACTGGCCCCTACCACTAGGCACAGTTCTGTGTGGAGGTCCCCCCACCTGGGCAACCTGTAAAACAAAGATGTAGCGCACGCCCAGTCCATATATTGCTCTGCAAGTCTTATTCCCTCCTATAATGTTTTTACCCCCCCAATGTACCTGGTGGAGTCGAGTTCCTTGAAGAGGCGTCGACAAACGTCGAGGAACTCGCTGTTCGGCGACGGGGTATCGACGGCCCTTCTTGAATGCCTTCCCTTTCAAGCAGGAGGCACGGGGCGTCGAACGTCCGTCGACAAACGAGGTAGAACGGCGTCGATGAGGCGGCAGCTTCGTCCGAGCGGTGCTCGTCGGCGTCGGAGCATCGGCGTCCTGCAAGGCAGAGGCGTGCGGGGCACCTCAGTGACAATAGTTCTGGACCGCAAAGATTGTGGAGACGGAGGCCCAGCAAGGGCGTCGAGTCGTTCGAGTCTTTGGGGTCTTCGGGTGGTGGGAAACCCACCGGTAGGTTTCTCCTCGGCGCGTTGGTCGTCCTCGACTTTCTCCGGCAGGATAAGCGGTCGACGATGCGGTCGAGAGAGTCCTTCGATTGAATGTTCTTAGGCAAAGGAGCGGACGGCTCCGGTCGTCGGCGGCACGGCGTCAAGTGGTTCCCACGGCTGGGTAAACACAACTTCGACGGGCCTCCAGCGGTTACACAAACCTGCGAACCCTGGTCGACGGCAATGGACTTCGACAGCGTCGATGTCCGGGTGCTTCACTTCGATCTCCTCGGCGGTCCCGTCTCGGGTCGACAGCCTTTCGAGGGTCTGTCTTCCAGGGCGCTTCGGCGAAGATGGAGCGGTGCTCGATGGTCCCTCGGAGCACGGGAAGAGGGCGCCTTACCAGGTCCTCTCTCGGGTCAGTCTTCGACGATCTCGTCAGCCTTCGGCTCGGTCGAAGCAAATGCCACAGCAAGTCTTCTTCTTCCAGCTGGACGTCGAGGATCAGCAGTTCCAGCTACTCTTAGAGTGGAGACTCCACTCCAGGATGCTTCTGAATGTTCCTGAATGTTCCTGAACACCTGGCTGCTTCCGAACACACACCAGTGGTGAGAGGTCCCCAGATATACTATCCTGCCTCTCATCCACACTGCGGGTACACACTCAGCAGCCAATCATACAGAAGGGCATTCATGCAGTCAGTCAGCCAATCAGGCACACAGTGCATTCAGGCCACACTCCTCCCTTCCAGACACTCACAACAAGGAATGTGGATTGGGACAAGTACCCAGCCATTCAACACTACACACTGCATTCAGGCCAGTTTCGGGCAGCGCTGTCACAGTCTTTGTCTCTCATGCCAGAAACCAGACAACCACAACAAGGAGTGTATATTGGTCACACACTCCATTCACCCAGGTCCCACCCACAGGAGGTACCCACAACATACAGTCACTGGGAAGGCTCCAGTCAGTCTAGCT
The DNA here is from genome assembly GCF_040938575.1 of Ambystoma mexicanum. Taxonomy (NCBI): domain Eukaryota; kingdom Metazoa; phylum Chordata; class Amphibia; order Caudata; family Ambystomatidae; genus Ambystoma; species Ambystoma mexicanum. The sequence goes on along the minus strand of NW_027182336.1, from coordinate 3,107,392 downwards.
GGGCCTTCACAACAACACCATATATGGAACTTCCACCCAACAGCCAGTCAGGGGGAAGGGACAGAGACAGGGCTTCCCAGGACTTTGGGAAAACAAGATAACAGGCAATAGAAAGCAAGAGGCCACAGGGGCCATCTTGTTTCCTATCAGGAATCAACCGATCCCAATGGCAGGGCCTGGGTATCCCAAAATGGAGGACACCCGGAGCACCTGTCAATTTCAGCATGGAGCTGCCACCAGCCCATACCCTGCTCTGGGGCCACCCACAGGTGCCCAAAAACATACACTAGGGGCACAGGGTTGTACCCCTACCCATGGGTGCCATAAGGGTATCCCATGGGTCTGTTCACCAAACCAAAAGAGAGAGCTGCACTGCCAGGAGTCCCACATGGACTCCGGGGCAGAAAACATAACAGAACACACGGTAAAAAGCAGTACAAGGACAAGGATTCAGAGGCCCTGTCCCTCAGATGCATTTCCAGCATCACAGTCGCCCCCCCAGACTGAGGTGGAGGGTGTCTAATCTCCCACGGGATAGACACCCTCATCCAGACGGTCAACATACCTTCTGGAAAGGCCATCTGCATTATCGTGACTCTTCCCTGGTCTGTGCTCTATGGTGAAGTCTAGCCCTTGCAGGCTAATGGACCACCTGAGCAATTTCGGATTCTCACCCTTCATCTGCATAAGCCACTTCAGGGGCTTATGATCTGTTTGGACCTTGAAGGTAGACCCCGTAAGGTAGGGCCTAAAACGCCTAAGGCTCCAAACTATGCTAAAACACTCCTTTTCAACAGTAGCCCACCTAAGTTCTCTACCCTTGAGTTGTCTACTGATGAATATGATAGGGTGTTCTCTCCCTTTGTCATCTAACTGGGACAAGACAGCTCCAATTCCGGTGTCGCAGGCATCCGTCTGGACGATAAAGGGTCGGCTGTAGTCAGGCGCACTCAACACAGGTGCCCTACACAGACTTTCTTTCAAGCCATCAAAGGCCCTCTGACAGTCTTCGGTCCAATTAACCTTCCTAGGCTGCTTGGGTGAGGTTAGAGCTGTCAGGGGTGCAGCTAGGGTCCCATAGTCTGCCATGAAATTGCGATAGTACCCAGTCAGGCCCAAAAAGGCCCTCACCTGGGTTTGAGTAGTGGGAGTCTCCCAGTTCTGTACATCCTGTACTTTACTGGAGAGAGGTTGGATTTGACCCCCTCCTACCTCATGACCAAGATAGGTAACTTTCCCCTGAGCTATCTGGCACTTGGTGGCCTTGATAGTGAGGTTAGCCCTTTTCAAGGCCTGCAACACCTTATCCAGATGTGTCAAATGCTCTTCCCAGGTGGAACTGTAGACGGCAATGTCGTCTAAGTAAGCCACACAAAAGGCTTCCAGCCTACTGAGCGCATGGTTGACCAATCTCTGGAAGGTGGCAGGGGCATTCTTCAACCCAAAAGGCATGACCCTAAACTGGTAGAGTCCCTCAGGTGTTGAGAAGGCCGTCTTTTCCTTGGCATGGTCCGTCAGAGCTATTTGCCAATAGCCTGAGGTAAGGTCAAAGGTGCTCACAAACCTGGCAGCACCGATGGTGTCCACGAGCTCATCAGCCCTGGGCAATGGGTGCGCGTCAGTTTTGGTGACGGCATTGACTCCTCGGTAGTCCACACAGAACCTCCAATCCTTGGTACCCGCCTGGGAACTTGCCTTGGGGACAAGGACCACTGGACTGGACCAGGGACTGGTTGAGGGTTCAATAACACCCAGATCCAACATCTTGGCGACCTCAGCCTGGATGTGGTTCTTGACGGTATCTGACATAGGGTAGCACCTGCTTTTGACAGGCACACTGTCACCAGTGTCAATTTCATGCTTACACCACGGTGTAAGGCCTGGCTTCAGTGAAAACAGAGAGGCATACTGTTGGAGCAAAGCCCTACAGGCCCTCTGTTGCTCTGTTGTCAAATCTGGAGAGAGATGTACTCCCTCCACTGAGCCATCCTGAGGGTTGCTATGCAGCAAATCAGGAAAGGGCTCACTCTCATCCTCTTCTTGCCCGGAAGCTAGCAAGAGACATGTGGGAGGGTCAAGGGGACCGACGATGTCGATGCCCACCCTCTCAAATGGTGTGCCTACCACTGGCAATGGCTGCAGTGGGGCAATGACACTGCCTCCAGTCTTGCCAGACAACTGACAAGTTGGGCAGGTCCTGCAGTGGGACTCCACCTCTACTCCCATCCGTGGCCAGTAGAAATGGGCAGAGAGCCTCTGCTTAGTCTTCTTGGTCCCAAGATGACCAGCCAAGGGCACCTCATGCGCCAACTGCAGTAGGAAGGGCCTGTAAACCTGGGGTACCACCAACCTCTTGAGGGCACCAGGTTCAGGCTTAGTGGGCTCACTAACAAGGAGCTCACCCTCCCAATAAATCCGGAATGTCCTAGGCACTTCTCCTTGTGCCTGGGCCAGGGCCTGTTTCCTCAGTCCCTCGAGAGAGGGGCACTCTCTCTGTCCCTTACAGAAGTCTGCCCGGGAGGGTCCCCCTTCAGCTAACAAGCATTGAAGGTCAGGATGATCTTCCGGGTTGAGAACCTCTCCCACAGGAGAGTCTTCTGTCTCTTCTCCCACAGGAGTTGAGTTTGGGTTTTCCACTGGACCCAGCCCGTCCGGAGCATGGATCCCAATGGGTGCTGTCGGAACAGCAGGAAGAGAAGGTGTTCCCTCCACAGAGGTGGCCTTCTTGGTCTTCCTTCTTCTTGCCTTAGGCCTCGCCTTTGGCTCGGGTACCTGACCCACAGCCAGACCCGGTGTCACCTGTGACCTAGTGACTGCAGCAGCAGTCATGGGAAGACCATCCGAGATCAACCCCAACTCTACTAGATCATTTCCTAACAGAATGTTAGCAGGGACATTGTCCTGAACCAGGACAGGAAGCTTTGCTGTCTTGTCTCCAATCATGAGTGTGACTAAGGCTACAGGTGATAATTTGGGAGGCCCACCAGCTAACCTGGTGGTTTGCAGAGGAGCACCTTCATAGTCCTCTGGCTTGAGCAGGGTCCTGTCCACCACTGTCATGCTTGCCCCAGTGTCTCTCAAACCAGTAGAAGGCTGGCCATTCAAGAGGACACTTCTCAAAAACCTACGGGTGTTCTGTGGGATAGTCGCCGGTACTTCTGCATACTGGTCCCAGGCCCCAAGGGACACTAAGGAAATCTCCACCGGAGCACCAAATGTGATCCCGGCAGAGGAGGGGAGGACAGTGGCCTCCACCTCAGACACGGGGTAAGGGTAGGTCAGGCTGACAGCCTGTACTCCAAGTGCCTTACCTTTACACTTGGGGTCACCCCTTTTGTAATCCAGAGCCCCACAGTCCCAACAAGCGCCAGGAGTGCGGGGTACGGTACTGGAACCACTGGGAGCCTGCTTTGCAGCAGGTGGACCACTACTCTTATTCCCACCCCCAGATGACTTATCCCCACTAGATTTTTGGGTCTTAGGAGAGGAAGGTTTTGGTTTACCCGACTGTGACTGCTTGGGGGACTCCTCAGCTTTCTGAGAGGCCCCCTTCTCTTTGTCCTTGTCCTTCCCACTGGAGTCCTTAGGGGACACCCGGTGGGAGACCCACTTGTCAGCCAACCTAGCCAGCTTAAAGGGGTCCAAAATGTTCTGGTCAGCCACATACTGACGCAGGTCTGGTGAACAGGCTTCAGAGAAATGCTCAAAAAGCAAGAGGTGGGACAATTCAACAAAAGTCTTAACCTTGTATCCATCGATCCACCCCATCATGTTCATGTGCGCAGCACTCACCCAGTCAACCCAAGACACATTCTCTCTTTTCTTAAAATCCCTGAACCTTCTAAGGTATTGGGTAGGTGTCTTGCCAAACTTGGCAATCAAAGCAGACTTCATACACTCATACTGACCCCTTTCTTCCACACTCAGCTTCAGAATACAGTCATATCCGGTTTGAGGCACTCTGCTTAACAAACACTTAGCCCAATCTCTTTTATCAACATCATGAATCGCACAAGCCATTTCAAACGCTTCGATCCATTGGAGGATATCTGAACCCTCCACAAATACACCAACCAAATCTTTCATAAACTTGGTGGCTGGGGACCTGACACTCTCACTGGTTTTAGGTGAAGTCTCCACTCTAGCTTTCTCTAGCTGGATTCTCTGACATTCAGTGTCCTGGCTCTTGAGTTCAAGGTCCTTATTTTTGAGCTCCACTTGTTGAGCCAACTCCTCTTTCTTAAGTTCAGCATCTATTTCCAACTTGCGGTATTCAAAGGCCAATTTCATCCTTAATAACTCAAGCTCCAAGGAATTGCTGGGGTTTGGAACAGAGGCAGCAGGAATGGCGGCATTCCCAGAAACAGATTCAGCAGAAACCCCAGGGGCAGAGTCCTCATTGGTTGCATTCCCCCCCTCATCAAGAGTTTCACTATCAGTCTGGTAGTCCACCAGGGCAGCTATCAGCTCAGCCCTAGACTTATCCACAAAGTCTAACTCCCTGGCTTCACAAGCACTCTGGAGAGCCTCCAAGCTCATCCGAGTTAATTTGCCATTTGCAATAGACTCCATTGTTTGTAATGCAGTTATCTTGTACACAACTAAACCTTAATTTAATAAAGGGCAAATATCCTTTGTAAGTGGCACGGTTATACACTGATTCTTAAAACCATAAGCATCCCACCGCTGCCACCAGTGTGAGAGAGGGGCCTCAACGACCGGTGGGGAGTGTCTGTACTTCTGCTCCCTATATGGTGGAGGAGAGGCACAGAAGACCCCAGCCAAGATTCTCTATTACGGTAGCAATGGTCGAGCAATCAAGGCCTAGCTTCTCAGGAAGTGATGCAGGCTGGTTCTTAAGTACAGTGTAGTCCCCAAGCCCCCACAAAGGAATATCCACACTCTGTATTGGTTAGAACACAGTCTTTATATAATCAATATTCAAGGTTATGTACACTTATCATAATAACTCACATTTTACTCCGGAAAAATCAACAATGGCAAATATATACAATTCTAAAGTGGTACCACCCTTTGTATTAGATCTCATTAAAGTGCATGAACAATACTGTAACAATGTCACACCGACCAATAGAGTGAAACCAGCAATAGAGAGAGGAGAGAAAATAAGATGGTTGAGCAATAGGCAGAATACTGGCCCCTACCACTAGGCACAGTTCTGTGTGGAGGTCCCCCCACCTGGGCAACCTGTAAAACAAAGATGTAGCGCACGCCCAATCCATAAATTGCTCTGCAAGTCTTATTCCCTCCTATAATGTTTTTACCCCCCCCAATGTACCTGGTGGAGTCGAGTTCCTTGAAGAGGCGTCGACAAACGTCGAGGAACTCGCTGTTCGACGACGGGGAATCGACGGCCCTTCTTGAATGCCTTCCCTTTCAAGCGGGAGGCACGGGGCGTCGAACGTCCGTCGACAAACGAGGTAGAACGGCGTCGATGAGGCGGCAGCTTCGTCCGAGCGGTGCTCGTCGGCGTCGGAGCGTCGGCGTCCTGCAAGGCAGAGGCGTGCGGGGCACCTCGGTGACAATAGTTCTGAACCGCAAAGATTGTGGAGACGGAGGCCCAGCAAGGGCGTCGAGTCGTTCGAGTCTTTGGGGTCTTCGGGTGGCGGGAAACCCACCGGTAGGTTTCTCCTCGGCGCGTTGGTCGTCCTCGACTTTCTCCGGCAGGATAAGCGGTCGACGATGCGGTCGAGAGAGTCCTTCGATTGAATGTTCTTAGGCAAAGGAGCGGACGGCTCCGGTCGTCGGCGGCACGGCGTCAAGTGGTTCCCACGGCTGGGCAACACAACTTCGACGGGCCTCCAGCGGTTACACAAACCTGCGAACCCTGGTCGACGGCAATGGACTTCGACGGCGTCGATGTCTGGGTGCTTCACTTCGATCTCCTCGGCGGTCCCGTCTCGGGTCGACAGCCTTTCGAGGGTCTGTCTTCCAGGGCGCTTCGGCGAAGATGGAGCGGTGCTCGATGGTCCCTCGGAGCACGGGAAGAGGGCGCCTTACCAGGTCCTCTCTCGGGTCATTCTTCGACGATCTCGTCAGCCTTCGGCTCGGTCGAAGCAAATGCCACAGCAAGTCTTCTTCTTCCACCTGGACGTCGAGGATCAGCAGTTCCAGTTACTCTTAGAGTGGAGACTCCACTCCAGGATGCTTCTGAACGTTCCTGAACGTTCCTGAACACCTGGCTGCTTCCGAACACACACCAGTGGTGAGAGGTCCCCAGATATACTATCCTGCCTCTCATCCACACTGCGGGTACACACTCAGCAGCCAATCATACAGAAGGGCATTCATGCAGTCAGTCAGCCAATCAGGCACACAGTGCATTCAGGCCACACTCCTCCCTTCCAGACACTCACAACAAGGAATGTGGATTGGGACTAGTACCCAGCCATTCAACACTACACACTGCATTCAGGCCAGTTTCGGGCAGGGCTGTCTCAATCTTTGTCTCTCATGCCAGAAACCAGACAACCACAACAAGGAGTGTATATTGGTCACACACTCCATTCACCCAGGTCCCACCCACAGGAGGTACCCACAACATACAGTCACTGGGAAGGCTCCAGTCAGTCTAGCTGGGCCTTCACAACAACACCATATATGGAACTTCCACCCAACAGCCAGTCAGGGGGAAGGGACAGAGACAGGGCTTCCCAGGACTTTGGGAAAACAAGATAACAGGCAATAGAAAGCAAGAGGCCACAGGGGCCATCTTGTTTCCTATCAGGAATCAACCGATCCCAATGGCAGGGCCTGGGTATCCCAAAATGGAGGACACCCGGAGCACCTGTCAATTTCTGCATGGAGCTGCCACCAGCCCATACCCGGCTCTGGGGCCACCCACAGGTGCCCAAAAACATACACTAGGGGCACAGGGTTGTACCCCTACCCATGGGTGCCATAAGGGTATCCCATGGGTCTGTTCACCAAACCAAAAGAGAGAGCTGCACTGCCAGGAGTCCCACATGGACTCCGGGGCAGAAAACATAACAGAACACACGGTAAAAAGCAGTACAAGGACAAGGATTCAGAGGCCCTGTCCCTCAGATGCATTTCCAGCATCACAATATGGACTCGGCTTGTGCTATATATCTTTATTTACAGGTTGCCCAGGTGGGGGGATCTCCACACAGAACTGTGCCTAGTGGTAGGGGTCAGCATTCTGCCTATTGTTTCAACCATTTTATGTTCCTGCCTATCTCTATTGCTGGTTTCCTCGTTATTAATCTGTGTGACATTTTAAACGTACAGTTGATGCACTTTAATGAGATTTGATAACCTTGGTGGTACCACTTTAGAATTGTATATATTTATCATTATTGACTTCCGAGTACAAAGTGCCTTATTGTGATCGTGTACATACCTTTGAATATTAATTATATAAAGACTGTGTTTTCAGTAATACAGTGTGTGGACATTCCTTTGTGGGGATTCGGGGACTACACTGTACTTACGAACCAGCCTGCATCACCTCCTGAGAAGCTAGGCCTTGATTGCTCGTCCATTGCTACCGTAATAGAGAATCTTGGCTGGGGTCTTCTGTGCCTCTCCTCTACCATATAGAGAGCGGAAGTACAGACACCCCCTACCAGTTTTTTACAGTGGCCATGTTACACTGCTGACAATTCTTGACATGCAATAGAGCGGACACATGCAATTCCCCATTTATGGCCTCATTTTGGTGGGCCATAATAAAGCCTAACTGAGCATAAACACGAGGGACAAACACTGCAAGTTATTTAGCACATCCCATCCTACTTGATTATGATTCCCTGCTCGGTGCAGGACCAGGAGCGAGAAATCTGCTCTGTGAGGTTTCCTACTCAGTGCAGGGAATCGGAAAGCAATACAGCCTTAATCACAATTTGAAGTGGGTGGAGTGGTCCAGAGACGTATGGATTTTGTCCTCCCTTTTGCATGCAGAAAGGGCATGTGGAGTACGTAGAGATCCATATTAATGGTGGCTGCCATATGTTTTACATGCCAGCCTCCATAAATGGTTACAGCTGTGAGTGCATCTGTTCAGGGCTGTGGTAGAAGAGCATTATCCGAGTGGATATAGACATGGTAACCAGGCCTACATCCGATCCATGCACAAAACATTGAAAATTCCTCGCAGTAATGTGTGGAAGCAAATGCAGTAGTGGTACATTCTGGTGGTACCTCCGTTTGCATCAATAAAAGACTAAGGGCCTCATTACACGGTAGGCGGTGAGCCATGGCGCTATTAGCACCATGGCTCATGCCGGTAAAATACCAGCACCGCCTTGGCGGAAATGGGATTTACAGCCCCATTCCAAGGTTGGAGGGGCGATAAATCCCGCTTCCACCATTGCCCTTCCACATTCCCATTTCTGCCCCATAGGGCTCTATGGGAATGGGGAAGGCGCTAATTACGACACCGCAATTTTGCGGTGCTGTAATTAGCTCCGAGGTCCCTTAGCGGGTTGGATTTTAACGCCTGCAAAAAGCAGGCGTTAAATCCCCCAACCCGCAAAGGGACCTCGTAGTAAGGCGGTAAGGATTTACCGGTACCGGTATTTTACCGGTACCGGTAAATCCCTACCGCCATCCGTGTAATGAGGCCCTAAGTTGGAGAAAAAAGTCACTTACAGCTCTTGGGACTTATTTAAGCAATTTTCCAATCCACATGCTCCAAAGCCCATTTGGATTAACATATATGGAAGAGACTACACATCAACTGAATTCATTATATAGCCCAAATCTGAAATTCAAATGGCAAGAATGAAATCAAGTGTGGCACAACATTTCAGAGAACATCGACATAACGCGAAACATCTAAGATTTTGAGAACTAGAGTTGGTACCCCCACCCAAAAAAAGAAGATTGGGATGCAAAGCTCAAAAACATACGGATATATATTTTGCAATCTGTGCAATCAGATGGCTTGAATGAATTTCTAAATTAGACATTTTACTAAAAGGAAATAAGAGGGAGTTTGCAGTACGAGGTACCATATTGCTCTTACTACTATGACCTAATGGAGTCTTTTAAACACTTCCATTATCAAAGGTGATGATGGATAAAAGAGGTATGTTAAATAGGAGATACTTAGCAAACATAATGTTATTTTTTTGTTTTTTTATTGGTCTCATAGTTAAATAACTTTTGACCGCAATTTGCACAAAAAATAGTTGTAAACAAATCAGTCAACATATTCAAATAAAATTCATACATAATAGAATTACACCAAGCAATACAGTTTAAAACCCCGATCCATAGCACTAAGGACAATAACACCTTTTGACCACAACTAACACACACAATCGACATTTCCATGAGAATTCATACATAATTCAATTGCGCAAGAGAATATAGCATAAAATCCCAATTAATATGGCTAAGAGCAAGAAAATCATCTATAAAAAAGAAAGAGAACAAAAGCTAATCATGTTGTGTAAAAGGAAAACGTTCTCTTTCTCCAATTCATCAAGATTTCTATGACATAACATTCTCTAAGTTTAGACTATCCAAAAATCAAACAATAGCTACCGCCAAAGAGGTAGTATGGCCTGCAATGCATGCCTTCCAGAATTCATTGTCATTACCACTAAAAGGCTGTCTCCAGTCCATATGTTTTTTTTTTTTTAAAAGACTGTCCTTTCCCTTGGAAAACTGAACAATATGTGATCAAGTGAAAGAGGGATGCAATTAGTGAGACATCGCCACAAAAACTACATGATAAATCTTCCCCAGAGGTTCTACCATATTGACTCAAGATTTCTCTGGTGGGTTACATGTTGAATTTAAATTTCAGAAATTACCTTCTAATATGTCTATTCAGGTGTCTCTGTAAGTAATGAGCACTATTTCCCAGTTTTCATGTACTCGCACTTAATATGGCTCAGGGATTGATATGCATGCAGTTCTTCTAACATCTGTAGCCAGTCATTTCTGTATACACATTTTTTGACATCACATGGGTTTTCCAATAAACCTTTTTCGGTCAATCCCAGTTTACACAAATCTGTAGTCCAATACATGACAAAATCCCTCAAGTAGCCACTCTTGGTTTCAAGATTAAATGAGTGCAAATCACAAAGAAGAGAATATTTCACAGGCTCACGTATTTTCCTGTAGTAACACAGAAGTCTCCATTGCGCTCTGCTTTCTAAAGAAAATAAGTCCAACTCATAACGAATTGCCGTAAGTGGGGTGGATTTCTGAATATTGAGGACTCTCCTCCATGTTGATCCCTTAAGGTACTTTAAGATCTTTAGAATCAAGATAATAATTGTCTCAATACCATATAAAAGCCTGGGGATTCATTCCTAAAATGTTACGATAGGTGACACAGAAAATGTCCCAAATTTAGCATCCACACATTTCATTTTGTTCGATATATAGCAAGGAGTCACGTTTTCACCCAATCCCTAATTCTCAAGGCATGTGGTTTTCTAAAAACAGGAAAACCCAAATATGGAAAATGGTCAACTTTTTCAAGTGTCTCAACTCCAATTCACAAGGTATACGAAGATTAATTTTTCTTTGCACTACACTCTTTTCCGAATTAATAGCCAAACAATTTAATTGAGCATAACTATCAAAAGCATTTAGCAGATACTGCAAACCTCTCTCATTGCAGTCAAACAGGAGGAAGTCGTCCGCGTAACTAATCCATGTTAGTTGCAATTCAGATATTTTTGGCAATGCAAATGCTACTGGACAGAGTGACTCCCCAATGTCTGAAGATATACAAATTGAAGAGGGTGGGGGCAAGTATGCAGTTCTGTCAAACCCCCCCTTTTAACAGGAATCATACGCGACAACAAACCTTCCTCATTTAATTGCACCTGCATGACGAAATCCTCATGAAGAGCAACTATTACTTTCAAGAGACCTGAAGGGATTCCCCATTCTTGCAACTTCTTTCATAGTAATTCCCTGTTGACTCTGTTGGCAAACACCTTGCTGTCGGCGTCCAAAATGGAAATGGTATGATGATCATTTTTAGGGTCAGATCTGGACCCTTTTTATAAATCGCCCCTACATGTGCTATCTCCAGGAGGTAGGCGAACTGTTACTCTCCATGACATTCTTAAACAGAGAAGTCAACCTACAAGACCAGAGATGAAGTTTACTATGAATGACAAGGTTTGAGAGCTTGCTGGGACTGGGGGTCCTTAATGTACTTATTTTTCTGACAATTTCAAAAATGGTCACCTGGTCAACTTCCAATTGCCACTCATCATTCTTTCCAAAAAATTCAAACTTTGATTTGGAAATGTCAGTGGTGAAAGCAGTTTCAAAATAGGAAATCCACTGAGGCTCGGAAACTGCATTATTTTGAATTGCCGCTTGAAAAAGCATTTTGCCGTTAATTAGTCTCCAGAACATAGAAGAGATCTTTGTACTCGTAACGTTCAGCATGTTTTCACAATCATTCTGTAACAATAAGGCTCTTCTGGATTCGGCCCAGTTTCTGTATGTTGAACGTATATTTTTTTGTTGCATGAGCCATCATAAGTTTGTACCAGTAATTGCTTACCTCAGTAGTCTTAATTTCGGCTCTTACCCGACTTTATTTTCTGGGCTAATTCCAAGTCATATGTATGGAGGTGTTCATCTTTCTGCCCATTTCTTTTAACAGTTTGGACACCCATAACCCGGGATGTAACCTTTCCCACAAATGGAGCAAAAGTGTCCACCATCAAGGCATGACGTTGCCATTCCTCCGTTGACATGTACCAGTCTTCAAACTCGCAATTAACCTGGTTAACCCTAATTTGGTTCCACAAAATGCAGTTGCCTGGTCCATTCACCGTGAGTTCCTGGGGACCACCAGCTATTGGATTTTCCAAGTGGAATTAAACCCTGTAGTAAGGAAATGATGGCATTTAGGGTTGTTGATATGATCCGTAATGGCAAACTCCACCCTGACAAACCTTCATCTATGAAAATGTAATCAATAAAAGAACTGGGGGTTGTGCTATGTTGTCCACTAGGATTCATCGAAGACCCATCATTTAACATACAAAGACCCATGCCCTCGAGACACTTCAACCATTTCCAACCACAAACTCGGCTATAATTATTTTCTGAAGGACAACGTCTGCTATGGAAATCGAGGAGTATTCCAGACAGGGTATATTTAGATCCCTGCAAAGATAACCATGCCTCCCTGAGTCACATCACGCCATCTGCTCACAGTCGAGACAACAACCTTCAACATGACATCTAGTGAACAAACCCCCTTATGCTAATACATATGTATCCCAAGGAGATTGACCTCCATGTTCACAACCTTCTTTTTCAGCTGCAGGGCAAGTAAACCCTGCACAGAATAGTCCATGAGTGAGATTTGCATCCCCACAGAAACTTTAACAGGAGTCAAGAGAACACCAGAGGGGCGCCCTAGTGCATTTGCCTTCGCCAGTTGAGACATTCAGACGAATCCATCAGCATGTGCTTCCTTCAGTAACCAAGACTCTTGTAACATTGTGATACTATATGATTTCAGCATTTTCCCCAACTCTGGATCATTAAGGAGTTTATGACTCCCCTCCCCCCTGGTATTCCACGCTAGCATTGAAAGATCTTCTCGTTTACTAAAGATCCTGACAGATATTTTGCTTATTTCTTCGGCTATTTAGAGAACCTGCCACCCAGGACCAGTGCTGTTCGGCTTCACCTTCTTAATGAAAAGAATGTGTGGAGATGACCTTGCACCCTTATCCATTGGCTGAAATGCTAAACTCGTGTGGAAGAAGTCTTGCAGGAAGATTCACTTGATCTTGCACCTTCATGTCAGTTAATATTGAATAAGGAGTCAAATCGAACCCGATTCCTGCAGGATCAAGTTAGAGCCCACCTTTGAGCCAATGTAGATAAGGACACGATCTGTCCGATATAGGTCAATGACGTTGACTCTTGCGATATCACTTGTTGTTGTTTGCAATGGGAACACAGAACCAAAGAGCCTTAAGATATTTGTTCTGTTCAGAATTACTACCTTGTACTTAGGCAAAAGGCATTCCACAAGTATTAGATAATTTCCCGGTATAAGGGATTCAGAAGTATCCCCAATCCACATGGGGCAGAAGTCCCTTTCAGGTGGACCATTACGGGGAGGTGATTGTGCAAGACCTCTCACGCCTCTTAAGAAACAGTTTCCATCTCTTCATTCTAGTGACCCCTTGGATCCCTTGATACCTTGAAAGGCCATTGGTTGCCCCCAATTCTGCAGATTAAAGGATATAAATCTTGGAGGTTGAAACGCAGTCCCTTCAAAAGAGTGCTTCCTTATGCGTCCTTTAAGAATCTCTAGATGTTGACAAAGGCAGTTGTGGAACCGTTGGTGGAGGTTCACTTCGTTTTTCCTGCTCCTCACTCTGACATTGCTGCTTTGGTGCTTTAGCTTTCGGCGAGTCACTTACAGGGCAATCTCTCCCCAAGGAGGGCCCATATAACAGTACTGCAGAGGAGCTGCTTCTCCTGCAAGTAGACTCAGTCTGTACTGCTAATGAGGTAAATGTTCCCCGTCTTTACTGAGGCTAACGAATAGGGCTCAGTCAACTGTGTAATCACCTCTCCTTCCCCTTCAGAAATATCCCTGTTAATGGGTGTTGGATGGTCTTTCCCCTCAAAATCATTTCAGAATCCACCATAGCAGGTGGAGCAACAGTTGTTTCATCTTCCCTTATTGGTCACAAGACCAATGGTGGACCCTTGTGAGATTTCGCAAGGTGTTTCAGTTGCTGGTTTCTCAACACAGTCACGACAGAGGGCTAGTTTACCAAAGTTCTTAAAAATCTCCTTGAGGATTGCTTAAACGTTTTTTTCCTGACCACTTCTTTTCCAGATGAAATTTCAGGATCTAGTTGTTTGGCCTTTCCACGCCTGCAAGTGGAACTACCTCTGGTGATTTTTCTCAGGGGTTTGATGCAATCTCCAATGTATCTGGGGCCTCAGAACTGATAGAGTCCACTGAAGCTTGTAAATCTGAGTCACCAGAGAGAATCACATTTTTTAAATGAGTGCCTGTGATAACATTCTTAGAGCTACCACAGAACACCTCCACTTGAATTTCCCCAATTCTTTGGGCCTTTTGTATTGAACCGGGGCTCAGTTTCCATTCATTCATTCATGCTAACATTAAGGGGATCATTCCGAGTTTGGAGGTAGCCATGGTGCTATAAGCACCATGGCTACTTCCAAACTCGGGTCCGGGTAGGCGGAATGGGGACTTACCGAGACATTCCGACCTATGCGGACCCGGTAAATCCCCATGCCAAATATCATTCCCATTCGAGCCCCCATAGGGCTCAATGGGAATGGGGAAGGCGCTTATAACGGGCCCGCAAATTGCGGGCCCGTTATTAGCTCCAAGGTCCCTTAACGGGTCCCGCTAAGAATGGCTAGTCAGACCAGCCGTTCCTGGTGGGACCCGCTAAGGGACCTCGGAATAGGGCGGTAGGGGGTTAACGGCATCGGCATCCTTACCGGTGCCGTTAACCCCCTACCGCCCAACTCGGAATGACCCTCTAAGACATTTCTCCTGTTGGTGCTGCAACCTTAGAATTGAATTTACTGTGAGAAAGTCCTTGAAATTATTTTTAATGCTGCATTGTCGAATTATTTCCTCAATAATCACATCACAATTTTTGTCAGAGCCCTCAATCACTTTCTGGTCCACCTGCCTTAACATTGCAGATAGACGTCTTGGAGGGCACGATGTCAGAGTTGATACATTAGAGGAGAATTAATCTGAGTCATAGATCGAAACTTCAGTAAGATCAGGCGAGGCCAACCTGTCTTTAGGCCCTGGGCAAACATCCACCAAATCTCTATGCCATACTGTACTGTCATATCTTGCATCCACTATTCCTGAAGCGCGAGTTGCGGAAACATTTGACTTGTTGCACACTTGCGAGAGCACCGTCAGCCTCCCCTTTTGTTGGTCTGGGGGAAGCCCGCTGTTGTATATTTTCTTACAGTAAAGACAGGAGTCGAGGAGTCTTTAACGGCGCGTTTATTCCTTCTCAGTTTCATGCATCCATGCACGCAACATGCGTGTCTCAAACATAAAGGCCAACGTGCCTAATGGGGCTCAGGGTAATATTCCCTGAAGTCCGTGTGCAGTGTAAGCACTGCAAGCCCCGTTTATGGAGGAGCTGGCGGGACGCACCTTATCGCGTCGCTCTCTCCGCTCGTCTGTGCGCGCGAAGCCGCGGGGGCGGGCTTCGTCGCGTTGCGAAGTCTCGCGAGAGCGG
Organism: Ambystoma mexicanum; assembly: GCF_040938575.1. Lineage (NCBI taxonomy): Eukaryota > Metazoa > Chordata > Amphibia > Caudata > Ambystomatidae > Ambystoma > Ambystoma mexicanum. The sequence goes on along the minus strand of NW_027182336.1, from coordinate 3,092,138 downwards.
GAGCTCTCGCGATGCTTCTACACCCGCTTTCCTGTAGTGAAGTGTCTCAGGCCGGGGGAAAACACAAAGTAATTTTTCCTGATTCAGTGTTCACAAGGGTCGGTCCCCAATACCTAGGCCGGAATTTGAGTCGTGGCTGACTATCATACCTCCTGCTGCCCACAAAGTTCCCTCCCATGGAGACAACGGGCGAGGAAGGTCTATTGCCATTTGCATGAGGTCTGAGTCAGAGACGGAGCAGTCCTGTGACATTGCGGCCTTGGGGAGTAATTTTAGTTTATGTCCACTTCGGAAGTCATACATGCAGAGAGGTAAGTGCAAAGTGGCTTGTGGACAGACTAAGACTGTGCTTTCCAAATGTACTGTCCAATTATAATCCAACTTTAATATGAATTGTAGTGGCTCACTTACCACTCAAGATGTTGGTCAACACACCCCTCGCTTCACTCGCTGAACTGCTGCACTGTGCAAGCATACGTCACACATCGAAGGCGCTACGTGCTAGGTGGGAAATTTTATGGAAATGAGACTCCTCCTTGCAGTGAAATGATAGACACACTTTTGTCAGCACGTAATTGCACATCGAAATCCTTCAAACAAGCAGTCCTGTCTGCCACACTGTGTAAGCACATGTGGAAGACACTGCACGCGCACCCCGCTAGGTAGGACGTTTTATGGAAATGACATAAATCCTTGCAGTGAAACTGTAGAAAGACTTCTGTCAGCTGAAAATTGCACAATACAAATCCTTGAAATTAACAGCGCTCTCCGTCGCTCTCTGCCGCACTCTGTATGCACAGGGTTAACATACTCAAAAGTATGTAGAAGTGATGAAGAGTACAAACACATTTTATTATTTGTTCCTTGGGGTATATCAGCACATCCCTGACAGGTACAGTCACGTTATGCGCCTTCAACTGACTGAGTTAACTGTTCATTGCTGAATAGTAAAAATATGTGTTTTAAAACATTTATTTTTCTTTTCGATTTTTGGAGCAGTTGATAGAGCCGTTGATAAAGGGACAGCAAACATTTTGTGCAGCAATGTGAATTAACGAACTGAAAAGAAGCATCGGCTCAAAATGGAACACAACCTTTTATTAAAACATTCTAAACATCAGACATTTGGTTTGCCTTAGGAATACTCAAAGGATATTAATTGGAACAAGAACTTTGATATGCATTATATATGCTGCCAACTACTGAACACAATAATTATTTTTTGGCAAGAATGGAAAGTATTGCCGAAGGTGAGCTCTATGGAATTTCTGACTTATATTTGTTGGACATATTTGAAGCAAAATATACACAGAGTTCTAGTATCTAAGTTAAGCCCTCATTGGCCTCATGTTGTTGGCAATCACACAGTCGTGCTGCACTTCTACAGGGGATGGACTTTTTTTCTGGGGCAGTTCCTAGATTGTGGAAACAACTTCATGGGGAAATTCACTTAGCAGGATCTTTGGCGGTATATTGGAAAAAATAAAAACCTATCTCTTGCACTAATTTGTGCCTCTCCCTAGGCAGGATCTGTTCACCTTTTTGAGTGCTATTTGACACTGTGCATAAATGCAGGTTGGTCTGTTTTTCACATTACAAATAAATCAAATCAAATATATTGTTTTCTGCTCATTATTCAGTTTTGTTGAATCTATTATCGTCGTTGTAAATCTCCAAATGCGCTCTTTCTCATGATCTCCTGTATTGTGAAATGAATGTGGGACCATGTTTCGTCTTTGACAAAATCCATGTTGTGCTGGTTACTGAGCCTGCCTTTTTCTGCTTTCCAGATCTTTTCCATGTCTACCACTTTTGAGCTCCAGAACGTCTGGACCTTAGCTGTCTGTGTTTTTTTTTTAAAACTCTTAATGGTTACTCCGCAAGGTTGTATTCCTTCTACACTACCATGAAACATTTCATCTTGCTCTTTGCCTCTATCTATATTTAGCATGCCCTTATGTAATGATCTTGAGCTTCTGTAAACCAGGGATGCAAATATTAAATGTCTGTTTTTACTAGTGATGTTTCTCCAGTTAATTTCCTTTTTTATTTGTTTTAAAGGGGTTAGGATTGACAAACACATTGTTCATGATGGGTCCATAACTCGATTAATTGATTTTGTATATCTGGTGGTAGGTGGTATATGTGTCCAATACACCTCTGCACACATCATTGGTTCCCTTTCGGTGGACCATAGGTGCCTATACATTCTTTCTGTTGGTGCCGTCTCAGACCCGATAAGGTGCAGTCTCCACATAGGAGTATTCTCTTAATCAAAATGTAATGGCACAGGTTATTTCATATTAACCTCTTAAATGTGGAGGACATGGACGTCCACATCCTCAGCATTCTCTGTGAAATACAAAGGATGTTCTAAAGGTAAAGTACCCCCAGGTTTTCCAAAAGTGATGCAAAAGTCATCAAAAATAGAGTGCACAAACTGCAAGAAAAAACAGCTTTTATTTGTAAATGCGGCCGGGAGACTCAGACAGCTGTGTAGAACTGAACTGAGGACCACCTCAAAATGACCTCTCAGACTATAATATTTAAAGCAAGAAACCACAAAATAAATATTTTCTACAAATGTAACATTAATTTTAATTCTAACATTTCCATTGGATATTTGTAATTGAGCCCCTAAAAACACTATGCATTAAACAATGTGATTGGAGGCTTCCTTTCTCGTGACCATCAAAATACCACCCCTCGAACATGACATAATTTCATAGTCAGCACAGAATGCATCTTTTTATTTTGTTTGCACCCTTCATGGTGCAATTGATAAAAAAGCTCTATCCTAATTGGACAGCAACACCTGAGACAGCTCGGGATGTAGCATTCCACTGAGACGGACCAATTATATAGTGAATGGAAATCAGCGAGGTCAAAACTTTGTTGCAACCCATGGAACACCACAATCCCTTCCCCATAATTGGGTCTCTTGGCCTCCCGCTCCTTGCACCTGCTCACTCTGCGACTACCAACCCTGGACGCAACCCTCTAGTTATCTTCTCCCAATGAATAGCTGCATGAAAAAACGTGTCTGAGGCCCTGCTTCTGGAAATTAATTTCTTCTATTTACCAAGGCACATTCACCACTGCACTGAGCATCCTGCTTTCAGTGGGGGTGCTGTGCTCACAACCTTAATTCTTCATTCTGGCAATGCTGCTGTCTGGGCCTTCTGTGACCTTCCCAACCATTTTGTATTCATTTGTCTATCGTCTGGAAAGGCCCCTTCTGTCTCGAGTCTAGTTTCAGGCCCCTGAGAACTTCCTCCCTTGCAATTAACTGGAAACTGTTCAGCATCCCTCTCCATCCTGTCCTTGGCTACTTGGAGCTTTCTGCCCAACAGCAGGAATACAATTACATTAAATGACCATAGCTCAAAAATGAAGCCTAGCACACTAAAATGGCAAAATCTTCAGCCTTTAACAATGGCCTATTCTAACATGGCAGACCTCTTGATCATTACAACAACTATACTTGATTAAGCTTGATCTACATATTCAAAATAAATCCAAGCTACATAACCTTATCAAATAATATAGGTGTGATGATAAGAAAGAAAAGAAATACTTTTCTATACACGTGTTTTACTATGTAGCAGACAGCCTGAAAACTCCCTAGGAGTATGGTAAAACGATATCTACCCTAAATACAATATCACATGACAGCCATGTCACTACCCGGGGTCTAATGCCTTGCTAAAAGAGTTTTCTCAACTTATACTTGCACACACGTTTAGGACGTTGGACTTGCATATTTACAATGTGGCTGTCCATCTCCTATCGTGGCCCGCCTATGAAGTGGCTCTGCACTGTGGCAGGCATTCATGATACGGTCAAGCAGTTAAGCAGTTTAGATTTCATAGGATATTATAATATGCCTGTGGTACATGTTTGTGTAATGCTTTCATGAATTGTGTGAAGCTTCTTGGAGTACTAAAGTTAATCCCAGGTAATGCAGAGACTTTAGTTTGTACTAGTACCAGTTGAAGTAAACATTATTTTAATTACCGTAGTCTCTGGCTTTTTTTAAATAATCAAAACAATAGTTTTGTTTGTATTTTTTTTATGGACCATAAACTCCAACATTGTTCCAACATTTTTGTGATCCTTCTTGAGTTGGTGACAGAAGAACCAGGTCATCAGCATAGAGGACAATATTTGTATCCTCAATTGTAGACCTGCGGTCGGACTGCCCTCAACACTGATAGGTAAGTTATGCATTTACAAATTAGAGGATAGGGCTCAAGAAGCACCCCTGTTTCACTCCTTTCCCCCGTGTAAATGAGTACAATTTCATGCTGTTTATTGAATATTGCATTTGGTCTGGTACCTTTTCTTATGTATCTCATAGATTTTTGCTCCTATGCCACTTTGTCGAAGCTTCCATAATATCCCTGCCATCGAGTCTGTGTAGACGCATATGTGTCTGTCAGTGTATTTAGGGTGTTTATTTATTTATTGTGGTTATTTGTGTTCTAGTCTTCTATGGCTAGTGGCAACATTTACCTGGCTCCTGATCGAGGAATCTCTACTGGAGAAATGTGTGTATCTTTTTTTTGGGATGCAACAACAAAGCATATATATTGTACTCCCCACACAGATGCCTGCTTAATTCTTTGGTTTGAGGGTGCTCCCACTTTTGTATAGATTTATGATCATTCCTTGGGATCATTACATCGATAAGTGGCAACTATGTAAGATGTTAGAGGTAGTTGCATCATTTTGTAAAGGCCTCTTTTGGTTTGCCTGTCTTCGGCTTCAGCAGCTCACCTAATTAGGAATTCATGCTGCAAAATGTCCAACATTTTGTAGAGCTTGTTTGGTCTCATTCAGTGTTATTTCCGCATCCGGGGGTGTCTGTTGATCCTTTGTAACTTGTATGAAGAATGTGGCAAGGAAGACTTAGATACCCAAGCACTAGCAAACTGGTAATCAAAAACACAAGGCTGCAGTTGTTAGTTAGTTGTGGGTATTTTTGCCTAAATACTCCACAGAAACAAAATTGTATGTATAGAAGTATACAATCACACTGCGCACACTGTTAGTAATTAATGCATAACTGCAATTGATTTATTTCATATGTACAACAACCTGACATGTGTTTCGAGCCGTGCTCTTCTTCCGAGGCTGCTCATTTTTCAAAATGAATCACCAAAGGTAAGCACAGTGCCATTACAGGCAAAATCACATCAGGTAAACAAAGTGCCATTAAAGGCAAGAAAACAAGGGCAAGATTGGCACATGCCGTATTTAGCAAAAAGCAATTGCAATATAACATATATAGCAAAACACATAATTACACATAAGTGATCATACATTCATCAATATAAATGCGTCCACCATTTTAAAATAATGTCAACAGAAGACGTACATACATATAGAGAGACAAGCAGAAAAAACAAATTAGTATCCGCTAGTCATGTTTTAGGAATGAGTTATCCAACAGATAGGGTAGTATGTGTTATCCTATTAGGGACTGTACCTTGCAAACTCGTCTATGACTTGTTCGTTCTATAATAGTAGTAACAATTAAATAATAAACTTGTACGATTATCAGTAAGTATAAACTCCCTCACAAATCGATTGGTAAAGTAATCTAATATATTAGAACTAATATTATGTGTATGGCACTTACCAATTTAATCATCCGCTTCAATTGTATCACTTTGTTCAATTCTGCAAAAAACGGAGGGGGGCAGGGGCAAGGGGTTAACCATAAATAATGCCTACGCCTCTTACATACCCTGTTATGCTGACTAATTAGATTGTCAAGACATATGGACTATATTATGTCTGTCTTTTAATACTCAAATATGGAAAATAGGTAACAACCTTCACAATGTTTACCTATTTATTCCTCGCAGTTGCGGTGTGTCCAATTGAGTTCTACCGGGGATCGAATGAAAAGCGGCACATTGGAAAGAAGGAATGAAAAGATATGATATAATATGAATTTGAAAATATCAATTTGAATTTCCACCAAGTTGTTAAACCCAGAGGGGACAAATGATAAACCCTTATTGAGTACAGAATGCTCCTCTGGGTTAAGTTGGTAAGAACTGAGGTTAAACACAAGGTCTACCGGTTTTGATTCTGAAGTGATCTCAGATAAGAAGCCCTGGTCACTCAATGGGGTAGAGGTTGTGCGTTTCCGCCTGCCATGTTGCCTGCCCCTTGTTCCCCTTGGAGTGTGCCTGCCGTTGGTATATTTGGGCCAGTTGGTAATTGAAATCTCACTTGCTTTTTGGTATTGGAAGCTTGACGGTTTCCCTTTTTGCATCGTCTGACTGTTCTAAAAAAGGAGACGGAACAGCTGGTTCAGGTATATTATCCATACAGCCCTCAGCATCAGAGGGTGATTGCATATCAAATGCGCTTGCTACATCTCCAGTACCAGTGGTTCCCTGTTTATCTGAATCACTCTCAATGTCTGAGTTTACTGGTGATGTTGCGGCACTACTGTTTCTCGATCTTTATACTTCATCGTATTTAGCTTGATACATATAGACTATCGTCATGATAGTCCCTATCGTCACGAGAGAATTTACGAGATTTCCTTAGTTTGACCTCATCCTGGTGCTGCCTAAGTATATTATATAAAGTTTTAAAGTTTTTGTCAATGGTAGCACTTGGTGCATAGAACAATTCAATCTCTCCCTTTGAATTGTCAATTTGCGTAATAATCCGTGCATGTTCTGATAGTGATTGAATAAGTGTCTCTCGGGTGTTATTGTGAATGTTTTGATCCTATGTGTATGTATGTTGGTAATAACATAGCAAATCACACTGATACCAAGTGAGCAATTACAGTTCATTGAGCCAAGGTGTCCCCTTTTCCTCTGTCAATTACAATGAGTAGGCCTAACGCTATGCATTGGATTAGCAATTTTTTTCCGTGGTTGTAGGTTTTGTGATCATTTCCCAGCCTTGGTAATTACTATGGTAATTTAGTCGACTTGCCGGAACATTCTTGCATTTAAATCTTCACACCTCAGTTTGTTTTCCTTTGGTTGGAAAGCAAGGACTTCAGATTATAAACCGTGAATTATGTTATGGCCATAGTATGGAGATTCTGCTGGGGGTGTAGTACTTGTAGGTGAATGGAGTATCAGCTTGTAATTGTAGTAGCTCTCCAGATGTGCAGCTCCACAGATACCACATGCCTCTTTTTTTCTGGTCTTATGTGTTCAACTTGTTCTTCTTTATGCCAGATCTTTATACAGCCTCCCAATCGTCTACTTTTGTTATGTTATGTTATTGGTTTTTTTATAAAGCGCAGCACACCCAAAGGCCACGTAGGCCTTTTGAATCTCTTTGGAGGTTAGACATCCATTGTGTTTACTCAGTGAATTAACAATTTAAAATAGTGTTTCACTGCCCCTCCCGCCCCCATGAAATGTTTCATCCAATATACTCATTGTTATCCACTAAAATCTAAGTACGGATTTACTTCCTTGTCATCAAGCAATGAGAAGACATAAACCTGGGCAATGCTTTCGAAAGAAGTGGTTGTATGTCAGTGCTCTGCTTATCAGCAGCAGGGCCGTGAGATCCCCTTGATCAAAACTTTGTGAAGCGCGTTTGCACATGTGCATGCCCATGATGTTCTAGGTGTGCACATGTTTTAGGCATTTCGAGTTGGGTGTAATATACCAGATGCAAATCTGAGATGGATACAGGCATGTCTTGATTAGATTCGATGCAGATATTTGTGAATCTAGCCCAACATTGCTTTCAGTTGTGTTGTTCAAATCTTATTACAGAGTAATGATTCTTCTGTTGCCATGCGTAGTATACGTGGTTTAATTTATGTTAGTTCACTATCTGCAGGGTTTTGGGTTGTGTTTAATCCTATATTGTTTGGTGGCATATCTTGCTGTTTTTGGTGTTCAGAATCTTCTCCATGTGATTTGTGTCTGATTTCTCCACTTTGGTTTCTGTCCTTTGTTGTGGTGTTATTGGTTTGATACAGCATGCAGCCTCAAGATGGCAGTGATTATGTTTATGGGTGTGTTTTATGTATTGGGAATATTCTTGGCTTGAGTTTGCATTTTCAACATTTCTTCTCAGCTGTCTCGATATTTATTTTTCTTGCATAGGATTTATGGTGGCCATGTTATTCTGTTTGGGCACAAATAGTTAGCAAGCCTTCTTTTCCCCGCAGCGTAAACATTACTCTGCTGTGCTGGGTCTTTCTAACGGCAGACATGAGTACTGTGGCAACCCTTCAATAAATGGAGTGACAATGTCATAATATTTTCAGTTTTTATCATGAAGCGACAAAGAAAAACAGGTGATTGGGAGTTTAGGAAAGGTCCTTGTAATCTTGCTTTCAACCTTGAAGGTGGCTCCCACCTCCCCAACTAAGTCTCCCTATTCCAAAATGACTTGTTACAAGATGTGTACACTATAGCTAGGCTACCCCTATTGTCTAGGCTCACCATAATCATCAGAGGCCTAGAGGTCATGGCCTTCGGTGACTGAAACTGGGATAGACGTGGTCTTGTAGTACCCGTCCTCTTGTGGCAGCATTTCACTTCTCACCCCCACTCTCCTGTGTTCAATCTCTGCCTACTTCCTGATCTTAATCTCCCTCTCACTACTCGTCTCTACCCTCCTTGCCCTTCCTGGTCTTCTGTCAGTCACCACTCTCGCCTCACCCCGCCTCTCATTCCCCTATGTCCATTTTCTCCCAACTCTCCTGATCATACACCTTTATCTCAAACTTTCACTTTCTCTCTCTCAATCACATCTATAGATGAGACCAAATTGTTACCGATCTCTCAATCCCAACATCTTGCTTTCACTCTCTCCAAACATGACAACATTCTACTCCAAATTCTCATCCACCTGCTACACACTCCTCTCTTGGTCCTCCTTCACCTCACCGAAACACCTCTCACTGCATGATGACTGTTCTTGGTATATGTAGACAGATTCTTCGGGCCTCATTACACGGTAGGCGGTGAGCCATGGCGCTATTAGCGCCATGGCTCATGCCGGTAAAATACCGGCACCGCCTTGGCGGAAAGGGGATTGACCGCCCCATTCCAAGGTTGGAGGGGCGGTAAATCCCCCTTCCACCATTGCCCTTCCCCATTCCCATTTCTGCCCCATAGGACTCTATGGGAATGGGGAAGGCACTAATTACAGCACCGCAATTTTGCGGTGCCGTAATTAGCTCTGAGGTCCCTTAGCGGGTTGGATTTTAACACCTGCAAAAAGCAGGCGTTAAATCCCCCAACCCGCAAAGGGACCTCGTAGTAAGGCGGTAAGGATTTACCAGTACCGGTATTTTACCGGTACCGGTAAATCCCTACCGCCATCCGTGTAATGAGGCCCGAATGTCTAGCAATGTCCTTGAGCCTTCATTGGGTACTTCCCTGGGCCCATCACTATCTTGTCTATCGCCAACTTGTGCCATCTCCCCTCCTTGTGGGCTGGAATATCTCCTTGGAGACCACATAAGAACATTTAACCGCTCCCCTTTATAGCCTCCCTTTCCTTCAAGCGGTCTCTGTTATCATTTGTCCTCTGTACTTCTCCTATATTCAGTAAGACAGTGCCCACAAAGGTTTTGGGGAGTATTCCCTGGTCTCCCTTAGTGCTGGCCAGCTCTCTCCTGGTGTCTTTTTACTTTCACTCTATAGCATGTCTGGGTACTTTGTGTTAGGTGTTGGGTCTCCTACTTGTCTCCTGAATGGGGGGGGGGGATGATTCATCTTCATTGGAGCAAGCACTTCGTTTCCTCTGTTCCTGGTCAGGTTTTGTTGTTTGATTAAGGTGCATTGTGGTACCCATAGTCCTTGTTGTTTGTCTCTGGAATATGCTGCTTTCCAGGAACCATCTGACATATTAGAAAGATAGAGCTGGTCAGGACAGAGGCTGAAAGGGACCAGATCAGGGAAAGAGGCATTGAGGCACATATATAACTTCACACATTATCGGGATCCTGGGATGGGGGTCTCTCTCAGCTCTATCACACCACCTCTGCACTGCAGTAGGTCTGGCTCTGGCATTGCCCATGTAGTTCACCTATCTCAATCTTGGCTTGAGCGGGTGCTGCGGCTGCCACTCCTCCGGTGAGACCCTCCTGGGCTTTGTTCTTTGGGCACAATTATTTTAGTTTGTCTGGTGCCCCTTTCCCCCGGATCATTGTTAAGCTCTGTTGTGTTCATTTCCTTGTTTGCTCCTCCCGCCTCCCTCCTTGCCTGCCCGCCCACCCCACGCCCTGATTGGTGCTCTTACTTCCCTGTTGCTGGTTTGGTTAGCAGCCGCACATTGCGCTTGCCAATTCCATCTCTGCTTGAGCGGGTGCTGCAGCTGTCACGCCTCCGGTGAGACCCTCCTGGGCTTTGTTCTTTGGGCGCAATTATTTTAATTTGTCTGGTGCCCCCTGCCCCCCGGATCATTGTTAAGCCCCGTTGTGTTAATTTCCTTGTTTGCTCCTCCCGCCTCCCTTCTTGCCTTCCCACCCACCCCCCTCCCTGATTGGCTCCCCCTTCCCACTTATTGTGCTTCCCTAATAAACAAATTGCACTGTCTCTAAATTCGGAAATGCATTGTGAAACCTAGGCCTTTTTCCCTCTATTGAGGATTCCCAAACAGTTTTTCCAACTGTTAATTTAAAATATAATTGCATTGTGCTACTTCCTTAATTCTGAGTTCGTCATCTTGTCCAACTGCTCATCCTGTCCTGCCTCTCGCTGTCTCGTGTGCTTGCTTCCGCCCTGTGTCCCTCCCTAGTTTCTCCCCTACCATTTCCCACTCCTTTCTTCTTCTCTTCTCCCCTCTCCTTACCTATTCTATGGTGCTCTCGGTCTCCTATTTTTTCTAACTGCTTCTCTATCGACTATCCTGCCCTCCTCACTAAATCTGGTAGGAAGAAGTTTAAAAAGGACATCCTGGTCTCCAACCCAAGCCTCCCTATTGCTGACACCTACAACAGTGCCTCCTCCAAGGAAACTCTCACCGACATCCTCTTTGTCGTTCCTTCGTCAGACCTATGGACCCTTCATTTGGTCTCTGTGCTCTCCCCTTTCTCCTCTTCTCCCATTAATGGTGGCACCCGTTGGGATGCCCCCCTGGCCTCCTTCCATTCCTCTAAGGTCATTAATGTTTACTCAAATGGGACCGTCTTGGTCCAAGGCCCTCAGGCCAACCTTCACCTCTTTGATAGGCGCTTCCCACGCCTCATGAATTTCCTTTCTTCTCCTGCTGTCCCCTCTGCCCCTTCCGCGGCTACCTCGCCTCCCCCTTCTGCTTCCTCCTTGGCTACCCTGCCTTCTCCTTCCCTATCTGCCCCCTATCGGGCTCCTACACCTCCGAAGGGCATACCTCTGATCTGTACCCCTCCCCGGAAGTCCTTTAAGGATGGCAACCTTCTCCATATTGCCACTCTAAACTCTCGCTCTGCTGTCAAACACTCCTCTGATATCTGCTGCCTTCTGGAAGAACTTGACCTCAGTGTCCTCGGTCTGACTGAGACATGATTCAGAGCCAGCTCTGTCACTAGCTTTAACACACTCCTACCTGACGGCTACAAGATCCTCTCTGCGCCCAGGTCCGGAGGGGGTGTAGCCCTCATATTCCCTGAATGGATTCCTGCCTCTGTCACTCCTACACAGGACTACTCCTCTTTTGAATGCCTCATATGCAGGCTCTCTCTCTCCCCTAGCCATTCCCTTACTGTGGCTATCTATCGGCCACCTGGTCAGATCTCCTCCTTCCTTTCAGATTGGCGGACCACTCCTCCTCACTCCTGGCTTCAACCACTCTCCTTCTTTGGGACTTCAACATCCACCTGGATGCCTCCTGTCCTCCCTCTGGACTCTTTCGCGACCTCTGCGACTCTTACTCACTATTCTCCCCTCTGGCCCGACTCACTCTGCAGGGCACACTCTGGATGTTCTGATCTCCTCAGACCTTCTCATTTCTGTCCCTCTCTCCACTCCTCTCTCCTGGAGTGATCACTTTCTCCTCTCCTCCCACCTCACCCTCCCTGCCCCTCAGGCCAAGCCACTTCCATCACTGCCACCCACCTTCTCAGTCATCCGACCCATGAAGCATGTGTCAGTTGAGGCTTGCGCTGCCACCTTCTCAACCCCCACACCCCTTTGGCTGAATCCCACCCTGACAAGGCCCTCTCCTCGTTCCACTCTGCTACATCTGATACTCTTGATATCCTTGCCCCTGTCATGAGAATCCGCCTGAAGCCCAAAGCCAAGTGCAACTCCTGGTACGACTCAGACCTCGTTACCCTAAAAAGCAAGTGGAGGGTGGCCGAGAGGAAATGGCGCGCTTCATGTACATCCTCTGACAAACTGGCCTGCCGCCTGCTCCAAAGGCAATACCGGCTCTCTGTCCTAACCAAGAAGAGAGCCCATATCCAAACCTGCGTCTCTGCGGCATCTAACAACTCGGCTGAACTCATTAAAATCTGCAAGGAACTGGCCAATCCTGCCGCGGTCTCTACCTCTCCTGTCCCTTCCCAGGCCCTCTGCACGGCACTGGCTTCTCACTTCATCTCTAAAACTCAGGCCATCCTGTCCTCACTCTCCTCCTATCCCCTCCCTCCCCAGACTCCCTGATCTTCCTCTGGCCCTTCTGCTGACACCTCTCTTCCTTCCCTGTTCTCCTCAGACAAGGTTTCTAGACAAGTCCGATCTATGAAAGTCTCATCAAAACACCCCTGTTCCTCCAAACCTATCAAGGACCACATTGACGCTCTGGCTACTGCCCTGGCGGATTTCTGCAATCACTCCTTTGCCACTGGAGTCTTCCCATCCCCTCTGAAGCACTCCCTTGTGCACCCTCTTCTTAAGAAACCCTCTGCCGACCCCTCCTGCCCGGCTAACTATTGCCCAATCTCCATCACTCCCTTCCCGGGCAAGCTCCTGGAGAAACTGGCCACCTCCCAGCTTAATCTCCACACTGAATCTGTTGGCTGTCTTCATGACCATCAGTCTGGCTTCAGAGCTGCAAGAAGTACAGAAACTGCTCTCCTGAACATCTGTGAAGACCTCTCCAACCTTGACTCTAACACCCCTTGCGTCCTCATCCTGCTTGATCCCTCTTCTGCCTTTGACACTGTCAACCATGCCATCCTGCTCAACCGTCTCCGTGATAACCTGGGTATCACTGGTCAGGCTCTGGCCTGGCTGACTTCTTTCCTCTCTGACCGACCCTCCCAGGTCCAACTTGGGTCCTTCCTCTCCGCTATCTTCTTCTCTACCTGTGGTGTCCCCAAGGGGTCTAACCTCTCTCCCTGGCTGTTCAACCAATACCTGGCACTCCTTGCCCACTGCATCGCCGCTCTCTGCCCCAACTTTCAGTGCTATGCGGATGACACCCAGCTCATTTTCAGGCTACCCTCGGCCTCCTCCTCTCCTTCCCTCATCTCTGACTGTCTGCCTGCTATCCAGGATTGGTGTGCCACGAATGACCTCTGCCTTAATGCCAGTAAGACTGAGATTCTCCTCATCGGCACACCCGCTCCCCCTCCTTTCCTATAGCTCTCTGGCCGGCCTCTCTTGGCCCTCTTCCTGCTCCCACCGGCACGGCAAGGCTAAAAACTGTGGGGTCATCTTCGACTCCACACTCTCCTTCTCTCCTCACATCTCCGACGTCTCTAAAAAGTCACACTACCAGCTGCACCTCCTCAGAGGTATTCTTCCTTTCCTCTCCTTCCCCCAGAAGCTCAGCCTCTTTCTAAATCTGCCTGCTTCTACTCTCCGCCCTCTACGACTGCGAGACTTGTCCTTGGTCTCAAGACCAGGGATCGTATCTCTCCAGGACTGAAATCTCTGCAGTGGCTCTGAGGATTAAATTCAAAACCCTCTGCATCGTTCACAGGGCCTTCTGGGTCCTGGGGCCTCAATACCTTTAACTCTCTCTTCCTAAATATCTTCCATCTCAAGCCCTTCGCTCATCCGCCTCCAACTCCCTCAGGGTCAGTCGCTTCCCCAAGCAATGAGTTGGTGGTAGATCTCTTTCCTTGGCTGGTGCCTCCCTCTGGAACAGCCTCCCTGCCTCCCTTAAACTTGAGGAGAACCATCTGCGGTTCCGGAAGCACCTCAAAACTTTTCTCTTTGCTTCAGCTTTTTCTCCTCCTCTCCTCTGCTGACCTCCTGGCTTTAACCGAAACTACACTGGCTACCTGACACCCTCCGATCTCGGGATCAGGTCCCTCTCCCACCAGCGTTGAACCCCTGCATTGCCTGCCTGGCAACCCTGCACTTGGGGACTGTTTCTGTATCCCTACAGTCCCCCTACCAGCCGTGACACCTGATGTTTGCACTTATCCTGCACTTGCCACATGCTGGCCGTTACTTACTTATTGTTATTATCTTTTCCCATGTACTGCACTGTCCCTGCCCCCTCCCCACGCACTTGCGCGATCTGAATGACACCTGGCCAAGTAGGATCGTTGTCTGTCCTCCCTCTGTTCCCCTCCCTTGCCTCGTCGCGCCTTGAAACACTTGTGTATAGGCGTGTTATAAATGCCATATCATATCTGTCAGGTTGAGAGAGGTCCCATGTCCCCCTGACCGGTTCATACCCAATAAACTGTCATATTCTATAAATCAAGGATCAGATTATGACTCTTATAGTCCCTCATCCTTGAGCGTGCTGGCTAAAGTTGATGGTAGCTATAGTCAACAATATCTACAATTGGAAAGGTTGCAGACGCCTGCCATAAACGTACTGGATGCTGCGGCGGAACAATCTTTCTGGGTAATGTAGCAGGCCTAGTCTAGTTTTTTTTCATCAGCTTTTCTTCAGAACTGCTTTTATAAACATACTCCTTTTTGAGCAATATGTATTGGAAAATCCACCATTTGAAAGCTCTTTTTCACATGTTACTATTATAAAAGAACCGAGATATGTACTGCAATACCGAGGCAGTTCTCTTTTTGAGTTTATGAATTTGACCTTTTCGCAGTTCAGTTGATGGCAGAAACTAGGAAGAGAGCACAACACTGTCCCATCTCCTGCTGCTTTTAGCTAAAAATGGGCATGTGTTCCTGCCCTCCCCGCCTCATGGGGCGACCACTGAGACATGTAGCAGGTGCTCACATAATTCGATGTTGTGTGCATCCCCTTTGAATGCCGAAAGATGCACATGAGATCGAATATATGAGCTGCAGTACTTATGTTACTCGATCATCCTAGCCCTTGTTTACCATAGATAAGGACATGTTGCAAACTGGTGACTTTTTCACCAATCAGCCAAACCTGAAAATACAGAGCAATCAAAAAACACATCAACATACAGGTACATGGTGATCCCCCCAGCATAATATGCTATCACAAATACCCCAACCCACACATAGGCATGCCCCTCATGGACCGTGCTAGAGGGATCGAATCATGCACATAGACTAGTACACGTACATTCCACCCATAGCAAGTGATTCACATATCTTTATAAATGTGCACACATAAAAACAGAGTTACAAACACCCAAAGTTCCCAAAATCTAAGCTACGAGCCACATAGGCCTCATTTAAAAAAAGAATGTTATTTGATTGGCGGGTACTGGCCCTGCTTGTACTTTCATTCAATGCAGTTCCCTCTGTGCAATCTTCATCATTTTCAGGCTAAAACCTGACGTTTCCAGCTTAACACTTTTTTTTGCATTACGTTTAGGAAAAAGTGTAAATGCTTCCTGTAAATACCAATTGTGGGTTGCATTTACAGTGGATTCCAATTGAATCTGCCTGCTTTTACTAGGTGTTAGAAACTGGCGTATTCCATAAAAATCTATTGATTCAAAGCAAGCGGAAAAAATGACATGCTGCATTAAAACCAAGTGGTTTAACCCCTTAAGTGCCAAGGACAAGTATGCTCGTCCTTTTTGCATAGACTTGCATAATAGCCTGGCAGTTTGTTAAGGATGGCGGTGCAGAATGAAAGACGCAAAAGGGGCATCTATTGCATGTACCCAACCTGCCTGCAAAAACGACAAAAAAAACAAATCCTCTTAGTCATTGCAAATGGTGTTAAGTCATTCATAACACGTTTACGTGTGTCATTTGATCTTTACTAACACTTCGGGCACCACAAAAGCAGCCCACAAAGAACATGATACACAGAGATTCACTCTCATACAAATCCTACTGTATCGAAGTAAAACGCTGATTCTGAGTGATCTGCACAGCAAATGATCTTGCCCATCAGTTGACATGCTTCGACCTTGGACAATTCTCGCAATTCAGTTGCGTTGTTTTTAGAACAATTTAGTTTGTTTGTCGGTGAGAATTAGATTGTATTTGTTTGTTACTTGTGTCCTGTGTCTTAACACACATCAGTGTTTGGTATGTGGTTGTTATCATTTGTTATTTTTTGACAACACCCATTAGTATGTGATTGTGTTTTTTACAATGCAAATATGAATCAAACACTGCTGAATAAAACATTTGATTAAATCATAATGTTGGAAGTGTAACAAAATAATTTGTGCTATTTAACCTGAAAAATTAGATTTGACTTGAGCTTTAGAAACAGATCCAGACTAATAATTCACATAATTTAGGAGAAGTTGTTCTGTTAGGAACCCCCTTTGTGCTTCATCAAGTTTACCATGCCTATCTTTGCAACAACATAATACCACAAAAGGGCTTCATTAGCAGTACAGTGGTAACTACACAATCATGTGGTATTTATGAGTTGGGGTTGTATGGGTTACTTACGGCATGGCAGCCCGAGAAGGTACTGCGTGGGATGAGCAGCCAATACATAATCAGCAAATCCTGTCATCAACTGAGACTGGAACAAACAATGGGGCAATTTCTATAAATTGACAGGGTATTGCCCTTAGATAAGTAATATTCACACAAAAGGTTAGGCAGCACACAACTGTTTAAAAGCTACTAGCAACCATCTGAAAACCCAAGGCTAGGTCCAGATCGTAAAACCAAACCCAAAGAGAAGGTTTTTTTTTATTTTACTGTGGGGTGGACTCAAATCTATTCATGAGGAGAATATAACAAGGTTGTGGCTGAAGACAGAAGGATAGAGCGAAACAAGGGTGCTATCCCTGCCTAAAGTGCACTCTTAACTAGGTTGCGGTGTTACAACGCCTGTCTACTAGTGACAGAATAAGAGTGAAATTACCACTTCTATAGTATGTAATACGTTCAACCTTGAGAGTCCCAACCCACTCTCTTCCCGATTGGCTTAAATCGGAAGAGACTACCAGTAAAACCAGGGAAAGGAAAAGAGAGTCAACCCAGGAAAGCGAAGAGAGTCAATTTTTCTCTTCAAACCGAACCATGTGTCATCTAATGGGATAGACATTGTTTTAATAGCCCATTGATTGGCACACTGCTCCTGGGGTACTCAAATTTAAAAATGACACAACTTAGGGAAATAGGATAAAATCCCAAAAACACAACTTTCCTGGGTTGACTCTCTTTCCTTTCCCTGGTTTTACTGGTAGTCTCTTCCGATTTAAGCCAATCGGGAACAGAGTGGGTTGGGACTCTCAAGGTTGAACGTATTACATATCATAGAAGTGGTAATTTCACTCTTATTCTGTCACTAGTAGACAGGCGTTGTAACACCGCAACCTAGTTAAGAGTGCACTTTAGGCAGGGATAGCACCCTTGTTTCGCTCTATCCTTCTGTCTTCAGCCACAACCTTGTTATATTCTCCTCATGAATAGATTTGAGTCCACCCCACAGTAAAAAAAATAAAACCTTCTCTTTGGGTTTGGTTTTACGATCTAGACCTAGCCTTGGGTTTTCAGGTGGTTGCTAGTAGCTTTTACACAGTTGTGTGTTGCCTAACCTTTTGTGTGAATAGTGCATGAATGGACCACAGCCAGCATTAATGACAACATGTGTTTGGTATACGCAAGCTAAGGAACCCCATCTTGGTGAATGCATTCCTGGACATGCTCATTTAATACACTCGTCATCATTCCACCACTGTTTGCCTCTCTCTGAATTGACAAATGTTCTACCATACATACAGTATGCCCATCAGCTGACTTTACGCACCGACCAATCATCGGAACTTGCCCACAGCCCGATTTCATGATTTCACAGACTGTTATAGATGTTTGATCATAGATCACACAATACTGCATTTCGGGGACATGACTCACCTTATAAAGTCCAGCAGAGATCAGGGCCAGCAAGACCAGACCGCCCACGCTGCTCCCAATGATTACGGGCAGGTAATTGTACTCCTTGTACACCTCGACCCTTGTTGACACCTAAGCGATAAGGGAAGGATGTGGTGTCAGGCGCATTGGAAACATGGGTGTGTTGTTAATCATGCAAAGCAATGACTCGCATGTCTTCAGAGTGACCTTTCATTTTAGGAGATGCCGCAATCAAGTCAGGGAACCCTGACAACATTTCAGGTGTAAGGGATTTAGAAATCAGTAATGGGGTCAAATCAAAATACACACTTTGGTGGCCCACAGTCAGGGGGTGGGGCAAAATTCCCAATTCCACGTTATCAATGCAAAAGGACAACATATATATTGGTACCGGTCTAGTTCTATGTACTCTTCCATGTATTATGTTACATTGTACCCCCCTTCAGGTCCCCCCATGATGTTCCATTGTACCTCCCCGTCCCCCTGGGATGTTCTGTTGTACCCCCCTCCTCTGGTCCCCCTGTGAGGTTCCGTTGTGCCCCCCCTTCTCGCATACAGGTGTTGCCTGTTTTGCTTGATTCTTCTACCCTGCTTCCCCTCCAATAGTCTTCCCCCCTACCCCTACATCCTACCTCTGCAGGAGTCTGTCTTGATACATTCTGGTTTCACCATCAACACCTTTTGCCAATGCTTGGATTTGACTTTTATGGACTTCATTGACTCACAGTGCGTTTCTCTCAGCTCTCATGCTGGGCTTCCCCTGCATCTTGTACTCATGGTCGCCCTGAATCATGCTGTTCCCATTTTCATCTTGAATCCTGGCTTGTATTTGCTGTTCTCTCGCAACATTATGCGTTACTAATGACTTCTGCAATTGTATTCGGTCTCCCCTCTTGCTTCTCCACTTTTTTACTGTTCACTCTCAGTTCTTTCCTCCTCTCCCTTTCTCCCTTTTCCTATCTCCTCCCCTTACTTTCTTCTATGCACTTACTCTATTAGAATTGTCCTTGACCTAGTATGATAGCAACCTTGTTTGTCTCCCCCCAACTTCTTTTCTCCCCCCCAAGCACTATCTGAAATGTTGTGAGGCCTAGTATGATAGTCGCTTGTTTTGTTCCTCCCCTCGCTTTCTGCGCCCCTCTCCTTCACCTTTTGTTAATATCCGCCTCTACCAGAAATGTTGTCAGGCCTAGTACGGTAGTCGCCTGTCTGTTTCCATTTCCTTCCCACTCTCCCCCTCCCTTCCTTATCTGTGTGTTAGCTCTTGCACTATCTGAAATGTCGCCAGGCTGAGTATGATAGTTCATTTCACATTCTTATTGTTCATATCCTGTAAGAATGTAATTGCATTTTCCCTTGTTCCTTCCCTTGAAGCGCTTTGAAACACATTTTGTATAGGCGCTATATAAATTAACTGTCATATCATATACTGTTCTATAGGGTTCTATGTTGGTTTGCCCAAGTAAATTACTTCGTTGACATCATTTCTTAACTTTAAAAAAAACAATCATTTACTAAATAGAAAGGTGGCCATGTGGAGTCATTCCTATTTTCCACCCACACCACACTGACAATTTTTCATTTGAAGGGCTCATTTTTGTAAAACATGATGCAATTCGTTTTGTGTGGAATTTACATTAAAGTTAAAGGAGCATGGAGACATTGCAAGTAAAGGGGCATCCCCTCTACGCACCGCAGCATTGCACATCAGAAGTGTTGAAGGATGTTGAGGCAACACTGGTAGTGATGCTAGGAAGGTCAAGGAGGGGATCTCCCAAGGGAAGGATGCTTTTGTTTAGTGTGAGCTCTGGGAGAAACTGGTGGCCAATTGGCCTGTGAAGAATGCGGATGCTTCCACAGTGTCTGTTTACTGAGGTTGGGAGTTGTGGAGGATCACAGAACATGACAACCACTGTCAACCTGCTGATCCGACC
This sequence comes from Ambystoma mexicanum, assembly GCF_040938575.1. Classification (NCBI taxonomy): domain Eukaryota; kingdom Metazoa; phylum Chordata; class Amphibia; order Caudata; family Ambystomatidae; genus Ambystoma; species Ambystoma mexicanum. The sequence continues at coordinate 3,072,082 of NW_027182336.1, read as the reverse complement.
CCAGACTAGACCCTGTGTATGTGTGTCTGTGTGAAGGCATACATCGTGTGTGTTAGTTTCTCAAAGCAAATACAACACCTGTTATTGGTACTATTAATGATACTTCACTCACTCACACTCCCACAAATGCATTCCTATAAACAAGGAATATACTCACTCAAACACATGCTCAACAATGCACGCTCAGACTAGCTTTCAGTGCTTTTCTACACTCACGCACTCACACAAATAACCCATATGAGGCGGACAAAATGGATCTACGTGATCCGACCGCGGCTGATTTGCCCACGGCCGTAAAGTTCGCATGAGAAAGGTGCAAACCACCAAAAGCTCGCACCTTTCTCATGCGAACACACGTACATAACAAACACCCACACCCACACCCATGACACCACCCACACCCTCAACACACCCCCACCCACACCCCCAACATAAACAAACTACACTTACCTTTTTCTTCATGCTGAGTCCCTCCGGCGCCAGTTCCCTTTCACTTCCGTGATTTGGAACCGGGGCCGAGGGTCCTTTTCTTTTTTTCTTTCCTTTTACGGGGCTGCAGGGGATTCCCCCACAACCCCCTCTCACTATACTGTGAAGTATAGTGAGTGGGGTGATACGGGGACACCCCTGCAGCCCCCGGTTTTTTTCTTTTTTCTTTTTTTTCGCGGGTGTGCTGTAGACGTGTCCCCAGCAATACCCTGCACACTAAACCCCTGAGTACAGTGAGGGGGTGTTGCGGGGGACACCCCCGCAGCCACTGATTTTTTTGTATTTTTTTTTCATTGGTGGGCTGTGGGGATGTCCCTCGCAACACCCCGCTCACTATACCACACAGCATAGTGAGCGGGGTGTTGAGGGGGGACACCCCGCAGTCTTTTTTTTAATTTTATTTTTATTTTTTAACTTAACTGCAATGCTACCATCAAAGGTTCCAACTTTTGGTGTTCGAACCTTTGGTGGTAGCATTTTTAGACCTTTTTGTACGTGCGACCGTTTAGATACAGTCAAAACGTACAATACCGACAAAACAGATTTCAATTACTCAATCTTTCAGAGGTGCTGTCCTTCCTTTATAGGTCTACGATACAATGCATGTATTGCACCAGGAAAATGCTGCCCAATATATCTTATTTCCGGTAAATTAGGTTGCAGGGACATGTAAATAACATATGTGAGAGTGGGACAATGTTGGGCACATCAGAATACAAATCAGTGTTTGTGCGATTATGTGCTCACATTCAATGTGAGGGTTTACAGCACCTATACTGGCACCATAATTCTGGAAGAAGCGAAATGTACATATTTCCACAGGACATGTTAAGAAAGGTGATCCGACATGTTTGGAGAATATTGTAAGACTTCACTTACTGATGTGCGTTTGCCTTCAGTGTACAAGGGGGTGGCCCTGATGCCTGCCAATGTTTGCCAGCCTTGGGCAATTTTCTATAGATTCTAGGCATTCATTTGCACCAACCCAACAGTTCCAACACAGTTTTTGTACCGCAAGACCATTGTAGAAAATAACATATGGGTCCAGATTACAGGAACTTTGCATTGGTGCAAGTGCAAAGTTGCATGGTATTAGCACTAGGGCAAGGTTTGACCCCTTTCTAAGAACACTGGGACATGGTGACATATTAGAAAACCATTGTGCCATGACATGCACACTTTGGCATGTTATAAGCACCACGGCAAAAATTGTCTTAGTGCAACAAAGATACATTTTCACGGAAGTTTTGCACCAGTAACGTTTGCACCAGGGCTGCTACAGAATGGTATTAGCACTACACCAAACTTTGCCCTGGTGCAAAAATGTATCGACAAAGACTCTTTTTTGCACTAGGGCAATTTTTGGCCTGGTGCTTATATCATACCAAACTGTACTATGGTGCAATGGTTTTCTGTCCCCGTGTTTTTAGAAATAGGGCAAACTTTGCAATAGTGCTAATACCCTGCAACTTTGCACTTGCAACGGTGCACATTTTCTGTAATCTAGCCCTAGATCAGTAGACGAAGAACGTTTTGAACTGGTTAATACGTTGGAATGTTGGTGCGACATTGTCTGACACTGATTTGGGATATGTCTTTTTTAAAGATGTCTGTAATGTACAAGAACTTCAGTCACTTCAATGTGGAAGTAATCTTAAGACCTCAAAATTAATTAGCCCCAAGTCAGGTTTTTGCACGAGTAGATGTGTGACTCGCAAGACCTTTTTAAATGTTAGCAAGTAGTTGCATCAACTTGCACAGTGTGACACAGTGGGCCTGATTTACGAAGCATTTTTCAAAGGGATTGCACCATTGTAAACTGCTTTTGCATATCAGGCCCATGCTCCGGTAGCCCCGTAAGGAGCTTCTATAGCTCTGTTTCTTGTGAGAAATGTGCTGAGCGAAGAACTCTTAGGGCCTAATTCACAGACGCGTTTTATAATTTCAAAACCCCATTGGGAAGCACAAAAGGGAGTTGGATGAGCCCCAGAAAGGGAATCAGTAATCTGTAACCAAGAGAGGAATCATCCATGCATATTTAATGTATGTTTAGAGAGTTTGGTAAACCCACAACTAATGGCAAAGGTCAAGTCCTGCCATGCTCTCCTTCTGTCTTTGGTCCTGTCCCTTATTATTCACAATTTCCTAGCAGTGGGTCTTCCCCTGTAAAATAATCCCTGGACACCCCAGCCTAGGCCGGATCTCCAGCAAAATACCCGTGATATCACAGTCTCCTGTCAAAGAAGTTAGAAACACCAACACTCTCCCATCTAGCCCAAAGCTCAAATGTGAGCACACAAACAAACAGGCTGATGGTGGCCCCAAGATAAAAATGGGGTTGGACCTGTATTTTGGTCAATGAATTGTGCATGCATGATCTTTTATTATTATTATTATTATTGTTATTATTATTAGGGTATTTATTGAGTGCAGACGTAGATTCGAGAAGCACCTGCATTTCCTTTAAATTTCCTTTTCCTTTAAATACACACTTTCTAAGGGATGGTAATTTAATTAAAACTAATTGTAAACTATCTCCTCACAACGTCGTTTGGTTTAGTGGATCAGGCACATGCAACCTAAATAAAATTGCAAACACTGAGCCTTAACTTTCAGTTAATATAATCTTGCCATGTGAAGAAATAACACTTTAGTCAAATTAATACATTCCTACTAAAACCGCTTGAGGTCTACAGCTAGAGAACTCAGTCACTTCCGCTGCAAAACCGGAACTCCTCTTTATATATGAAGCTCCACTCGCTCCTCAAACACTCCGCTTGCTTCATATGGCACTACTTAGTCTTATTTATTTGTGTTAACTTTTCCTGCCTTCACACGTCCCCTTACTAATTACTGTACCATTTCTTTTAACAGATCCTCAATCCCCTTTATCAGTTACTGCATACCTTATTTATTTAATGGTGGTTTTCTGCTCCGGCCCCCCCCCCCTCTGGAATTCCAGCTGCGCAGCCAGATCCTGCATTTCACACAGCAATCCTCTTTCTCTCCAATCCACGTTCCCTTTGCCTGCACCCCTACCCCCTGCAGTTCATGCACCTCATATTTACATAATACCTGAATTAATTCGACCGGTTGGCGCCTCAAGCATGCGCTCCTCTCCTGTAATCCTCCTGTCTGTCTTCCTCATCAACCTCTGCCACTCCATCTGTCCCACTATGCCACAGCCCTTTTTCAATGAATAACATAATATTTCACTTTTTTTTCTAATCCAAACCCACTCTGAGGATCAGGCCTCCCTTTATAACGCGCTTAATACCCAGAGGTTTCTAAGCGCAGACCCGGGGACCGAACCTGAGTTGCCCCACGTCGTCTTGCTTCCAAGACGAGCATGTTGCCTCTTTTCCTCCCTCATTGTTTCCTATATTATGTTAGTGGCATATATACTGCACCCTGCTGCCACTTGCATGGTCTCCTCAAGGCACGCTTTCTATAGCCAGACATGCTCGGTTTATGAAGATATTTTTACATATTTAACAGAGCCATTTCTAAGTTCTCCTCTTTAGCCCTGTCACACTCTCCCATATTAGCGGCTTACCAGACCCAAATTGCTGTCGTTTTCTCAGACGTTGGGTGCTTCTCTATCGATAACATACTCCCATGTTTCTCCACCATACCCACAGAAAGCAGATTGGCACCAAGGAAGTAAGTACTTCCAACCAGCACCCATCAGCACCACAGGTTTCACCTCTGCCTCTCCCACTGTCCACAAATGATACCACTTTTTACTTACAGAGCCACGTGCAGTGAGGCCACCAATAACGGCACAATGGTGCTATACAAGACCACCTACATTACATTTGTTACATATATTAAGATTTTCTACAAATGACCCGAATACACTAACATCGGTTTTTCCCTTTTCACTACAAAAAATATCAACATGTTATTGCTAGTTTTTACATTTGCTATTCAAAAGAAAACAAAAAAGGAGACAAGCTAAGTACTTAAATTCAGAGCTGTGTGCTGGGATGTTGTACTGCTTACAAATCAAGAGCTCAAGGCATATGTGTTTATTGTACCAGTAGCTTCTTGGGCTTGATTGCTACAATTAACCCATTACTTTTCAAACAACTGATTTTACAAGCAGGAAAGCTAGATTTAAATCACCTACACGTGGCAGCAATCTTGACAACAGAGAGAATGTGGCACCAAACTCAGATGTACTTTCTAGAAGTAAAAAATATCCAGTAGTAATCAAATGATGACTGTACCTGACTGGTCACAAAACTGTCTTTCAGCTGGATGAGATGAGTATACTTCTTCTCATCAAAACTGACCTCTGCAGAGCTGACCAAGGCCACCTTCTCCAGATTAGTCTACAGTAAAAAAAAAAATTAAGAAGCTACCATTAAAGTTGAATCACCTGCATCAGATGTTGGTCACAAATCCCAGTGTGCATGACATCACATTAATGCAAATGGAAGGATCTATCCAACTTGTCTGGGTGACCTGCATCATGCTGTATGTGAGCGCGTAAAAGTGGTAGAGAGAGAGTCATTGTATTCTCTTATTTCCTGGTGGAAGGCGTGTGGACGCGGCATCAGTGCTAGATAACAGCAAATAAACAAACAGAAATATTAGATTTGTATATTTCATTAATTTTAATGTTTAAAGTGGTATGTTCTGATGAGGCCATAATAGCGTTTTTGAAGAGGTTAAAGACCAATATGCCGGCATTGGAAGATTGCTCGAGGTGGTGACCGATGGGGCTGCATGTGGGTATCTGAAATGTTATGCATCGCACTGGTTATGACACGTCTACAAAGCATGATCTGTCCAGCAACATTGAAGAGCAAAGGTGGGCCAACAGTGAAAATGCATCGGAGGGTGGTTACAAGAATGCACATGTGAATATGTTTCGTTTGTATGGAACATGTCTTTACCACTAATGTCAACTATTAGCACCCTGCGAGGGGGAGGGTGGTGGACTCCCAGCCAAATGAGGAGGCTCAGAGCGGAGTCCTTACCACAGGGAAAGACCCCGCTCCGAACCTCCTGAGAGCAGAAGGCCGCAATCTTCCCTGGCTGGGAATCAGGTAAGTGTGCTCTGCGGGCCCCCTGTGCTCCCTTATCCCACCACCTCCCCACTTGTCCTCATATTTAAGGTCCCGAGCCTCCTCTCCACTTACCTTGTGCTGCGTTGCCCTTCACTGGCGCTGGGAACAGTAGTGTTCCCGGCCCATCTCTGCCTCACGAATGGCCGACCATAGAAAGGGAGAAGGGACTATCTGTAGTCCCTTCTCCCTGTTTCCTGGTGCCCATTTCCTTTTTTTACTTCTTTTTAAACACGTTTTAATGGCTGCCATAGAAATGGAGACTGTGTAGTCTCTTCTCCCTGATCCATGGCGGACATTTATTTTGGCTTTTTTTTTTCTCGAGTTGAGGAACGGTTTACACACCGTTTCTCAACTTGAGAAAAAACTATTAGTACCCTGGTACAATGTGTCAGGGTACTAATAGCAATACAACCCTTGGAGGGGGGGGGCTTTACTGGTTGGTAATGCCCCCCTCCTTGGGTTCTATTGCTTAAGTGGTGCCACTAAGTTGTCCAGTATTAAAGTGTAGCAATACAGAAATAGAATTTCCACAAAGCACATGCAATCAATTTTATGCACCTTTAATTTTGTGAATGAGGTCGTGGAAGATGGTTATTCAGAACAGAGAAAGAGGAAAGCAATCTTAAACGGTCTGTCCGTCCAAACTCTGCTCAAGTGAGTGGCACAGAGCTGGGCTGTTCCTTGGCAATAAGAGAATGGTAGAACCCATCTATACCCTTTATGCCCCCACCTGGGAGGGAGCCGTAGATGCCATGCTACCCTCTCTCCATACTCTGAAGAACCAAGAATACCAGGGTTCCAGAGGCATATTAAACCTAACTGTGGGAGTGGCCACAGCCTTCAATGATTTCCAATGGGAATTCAGGATGAACTTGCTCGCCCTTAAGGGGTTACTCAACAGACAGACAGTGAAATGAGACTGACTTTTACAAAGCTTGTCCACCAATTGAGATGAAGTGATGTTGGCCACCCGCGAGCTCCTGATTTCCAATAGAAACTTGAAAGGGATTTCAGTTTAGCTATACAGAGCAAGCCCTTCTTTTGTTGGTGCTGTCCCCATTTGGATATTTTCTGCATTGCCTGGCACTGTGCTTCTCTGTTGCTGTTAATATGAATTCTAAAATGCATCAACAGACTGAATGGTGTTAAAAACAGTTTACTACAGTGTCTTGAGAAACCTGATCCATTACACACCTCTGCCGGGCTATGCCGATCAAGGAAGCGACGGTGGAGAAGTCCTCAATATAAAGTATGGCAAATGCTTATTGCCTGGGCTTAGTAAGAACTGCACTAGGTGAGTCTGTGAATTTGTGACTCAGTGTATAAGTGGAATGAATGCATTAGTCAGGTATTTCGTACAATATACTCTGAAAATGTTATTCTGTGTTGGCCAATGAAACAAGTAAAAATCGAGTTTCGGCACTTGTCAAAAGTAACTTCTTGAGCGAGTTGGTGTCTTAAATTATCCACAGTAGCTGAACATCTAAGCGCTAGGCAGTCAAATCCTGCAGGCCAATTTGCCATGTGGAGGGAGGCAGGGCGAACCACGTAGGAGATTAAGGCTGCCCCATACAAAATATGTTTCCCGGTTCCCTGTTGGAACCCATGGTTCTGTAATGGTGAAAAACCTCCAACAAAGACAGAGTACGGCACATGGGGTACATGATTCAATGATTTTTAAATCCATCATCTATTTGGAGCGTGGATTGGAGTCAGCGAACACTGAATCTATAAGATTGACCTACTGGCTGAGCTCATCATAGCATTTGAGCGTGAGATTAACCATTAGCTACCACTGCGCAGAGCTATGTTTACTTGTAGCGGAAGTACAACCTATCTCTTGATATGTATCACTCATGAGAGGACCTAGTGATGATCAGACCGATCTAACCCCAGAAAGCGGCAGCTATGGATCTATGAGACCCTACCACAGGGAACAGCTCAACCTGATATGAATGAGTGCAGATGAGGCTGCAATATATTTCATAGTGGTAGGGAAGCTGCTCATATGTATAGGAAACAAACTACTCTGTCTTCAGAGGATAATCGTTAAAAGACTTGCATGGATGTAATGGTCCTTCCGATTAAACACACATCATCCTCATACTTTTTTAGAGGAATGGTTAACTCAAACCTAACGCATAGGGAATGATGACAGTCTGGATTACCACTTTAGACATTTTTAGATGTCTCTTTTCCACAGTATAAGAGAGCTGCACACATGACCCTGTGGTACATTTATATGTACCAGTGGTAATAAATCCCCATTATGGAGATATGATTAATTACCAAAAGTTTACAGCTCCGATTCTGCACATGGGCAGTAGCTGAACCCTATTAGGTATCAGGAAAATAACCTGCCTCTCATTAATCTTTTGTCAGGTCTGGATTTAGGCTTACTCTACAAAGCTCATACAGTGCCTGGCAGAGTAGAGATGGTGGTACTAAGTCTTTTGGGGGGAAATGAGGCATAGATTCTACTGCCTCAAAGGTCTAGAGACAGTGGGGCCCATTTCCCCAGAGCAAATCTCACTCTTTCCCTCCCATATGTAACTGCACCAGGTACAGAGTGAAAATTGGATCGATGTGAAATCTGAACTCACCTCTCGTTAGTGTTGAGGCAAAAGTGTAAATATACAGAGAAAAAAACATTCCTGCTATACAAGCATTCCTGCAAAAGTCACTATGAAATGAAGGAATTCACATTCATTTTAAACACATTTTCTGAATATAGAAAATCAAACATTCTTGAATCCAGATCGGAAAATATGCAATAATTTCACAAAAACATAGTATTTCTGTTACTGTTACCTGCTGTTCCATTTGTTTGTTTTTGTAGTTGTAAGTTTTTCCAATGACCTACGTTTGGTCATTGTACATTTAGTAGACTCATTTTGAGTGACCTTAGTTACCATCCCCTTTTTCTATGAGGGTTTGACGAAATGACTTCTGTCCCACATGAGTACAAGGATGAGTACTGGCTAAACTGACTACTTAGCCCTCACACTTCTACAAAACAAGAGTGATGCCAATCGTACCGAATAAACATGTAGAATAAGATATGTAGCTCCATTGCCTTTTGTGGTAACGTGGGCTAAGGGAATACTATACACTCAAAAGGGGTGTGAATGCAATCTAGTGCCAACCCAAAAGGCTAAGTTTAAACATCCAAAATAAAGGCATGCCCAATCAAGATGCTATATAAAATAGGTGACCTAACCAGTCAAGGGCCCAAAGATGAACCGGGGAAAGGAGTGCGCAGTGAGCAGCCAATAATAACTTTTGATGTTCATGGTGGTTCGACAGTATCAGTATCAAACTGGGCTTCTCTGTGCTGTTTATGCTGCTTTAAACAGGCTCAAATGCGGAAACCGCGTTGTTCCAGAAGGGGAGCAGATGCAAGCTGGGGTTGAGGTGAAATTTGCAGTTCGAAGCAGTGTTCGAAGAAGTGCAGATCAGGAGGGCAATCAGAGTTGGTTTGACAGTCAATTCAACAGCCAAGATGCTGATGACTCGATATGCAGTTCGAGTCAGGAGGTACGATGTGGCATTCGAAGGTCGTGGTTCGATGAGGCCCAAAGGGCCGGCTTGACTGTTGATGTGGATCGGCAACAAAGTTGTTGGTGCTTCAAAAAGCATTTGGAAGTGTGTATGAAAAAGTGTGGATTGTGAGAGCCACCAGGGTCGGTTTGACAGGTTTTGATGGCACAGACGCTGGTTACTGAATGCATAATTCGCGTTGAAGGACCGATGCAGAATTCAAAGGTTGTGGTTTTATGAGGCCACCAGGATCAATTTTGACTATCGAAGTGAATCCGCAAAAAAGATTCTGGTGATTCGACAAACTGGTTAAAGAGTGCAGTGCAATGGCTGGAAGATTGGTCGAGTGCCTTTTGGTTTGTTGGATGGATTCAAAGGGCTTGAGTTACAACTCACATTGTTTCATCGACAGAAACACAGGGATTCCGGCTGTCTTGGCTCTCAGTTTGCTTTGAGTCTCGTTCAAGGGACTTAAGGATAAGATCGGTCCTTGTTCTTGTGCTTTCAGACATGGGAGAGGATGGCACACACCTCGAGGGGTCCTTTATCACAGTGAGGTCTTGGGTACCGGTGTGGCTGGCAGAAAGGCAGGCTTGCTCCAGCAGCAGGTCATCTCCATTGCTCCATTGTGCCCTAGGGATGGTTAGGCAGCAGAATCTGCCTCTGCCTTGGGAACTTAGTCTTCACCTTATTGGTGGAGGGCTTTGGAAAGTCAACTCTCCCAACAGAGGTTGAATTAATTCATCCTTTAGTATTTAGCCAAAAGGGAATCAAAGAAGGAGTTGGAGACTCCTTCTTTTATAGGCAAAATTCCCAAAGGTGATTGGACAAAAGTAAGCCAGCTTTAAGGAGTGCACTCCCCGTCCTTGAGACAAGTGGTTATTGCCTTCGGACATCATTGCCAAAGTGATTATGCTAAAGCAAGTAGAGAGGAAGGAAAGAGAAATATATAGAGAAAAAGATGGTGAAATCTTCCTACAACTATTCTGTGCTCCCTCTACCTACACTAACTCTGCCTCCTTCCCTTGTCCATAGCATCAAGGGATTTTAGTATGCAGCACCCTGGTTTGGGACTAGTCATTTTGGGTTGGGTGTGCCATTTGTTTGCGTTTTTCCAGCACAGCTCCTTCTAGGAGCCTGCCCTGCTGTGGAAAGTGTTACCAGTCTTCACTAAGGTTCAAATGAGAGCCACAGACATTCAGTCTCCTCTCCTTTAGGCTCACAGGGCCAAGCTGTCTGACCAAAATGCACAGTCCTTCCACAGCTGGACTGTGCTCACAGTGCTGACACATGTAATGCCACCCTGATGTGGCTTTATTTGAGTTATGTAAATTACTCTCCACTGTACCCTAAACTCAGGTATGCCTTTATGTTTAAAGATTAAACTGCCACCAGAATAGTCATTCCTCATGATTATGTGGTTTTGGAACAGAGCTGAAGACTTTAAATGCAGCCTCTGTGCTAAAGCGACTTGGCTGTCACAGAAGCTCTCAAATGGGCACCTATGAGCCCTGGACCTACAGCAGCCTTAGATCAGGGTACTGATCCAACAGGCCATGCTTTTGGCATGGAGCTTATGAAAGGGGGATCTGGTTAGCGGAGCACCCTTTCTGAGATGGAATTACATGCATTATGTTATTAATTAATACAAATAAAAAAAGAAAGGGCTTCTACACCCTTGCCAGATGGCAATTCCTCACAGAGTGGGTTGTCTGGCCGTGGCCACTGTACATGTTGCATCAATATGTTTCTTTTGGGCCCACTAGCCATGGTCTTTGGTCATGGCCAGTAGCACAAAGACCCATTACCCCCTGCCTAGAAGATGTGAGCACTGTAGGTGTAAAATGTCTTATCTTCCCCTCTCTGCCGATTCCTGCACGTTTCCCCTGATAATGGCAATGAACTACATATAAAGTGGCAATGAACTACCCATGCCCGCAATATTCCCCCGTTATCCCCCCGACAATCCGAATATACCCTTGAAAATCAAAAACTCTTCTCAGTTGTTGCTGGCACTCATCAAGTGCCCCCTCCTCTTTCCATGTTCCACCCACTCCCCTCAGCTTCTTTTTCCCCTCCCTGTCCCTCTCCCATTACCCCTTTCACTCGTTTGTTCATGTGACACATTTTCTTTTCCAAGTTCATCTTCCATTGCAGCCGCAGGAATCTCACGAGATTCTCCCAAGAATCTGAAAATGTTTGAACTTTCACTGGCTCCCCGCAAAACCCCCAACTCTCCTATTTCACACGGTATCCCCTTTCTCCCTCCGTAGCCTGATGCAATTTTATCCTTTTTTCTCCTCCAAATAGCTTTTTGAGCACTTTTAGTTTTCGCACACCTCGTTATCACCACGGTAATCGCTTGCATCAAGAAAAATAAAATGTTGGATTTTAATTCATGAAAAGCTTCTCTGTTGCAAAGCACCATGGGGGATATAGCTATACTTTTGGAAGCCGGGGACACCCCTTTCCCCGTCGAATATTATAAAAACTCCTGGATGGAATAAACCCAAACCTGTCCTGGAAATTAAGTCAATGCTTCATGCCCAACTTGTTTCTTATTTGGTCCAACTCCGCCCATCAGAGTTTGCGCTTCGGCTTTAACAAATTGGACTTTTTCTCTATTGGAGAATGAGTCGGGTGAAAACTGCATTTTTTCTTTATTAATATCTTTTAAATATTTTAATGAATCTTAGATTCGTTAGAAAATGAAAAAGTTATTACGAAAGTAAAGAAACACAGTTTTTGGCCTACTCCTATTCATTTCCCCATAGAGAAAAAATTAACATTTCTGCGCACAGCAAAAACTGCTAGACAGAATTGGACCAGGTACGAAATAACTTGGGCATGACCCCGGGAGGGATCTGAGGTTATTCTATCTGGAAGTTCTTAAAATATTTGATGGAGAAGGGGGTGCTACCTTCTCCCAAATGTATAGGTATATTGCCCATGGTGCTTTGTAGCAGAAATGATTTTCAGAAATGAAAAAGCAGCCATTTATTTGTTAGATGCAAGAGATGACCTTGGTTATAACAGGCATAAGCGGGGTTAGCCAAAAACGAAAAGTGGAAAAAATGCCATTTAGTGGAGGGAAACCGATGAAATGGTATCATGCCGGGGAGGGGGAAGAGAACACCAGGAGAAATTTGGGAGTTGGGTGGTGGTTGGTGTTAGGCAGAATCCTGTGCAGTGCCCTTAGGGACCACTACACATAATTAAGACTACAGGTGGCAATATAAGTTTTACCTTTGGTACAAGCCTGTACTACTATGTTAAAGTGGTAGCAGAGAAGCCAGGCTTATCTCAAGAGTATATGAGCAGTAGCAGAGATTACACAAAGGGACCACAATTACTGTGACTCAAGCAAACACTGACTCAAGGTTTCATGTAAAAAATATAAGTACATTTATTTTTAAACCATTTGTTATTAACACAACACTTCTATTAATTAAAAAACCACACGTAAAATATACTACAACTAACCAATTCACTTTGTACAGTATTACTCAAGGTAAGTACCCTGTGTTTGGATGGACCAGTGTTTTACGAAACAGAACACGTTACCATGAATACAACTGCGATCACTTTTTGACAGTTCGGTCTACTAGATAAACGCGTATCCGCGGCAAGAAATGCTACCGGGGCAAAAACACACTTAGCACCCGAGATACCCAGAGCGAGTTGGGGGCAAAAATCACAGGTAATATGTTGGTTAGGCTGACAGAATCGAAGAACACACATAGAGAGGAATTCAAGAGTCAAAGGGCAGAGCCAAAGTCAAGTGACACCGGGTGCCTGTTGTCGAGGATCACACAGTCAGACAGTTCAAGATTCAACGTTACCAAGAGTACTTTGATATTGTCAATGTTCGGAAGCAAAAGTTATAAGAAGGAGGGAAAAGTAAGGACCAGCCTTAAAGTAAAGAAATAGGGATTTCACCCAAAAGTCCTTAAACCGGACACAGTACCTTTCTCAAAGAACAAAGCTGGTGCCACGGCAGTTGTTCCTGTTGGTTTCCCAAAGACCCACGCTTTCCTGCAGCGTCAGCACGAAGGAGGACAATGAGGGGGTCCGCACCACACAGGGATGAGGCCGGCAGCAGCGACAATGAATAAAAGGTGCGCTCCTTAAAAACAGGAGAGGTTCTTCAAGTGGCTAACCAGACCACTACAGCAGTGTGCAGCAATTTCAACCACGATGGCGACCTCTGACTGAAGAAGATGAGCTGGTTATCCCCACCAGGCTCAAGGGAAGAAGACTCCGGACTGGATCTCCTCTTAGTCGTTGAAGGGTAGATAGCTCAGGACTGCAGCAGGGCTTCACCGGTACGGGGTAGTTGCAGGAGTCGACCTCTCCTCTGCTTCTCGTCGGTTCCTTATAGTTCCAGTGGCGACTCTCTGACTTCCAGCCCAAGAGACCTGCCTTTTATGCGAAAAAACCCCATTCACACAGCCTGGCTGTCAATCACCCAGCAGGGGGGTTGTCCAGCCCGGACAACCACCTCAGCCAATCATGACAAAGTGCGACTTGGGTTTCCTAGGATACCCTGTGCAGGGGGTGACTACACCCCTCCCCCACATTCAGCGCACCTAGACACCTAGGCGCCTTGAGGAGGGCTTCTAGGTAGAAGCCCGCCAAAAGACAGTGAACAAAGAAGGCAAACCTGGTTTGCCGCGCAAAGTAAAACACAAGAAGGAGTTTAACAAAAAGAAATGGCGAATGAACCACACCGGAGCCAAACGAAAAAGGATTTGGTCAAGCGGGTTTAAGTTTGAGGCTAACACAATAGCCTTCAATATTACCACGGTTATATAAGATAACCGCGGTAGAAATGTAGGGTAGATACCATTGCCACCAGCCATGTCTAAATGTTAAAAGAGCGAAACAATGCTCTGGGAGGTTAGGAGGTACAGATAAAAAGAGTTAAGAGTTAACCCTTCCAGCACTCCATGTAAAATGGTGTGTACTGGATCTGTGGTTAAATTTGACTAAGTAAAGTTAATGGTAACTTTACTCTTTTCTGGGGGACAGTAGTCACCTCAGAAAATGGAGTCAGTGGGAAGTCTGAACGACAACCCTGTGTCACTGCACTGAAAGTGCTGTGTGACACACACAAAGAAGGGGGCTACTGAAGTGGTGTACTCCAGAGCTCACAATCTAAAAAAAACAGGTAAAAACACGTAGCAAAATACAAGCAAGAGTAGGGGGAAAGCTCACACTCTTACCAAGTGGAAAGAAACAACTCCAGAGATCCAGCAAAGCTGCTGAGGGACTCACTAGGTAAGGGAAATTAGCCATAGAATGAGAATTCTCCCTAACAGTTGGGGACCAAGTTCAGAGCTTGAAAGTTTTCACATAACACGGGTTTATGGGGATAATCATGGTTATAGTAAAAAATGGGCACGGGAATGAAAGTGTGCCACACGACAATAACCACGATTATTTGCGGGGGCTTATGGATAACCAGGGTTATTTGTAGTACATTGCTAACATAACCGCGGTTATGGGAACAACTTTTTTTTTTATAAAAGGAGAGTTAAAAAAATGAGATTAATACAAAAAAAATAGGAATTTTACAGCTACAGTGAGGTGGGGGGTAATGGTTGTGGCCGAAGGATATGGGTACTAGGTTACTTTAAGGAACCACATCGTGCAATATGGAAAGTGGACACAGCCAACGTCCGTGACCACTGGTGTTGGCCATAGGTCATAGCTAGTGTGACCAAAAGAAACCTAGTGGTGTGGCCACAGCTGAAGGCCATGATTAGTGGACCTGTTCAGGAAGCCTATTGGAGCAATATGTAGAGTGGCCACGGCCAAAGGCCATGCCTAGTGGGACCGGACGAAAGCTATTGGGGTAAGATGTAAAGGGGCAACGACCAAAGGCCGGGGCCCACGGTCATGGGCAAAGACCAGAGCTAGTGAGTAACAAAGAAAGATAATGTTTTCAAATGTATAGTGGGCATGGCCAAAAGAAACATACTGGGGGAACATGTACAGTGAACATGGTCAAAGGCCGTGGCTATGGCCAAAGGCCATGACCAGTGGCCCGGTAGTGTTTTAAAATATACTATGGGCACGGGCCAAAGGCCCTGGCTAGTGGGCTCAAAAGACATGTATAGTGGCCACGGACAAAGGAGTGGCCGTCTAGTAGTTCCAAAAGAAACATATTGGTGGAAAATGTACAGTGGAAACAGCTAAAGGCTCTGACCTCTGGCCATGGCTAGTGGCCTGATAGTGTTTTAAAATATACAGTGGGCATGGCTGAAGGGCATGCTCACTGGCCAAGGCCGAAGGCCTTGACTAGTGGGCCTGAAAGTCATGTATAGTGGGTACAAAAGAAGCATATTGGGGGAACATGTAGAGTGGACACTGCGAAAGGCCGTGGTTGCTGGCCATGGCCGAATGCCATGGCTAGTGGTCCATAAAAAAACGATGGTATAACAAAACCCTTGAAATTCACTGAAACAACCTTAGTTAAGTTGTACATATTTACGATGGATGTGGGAAGTCATGACCAGCTTCACTCGGCACATTCCTGTTGCAAAGCCCATGAGCACATACATGTTATAAGAGCAGGCATTCACAATGACATACAAAATTATATTATGGAAGACATCAACGGGAGCGTGCCGAATTAAGATGGTCATGACTTGGCACATCTTCTGAATTTCAAGGGTTTTGTTACGCTCATCTGTGCAATTTAATTGCACCTTAACTAAGCTTTTTTCAGTGAATATATATATATATATATATATATATATATAATACACGGCCTGCGGTAGAGGCCGTGTAAGTTGCTCAACCCATTGGAATAGAATAGCACTTTTTGGGCAGCTTATAACTTTGGCCTCCTGGATGAATCTTCACCAAACCTTGCAAAAAAAAATTATGGCCCCCTTGGATTGATTTTGCAAAGTTTGGTGAGGTTTCGTTCAGGAGGGGGCAAAGTTATAGAGGGGTCCCAACATGTGTGGTTTTTCTCATAGACGCAATGGAAAAATGTTTTGCTCACTCCTACAGCCCAAACTGCTGGATGGATTTTCACCAAATTTGCGACAGGAGTGGCAGCTTGGTCCAGTAAGCGAGCTTTTGTAAATTTGGTGTAAATCCGTCCAGTCGTTTTTTTTATAAGGCCAAAAAGTAAGTTTAAAAAATGTGTGATATTTGGGTTCGGTCTGCAGACTCACTTCCCTATTCAGTCCAGTGACACCCTCCAAGGCCAATGAGAGAGCGGCATGATGTCTGCGGACATCGGACAAGCCCACTGATTGGATGGTGAAAAATATGAACTGTGTCAGATATTTGGATCCGCGGACAGCCTCTGTTGTCTGCGGACATCACAGTAAAAACATTAAAAAACACAACATTGCACTTGCCAAACTAAAGAAACTATCTTTGGGGAGGTGAGGGATGATGAGGATGGTATATGGCCATAAAAAGCCAAAAAATGTGTGGTTTTCCACCTTCGAATCCTGCAAACATTTCGGGACAGCCCTGAGGTGTTCACGAACATCCCAGATGTTCGGTGGCATCCATACGTCTTTTTGAGTTACAGGGTGGGTGAAAAACAGTTAGTGGATGGCTAATAACTTTGGTGTCACTGAATGAAAGTGCATGTAATGTTGTGATATCATTCTAGATCTGACCTTGAATGGTTCTATCGAGTTTAGTGCTGTTTTGACAAGAGGGAACAAAATTACAGGGGGTCGCAAAATATTTGAAAGGCTTATTAATTTGGCGCTGTTTCACGAATCTGCACAAAAGTTTGTAAAGGTCTTCAAGACCCAGATTTGAATGTCTTTGCAAAGTCTAGTGGGATTTTGTGAAGAGGGGGAACAATTGGAGGGGGGGTGAACATTTTTAGATTGCTTATAACTTTGTTGCTGTTTGACAAATGTGCACAAAAGATTGTAGAAAGATTACAGACCCAACCTTGAATTTTTCTGCAAAGTCTGAATGGATTTTGTCAACTGGGAGCTAAGTTATATGACTATTTCATGTACGTACATTTTGACACCTTTCAAAAAATAAAACATGTATAGATTTGCAGGAAAGTTATGCAAGGAGCATTGGCAAAGACCTGAAAGCATGGTTTTGCAAATGTGTCTGTGTTTTAATTTTTAAAAAGTGTCATAAGTAGTCAAACAAAATAGTGATACACCTTTGGTGACTGAGGTATGGCCTGTGGCCATGGGCAGTGGCCAGATTGTCCGAGCTATGGCCTGTGGTCATGGGCAGTGGCCTGATTGTCCGAGTCACCATGACTCAGATAATCTGGCTCCTGGCCATGACCACAAAGGACTGGCAATGGGGTTAAAGTGGACATGGCCACCAGGGACTGCCTTTGTGGTGATGTTTTTAAAAATCGGGATAGGTTTGAATGGGAAAGAAAATCCTGCCTGTGGCTACAATTCGGTAAGTGCTGCACAGGATTGCACCAACAGAACGCTGTGACTATCGCTGCATATGCTCCAAATACAATGGTAATCAGCAGATATTTACCACGCACGCCGAACCAGGTGTCCATGTGGTCAACAGGCCACCCCTTGAAATCATTAACCACCCTTATATGCGACCATAGTGGAACAAGATATTAGGATTGGATGCTGGACTAATTTCCACAACCTTGCAGCAATGACTGTCGCACAATCCACATGCCTTGGTAAAGACCATAGAGAGTCAAACCATGTGTCGGCTAACTTCTAATAATAAATATAGCATCAAGAATGGTTTTGAAGACTGCTTCATTATGACAACAGTTAGTTATTGAATAACCCTATGCTGAGGCGAACAGGGCTCACTCTCCTATTTGAAACCTAACACTTGAAGAAGGAAGGGCACCTTCAGAAAAGAATCCTATCACCAGCTGCAGGGTAATCTGTTTAAAGTACTAGATGAACCACAGTGATCTACCCATTCTACCGCCGTGCAATTACTTGATATTCGTGTACTCTAATTTGATTATTGGGATATGCAGCATGGCCGAACCCTAGGTTTGAATGGGAAGAAATATTCTGCTTGTGGCTACCGCCTGAAGTGCTATACTGAATTACAACAAACGTGTGCGAGGAGCATCAGCACAGACCTGAAAGCATGGTTTTGCAAATCTGTTTTGTGTTTTATTTTTCAAAAGTGTCCAAATTGAAGCACATAAAATAGTGATATGATTTTGGTGCATGGAGAATGGGCGTGGCCCTCGGCAAGGACGAATTCCTACTCTGAGTTACTTATTGGGGCATGCGGCATGGCCGAAGCTCTACATTGAAATGGGGAAATAAATTTTGCTTGCAGCTGCAGCCCGGAGTGCTGGACGGGTTTGCAACAAACTTGCACGAGGAGCAGGAGCATTGACCTGAAAGGATACTTTTGCAAATCTGTCCTGTGTTTTATTTTTTTGAAAATGTCAAAACTTAAGTACAAAAAAATAGTGTCATAACTTCTCTGCCGTGCAAAAAATATGTTTGTTAAAGGAGGTTTATAGTTCTTTCCTATATGTTTAAAGAGGAATTATACAGTGATGTAACATTATGAAAAATGTTCACTTATGTATTCAATTGACAGAAATACTGGCCCTTTTATATATGTACTTCTGTCATTGCCCAATGCATATGTGCCTTTATAGGAGCACTATGTACAATTGTATGGTATAAGTATCGGCAATGTAGATGCAAAAGATGTGTAGAACATTGTTAAGTGGCAGTTGTTGGGTGCAAGTTTAATATGTTGATAGGCTATATGTAGAGTTTTTTTAAGTGATTGGTGGATATATGTGTGAATGGTTAGAAACAGGCAATGAGGGAGTGTTACAAACATAACAGTAAAAAGAGTAGAGGGGCTTTTTTTCGTGTGATGATGTGCATGTGCAATCTGGGTTTTCTAATAAGGCATGGGCTAGACGGGAATGCGGGGACTGTGGATAGTTATAAATGGCAATGGATTATGGTGTTTATTGTATACTAGAGAGAAGAATTTCTGACAGAGTTGTTTATGTGCTTTTTTCTTTTTCTCTATTATACAATTGTCCATTATTTCCATTAGCATAGTAGAAAATGCTAATGGGAATGTTGCAGAATCTTATTGAATCTAACTACATAAAAATGTAAAGTAGATGGAATCTATATGCTTATTTTTTTAGTTCTATTTTTTAACTGTGAAACGTGGTTCCTAAAGGAACTATCTTGTATGTTTTTTTTTAAACAAATTGCAGGAGAGGCCAGAAAGTAAGGTGGGGAGGAACATGAGAAAGGGCACCAACCACAGATATGGAGGGGCAGATAGACAAGGGAAGATGTTGCGCGTGTGCTAATTTTAAGGTAGAGGGCAGTGTTTCTCATTCGTGTGATGTCATCTTTCATGTACTGGGTGCTTGTTTTAGCAGTGCACGGTGGTGGCGTGAGATATGGTTGCTTAGCTTAGCATAACTAGCAAATTTCTGGGGGCTTTCGGTGTAACCATAACGTTTCTTTAACCATGTTTTTTTATTTGAATTTCATAGGTTTTTATTAGTGCAACTTAACCATAATGTCCCTTTAACAAAGTTTTTCATTGAATACATATATATTTCTTTTTTACAGTCGACTTGCGCCAATTGAGTTGACTAAATGTACAACAACCAAACTCAGGGCATTGTAACCATGGCATAAGATTTCTCAACATACTTTTCATAAATGTTTCTAAATTAATGTGTTTCAGCATATTTTATACATGCATTGCATTTATTAAAATGTCATTAGATGATATTTTGGAAATTTCATCTTTGGGACTGGCTTCGAAGTGCAAATAATTCTCAAGGATGTATTGTTTCAATTCCAAAATACATGCATTAAAAAATATATATATATTGTTTGCTGTTCAGCTATATAGACATATTTGATGTACTTTATGTTTAAAGGAGAAATGGAATCCACCTAAGGGAAATGATCTGATATAAAAAATGTTTAGCACAGTAGAATAGTGAGTGTCCCTGAAAAAGGAACATGCAATTCGCTTTCTTCTGTAAGTCACCACTCCCATTACACTGTATGACCTTCAATTAGAGAGGCTAGACTCAATGTCACATTTGCACAGTTTAAGCTATTTATAGACGTCATGCACCATTGTCTCATTTCGAGGACATAACTGTGGACCTAAGGGAGGTGCTTTAAAGTGCCAAACTCAGATACCCATATGATGACAAAATAAACACACAAAACACCAAGAAATGAGGATACCTGAGCGATCCACCCGGAAAAGACATCTCCTACTATGATGAACTTTAATTCCTCGTCTACCTTCAGTAATGTGACATTACATTGGACCCGCTTACATCGGGCAACACTACAATCCTGAATGGAAGGATGAAACAGAAAAACAAAATCAGGAGTTATTCTACATTAATGATGACAGTGGAAAAAGGGAGGTTGCATTTGAAACCCATGGAGAAGTTTGTTATTATACAATTCTAAATGTTTACAAATCCCGAAAATGTTTGGCCCCCAGATTTGAAACACTCAATTAAACATCCTGCCCTTGTATCTCAACCCCATCATCCCAAAGCCAGTGGGTCATCTCTAGCTTAGAACTTCTGGATCCTCCATGACCATCATTCACACAGGTGTGCAACCAAGTTAACATAAACTCAGTGTGACCCAAACTTAATTCTGGCTTCAAATTGCTGAACCAACTGCTAGTCGTTCCCTATGCCGAAGCATTCCTGCCACTCTACACATTGTGATCAAAAGCTTCTGCATTGCAGAACATATTCTCAGTTTTTGCTTATCCACAACTTTAGCAGCAGCTGTGTGTGTCTTACAAAATCAAAGGCACCACTCCTTTCAACTCTTACAAGCAGGATTATGGCCAGAGCCTTTACTTTGGACTTTGACTTGCCCTTATACCGAAGCAGCGAACAACACTGCTCACCTTCTCCTAACACTCTACATATTCCATCACAACTTGCCTGTCCCCACAACCCTTCACTAGCCCCCTTTTACCATATTGATCAAGTTAGTGTTTCTAGATTGTCAACCAGGCTTTCCATCAGCTTTGCCCCCCCTTTCACATCCAAAAATAACGCTCACGACATACGTTGCGGATACAGAAGATGCATATTTATTATGATTCTTCCAGGTAACATTCATTACAGGTATATATTGATACACATGGTAAGCATCCACTGGAACATTCAAGCCTCAGTAACTCAGGTTTAACTGACACACTTAGAACTTTCACTCTGGTTCCACACTGACAGCATTCCACATGACATCATACTTCCGTGCCATGCATCAACAACACCCAATGGTTTGGTGATGTTGAATCTCTCCCCCAACCATTCTCAAATACAAAATGTAAAGAAGAACGGGACATCAACATCTCACTTCTTCCTTGCATTGCCTTCTATTCCTTAAGCCCCACAAGACAACAAAACAACAAATCAAGACTCGTGCCACACCTTCTCAGTTGAAGCTGACCATTTCAAGAACTACCTCTAGAATTCTAAAAGCATCAGGAATGTTCAAGGCCACTGTGCCATCAGCAAGACTGTTAAGTCTTGACTCCTCCCTCTTTAATCCTTTGTTCCCTCTGGCCCTCCTGCTCCAGTACCAAGGGACTACCTTGCAAGTGTAGACTGCACTTGATCAATGTCAAAAATCAATGAGTGAAGGCATAATGCCAAAATCCATTTCATTTGATATATTTTTGTATAAACCAATACAATTCTTGATCGCAGAAAGGCTCACCACCATCTCCGACTTGATTAATTATCCATTTAATGGTTGTGTAATATGATGAAATCTGTGGATTTCACCTCCCATTGTTATGCAAATCATTCAGTCGATGGGCATACCATGGAAAACATTCATATCACGACAGTGAGATAGAGAACCTAAGGCAAGCCATAAAATAAACAGTGTCACATTGCAATTTGCTGTGCAATTCTGTAGGTTTGCTAATCAAATGAACACTTGTGTAGAACAGTTAGCTATTTAAGTTGCCCTCTTCAATGAAAGCACAGCTTGCCCTGCAGTCCTCTCTTGACCTCAGTGCTCTCTTGACCCTCTTTTCACTGGTCTCTTCAAGTGCTAATGGAGGGAAAGTGCAGCAGTAATCATCTCCTCCACTCTTAAGTGCCAAAGGCATGTGTAGGAGTGCTAGGCAAGAATTTATGTTTCATATAATTGCAAACCAGAAGTAATCGGGATTATACTTTTATTAAGCTGTCTATATCCTGTCTGGCAAAGAGCAATATGTGTCAACTTTATATCTTTTAAAATGACGGTCATGCAATTCCATTCCTAAAATGTAAGTTGTTACATAATGCATAATTACAGTATTGATACTGTAAAACACTGCATCATCTCCATGCTTTAGACTCATGTTTAGGTTAGTATATCTGAATTTCATAGTGTCAACTATATTTCATTTTGTTGGGGAAGATGCATCATGTTGACTAGTGAACTTTTGAAAATGTACATGATCACATGATGAAATGCTTTTGATGGCAAACCTAGTTATGTAACCTGCAGGTTGCATACATCTTGCAAGTGATACTCAACCCATGACTGAACCCATACTCTGAGATTCTATATCATCACCCTGTTGATTTATACCAGGTACCCTAAAAGTGAGTGACCACAAACTACAATATTCTACCTACTTTGGCCAGTTCGTTGCCTGCTATGCAATCCACTCTGCTTAGTCTTTATTTGCTCTTACATAATGAATACACAAAGCAAACTAAATGCTTACGCAAAGTAGTGATCAATAGTTCCATCCAGTCTCTACATCCACAAATCTACTGCAATATCAAACACTATAGTTAGCCACTAGAGCTTGCTTTGCTTTATGATTGTATTATATATTACCACCTGCAGGAGACAGCTGGCCAAACTGTTTTCAGAGTCTTTTTATCATATATACTTATTTGTGTCCATTCATGCAGCCAACCTTTTACATTTTACAGACACTCACCTATGGCTCGTAAAGTCTTTTCGCCCACTCGCACAGTCAAGTAGATTTTATGAACGGCGAGTAGCATTTACAAGAGATGTTTGAAACCTTTATTTAACATTTACTTTGTTTGCAATACATTTGCAATAAATGTCAAATACAGGTTTCACTGTGCATGGCTGGCCTCTGGGTGGCAGCTGTGTGTGAAACAAAGTGGGTTTGTAGTGACATGCACCATTTTACAGAAATCACATTTTAAAATTGTTGTCCTCTGTTGCTATGGGTCAAGTGCTTTTCTCTTAGGTTGAATAGGTAAACTAAGTTACCCGACCTGCAGGTCTAGCTGAAGTTTAAAGAATTTGCAAGGCCTGACTCCTCTCACTAATATCTTATTTCAGCGGTATGCAAAACGGCTGTATTGTTGATCATTGCATGTCTTGGGTACAAATAACTTCTGGTGACATTAACAATATTAGTACAAAATTGCTAATCAAACATATTTGGATTAGCAAACTCTGTCAATCAATTTTTGAAAACTAATTTATGCCTTGTAAGGTATATGAACATTTGAACCATATACCTAATAAATCTGTATACAACTCAAGAACTAAGGCCAATGAAGATTTAGGATACTAGATATAATTCAGCACCATTCATACAATAAGGCAAGAACGAACAGTGGTTGATACTCCACAATTCTGCCTTATTTTGGAAGATGAAGGGGATTCTGACAGCTGATAAACCTTTGCTAGTGTCCAGGTGGCCCTCATCAACTGGAGTGAACATGAAAAGTACCACCATGTCCAATAGCAACCCCTTATGTGAAAGGTGGATAGACTAGGCCTTACATCTGCAATGGGCTGTGGTCTGTAGGGAAATATATGCAAAGAAAGAAAAGCACCAGTTTAAAAACAAACGTGTGAGATGTGGCCTGCGCTCAGCATTTGAAAAATGACACTTGTTGGGGAACGTCAATGTTTTCAGCTCATCTACAATCACAATGTATTTCCTAAGTAACTGACAAGGCCTGAGGTAAATATTTCCAGGCACCAGAAAGTATACTGCAACCTTTATCAAAATGGACAACAGTCCAATCTTAGATGAAAAGCAAAGCATGTCAGACAAATGGCAAAAGAAAACAAATTCAGGGTGGCATTTTCAGTGGGTTTTAGTCTTTATTTCCTTTATAGGATTAAGAATCCGTATTTTGAAACCTACATATGTTGAAAATGGGGACCTTTAACAGTAAATTTAATTTCCAAGAAAATGTTATGATGTTGTTCTCTTTTAAGGTGACAATTGCAACATGAAGAATAAAAGGACTTGTCAAGGCTACAATTTTGAAATAAACCAACTTGAATTACATTAGACCTGCACTGACAAATGGGAGTCCTTTCTTCCCCCACCCCATAGCAACGCAGCAAGAACAGGACTCACAGGGAAAGTTTGCTTTCCCGTGAAAGAAATTAAACTCAAGGCTTAAGAAGCTGCACCATAAAATGTTAGGACTGTGTCTGTAGTTGCTTCACAGCATTCAGGCCGTATAACAAAAACAAATGCTACACTTTTGCAGTTTATAACTGTCTCTGTGCTTGGGTTTAAACCCTTAAATATATGTTGAATTCTGAGCAGTGGCCAGTAGTGGTTCCCTCTCATGTAATCCAATATTTGAATCTGCCAGGCCTTTCCCGAAGGAAGGAAATTAACACTGGAGATCTGCCTCAAAGGGGCAGCCAAGTCCCAGAAACACCCAAACACCCAAGGAGGCAAGACTGAAGGCAAGAAAAAACTCTGTCGGTTTAACTAAAAGGACTATTTGCCAAGGTGACCAAGCATTCACAGGAGTCATAAAAGTCTGAGCCGTCAACTAACAGAATGAAACACCAGGGGAGTAATTCATAGAATTCAGCGCAGAAGTAGCGCACGCGGGCAGCGCAGAGAGGGAGAGTGCGCCAGAACAGCATTCTGGCGCACCGCATATTCGTGGATTTCCCAAGACATTTGCAGCCGTGGCGCAGCGAACATCCAACAGCGCCAGTTGCGCAGCCATAGAAATCCCCAATACGGCGCAAAGGGCCGCACTAACCCTGGACCAGCTTACTGGCCCCCTATGCTGTAATTGCGTGAAAAACTACGCATAGCCCACTCGCGGCAGCCAAAAACGTGTGAAAATCTACTCATGCACCCCCTTCAATACGCGTACCCCGCTTGCGGCAGCCAAAATGCATGAAAATCAACTTGCGCACCCCCTTGAATACTCGTACCCTGCCTGCATCAGCCAAATTGCGTGGAAAAAGTCCCCCCTGTGGTGAGGGCTGCCTGCGGGTCAGGGGTGATGGGATTGCTGCGGGGCATGGTCAGGGGTGTAGGGTGGGCCCCTGTGGTGTGGGCTGCCTGCAGGGCATGGTCACCACAGGGGCCTCCATACACCCCTGACCATGCCCTGCAGCCAGCCCATCACCCCTGTCCATGGCCCGCAGGCAGCCCTCACCACAGGAGACCACCCTGCACCCCGACCATGCCCCGCAGCCAGCCCATCACCCCTGTCCATGACCCAGAGGCAGCTCCCACCACAGGAGACCACCCTGCACCCCTGACCATGCCCTGCCGGCAGCCCACATGGCACCATGCACTTGAACCCCAACTCATGTCCCCCCACCAGTGGCGGCACCTGCCAGCAGGCCCTGACTCATGCCCTCCCACCCCCATTGACAGCAACCTGCCAGCAGGTGCCGACTCCCCTACCACACCCCCATTGACGACAACTTGCGAGCAGGCCCCGACTCATGTCCCCCCACCCCACCCCCATTGACGGCAACCTGCCAGCAGGCCCCGACTCCCCCCACCACACCCCCATTAATGGCAACCTGCCAGCAGGCCCGACTCATGTCACCCCACCCCAACTGACGGCAACCTGCCAGGAGGCGCCGACTCCCCCACCACACACCCATTGACGACAACCTGCCAGCAGGCGCTGACTCCCCGCACCACACCCCCATTGACGACAACCTGCCAGCAGGCCCCGACTCATGTCTCCCCACCCCCATTGAGGGCAACCTGCCAGCAGGGCCCGAATCATGTACCCCCACCCTACCCCCATTGACAGCAACCTGCCAGCAGGCCCTACCTCATGTCCCCCCACCCAACGTGCTGTCAGAATAGAGTCCCATGTCAGAAATGCCAACCCAAATCCCACCCCACGCCGCAGCAACCAGTCTAAACACACAACCACATATTGTACCCACCCCCCAGTAAAAACACCAAGCCTTTACCTTCAATAAAGCACACACATGCACCCAAAGACATGTCCAACAGAGCCACACAGTGGTGACACATGACGGAGGCAATGGACAGTGACACATGCACAAAACTAATGAGAGTAGACCACACCAATAATTAAGATTCGTGAAATGTATTAAAAAGATAACAAAATGACAAAATAAAAACCACACATGCAAACAAACACATTATCAAAGTAATACCAAAAAGAAAAGAGAATCCAAGGAAAAAGAAAATCCAAGAAATGAAAACTGTAAAGTCGTCCATCGCCAAAGTCCATTAAAATAAATAAAAAAATTGGAAACCATAAAAATCCATTACTCCATGGGATAAAAAGAAAGTATGTACATGTCCGGAACTATTCACAAAGTAAGTCACAATGGTCCATGATCCCAAAAATAAAGGAAACCTATCTAAAATCTTATCAAAAACAGAACTATATACAAAAAGGAGGAGCAAAGTCTGTGGACTCCAAATCATAAATAAAAAGAAAGGAAACCTATGCCTAAATAACTATGTACAAAGGAGGCGGGCTAGTCCGACGGCTCACTTCTTGATGTTCCTCGCCAGGGCATCATCGAACTCCACGTCGATGTCCCGGAGGCGGGCCTGTTCCCTGGCCTCGAGGGCTCACAGGGATGTTGCCATGGACTCCTCCAAGTCCCTGCGAGTTGCCACGAGGCTCTCAGCCCACCTCAAAGCCCGGCGCATGGAGTTCTCTGCCATGACCATCCTGAGCCAAGCCCTCTCCGCCCGCCGCTGCTCTGCATCTATCTGCTCGCCCAACCGCTGCCACACGGAAGACACTCCCAGTCCTGGGTCCTCCAGCCCCTCGGCCAATGCCTCGAGCCATGATTCCTGCTGCTGCCTCCAATGCAACGTCCTCTGGCACCACGACGGCATACAGGCTGATGGAATCATCCTGCGCCGTTGTGCACGTGCCCTGCTTGTTGATGCCTGCACGTCCTCCATTTGCTGGAGTCCAGTTGGTGCGGTGACCACCCCTGCTGGACCTCCAACTCCCGACTGTGGCAGGGATGTGTTCTCTACTAGCCTGGCTGCTGGCTCAGGGGCAGCTCCACAGGGGGCCCAGGTGATACTTGGGCGGGAAGACGGCACAGAGGACGACTGGCACATAGGGGATTCAGTTGAGGAGGGGGTCGCAAGAGCCTCCAGCACATGGAGGAACCCACTGCCGACGACCTGTCATAGTAGGTCGATGCGCCCAAACAGGTATTCAAAATGACATCCATTGTCCTAACGAGAACCCTGCACGTCATTCCGAATACCACGTGTGCGCAACGCCAACCCAGCTAGGACAGGATCAACACGGCCATGGATTCCCACGTCCGCAGGGAGAGGAAGGGCAGTTGTTGTTCATGCATCCCCTCCCTGAAAACGGGTCTGGACCAAGGCATCCCTGCTGGTGCCGGATGATGCAGTCACAGGATCGGGGACAGGATTACACACAGGCACCTCCGTGGCAGCCTGTGCTGCCTCCTGTTCCTGCCCCTGGACTGCACCACTAGCACCAGTGGAATCCCCCCTTCCAGGCCCCGTGCATGGGGCTGTCACGGCCTCTTCCTCAACCAAACCCCCCACCAACCTGGATGACTGTGTGCCGTCTTCCTCCATAGGCCCCTGTGGGGGCGCAGCTGTGGCCATGGACGCAGCACCAGACTCCTCATTCCCGGAACATATGATAACCTGGAAGGGGAGCTGGACCTTGTGTCTCCGGATGGCGGTGGCATCCCTGCCGCTGTGCTCCAAAGCACCATCTCCGCCCTCTTCATCAGTCGATGCTGCAGACAGGGAGAGATAGAACACAGGCATCAGGGTACTGTACAATGGTCTGATACACACGACAGTTGCACATGAGTGTCAGACATCACAGATGGCATCACACTCCCCAACACTCATGTCATTTGAACCCACACACATACACAAATTAACAGGAATCGTGCAGCAGGCATCAGCATCCATACACACGCAACTGCATGAACACCCAAAGGTTGGCATGATGTCACAAGCAACATAGGGTGTGCCGAACACATGCACACATGTCACCAGACAGACATGCATCGGTACATCTCCACCACCTGTCACAGTGCAATCATCGGCAACTATGTCACATCTGCCAATCAGGTACCCAGATGTCCGGGACACATGCATCCATGGCGTCTCACTCTCACACACATGCCAAACAGACACACGCACATGTACATGTACACCGTGCATGCACATGAAGGTGGGATCAGCATCCATGTGTCACACAACAAACATTGCATAGTACACACCCAGACATCCAAACATGCGTGCATCAACACATGCAGTTGTGTATCATGCATCGGAATACATACACCACTGATGTGCACCACATATGACTTGTCACACATGCAGCACGGGCCTGTCCCTGCACACAGACATCCATACATGGGCCATGTCAGACATATGTCCAAGCTGCACACTCCTGCCACACTCAACATGCACTGTGTGGAATGGGTTAGGCCAGACACTCATTGCTCGACTCCAGACGGGTCTGCGTCTCTAGGACCTGGTGGTGAAGCACTGGGTTGATGTGATCCATGACCCTCATCTGTTCGTTGGTAAGTTGGACCTGGTGCCCCCCTGCATCCGCTGCACACAAGAGGCGCCGGGCATTCATGAGGGTCCTGAACCTGAAGTCCTCCCAGCGCTTCTGGATGTGTTTCAAGTCGCGGGTTGCCACCCCATCCGCGTAGATGGCAACCATGGTGTCCGACCAGGTCCTCTTCTGTCTATCCTTGTCGGTATATGGTCGTCTGAAGAGGGTATCATAATGCCCCAGGACTTGCTCCACCAGGATGCCAACTTCTGTGGCTGAGAAGCTGACAGCCCTCTGCCTCTCTGGCTGGGGGTTGCCAGTGGTCTCAGATGGTGTTTGCCCTGACATGGCAACCCCCAAGGCAGGTGTGGGTGGGCAACTGGGTCCTGGGGCCTGGCTGTGGAGCAATGGAACAGCAGTCGGGAGTCTTCTGTTCCAGCAGGGCTGGTCGCAGCAACTGGACCTCTGCAGATGGCTGATGTGCAGGCACCAAATAGCAGGGCACGTGGGCAGCAGGCAGGCAGGCAGCAGCAGATGGCTCGTGGGAGGCTGCTCAGGGCTCTGGCGGGCAGGAAAATGGCCTTCTGGGCAGGAGCGTGGTCTTCCGTGTGTTGTCACGTGGCGAGCTTGATGCAGAGTGAATCCGCACGTGAAAATCAGCACGTTTGCGTGAAAATCAAGGAAAGGCCCCTAGCGCGTAAGCGCGTAAGTGATGTGGCACGCATAGGCGTTGCTATGCGCAGGGGTTAAAGGTCCGTGTAAGACACCATTTTCTTGAACGTGCTTTTTGTGGAGAGCGGGCATGTGATTCTTGTACTTCTTGTGGGTTGACACGTGACTACTTAACAACGGTTGCAGTGCGTACTCCTTGTTTACTGTGGCAGAGCTCAATTGCAGAGCTCAATTATTTTGGCAGGGGTGTTGCCAATGCGCACACGCATGTGTTTTTCCCGTTCATTTTCCAGGCAGACGGTGAGTCGCGCACGTATTTTTCCACTGTGGTTAACCCTGTGTGTCACGTACCCATTCAGAGGTCATTGTAGCCTGCATGTACCACGCGTCCACATTTTATGTGTTTCTGGGTGCCACAGCGTACTGCGGGTCCTTCATTCCACGTGCACGTTTTTTGTTGTTTTTGGGGTGCCTAAGGGTTGCGTGACCTGTCATTTTTCCCCAGGGGTCGCAGACAGCCTTGCAGGAGCACAGGGGTACCTATTGCATTTAGTACCTTGCCCCCTTCACCCCAATTGCCCAGGACAATTGTTTTCTGCACCTCCCATTCGCACAAGTACATCAGTGCCATGGTTGGGAGGCAACCAAGTTGTAAGGGAGGCAAAGGTGGCCGACCTCCAAGAGGTGTCCGCGGAAGGGGACGTGGCCAGGGTGGCCAAGGTGGCAGTGGTGGGCAGGGTGGTCCAAGAGGGCAGTGTGTCCAGGAGCATTCAGGGACACCTATGCCCCCTCC
This sequence comes from Ambystoma mexicanum, assembly GCF_040938575.1. Taxonomy (NCBI): domain Eukaryota; kingdom Metazoa; phylum Chordata; class Amphibia; order Caudata; family Ambystomatidae; genus Ambystoma; species Ambystoma mexicanum. The sequence continues at coordinate 3,041,715 of NW_027182336.1, read as the reverse complement.
CCAGTGGGTTAGGGAGATGCAGCTGACACCATCCCAGCTCAGGCCCTGCTAACTCGGCCCAGATTGCTCAGCGAACAGGCACGGGATGACTCACAGGCCGACTACCATGTCACGAAGTCCAAGCCACGTGTGGCGGTGAAAGTTGCCGACACCAGGCCATGTGGATCTGGGGCAGCAATGTCATCTGCTGCCCCGAGTAGCCAGGGTGAGGAGGCTGCAGGGGCAGCTGCAACTCACTCCACCCCGGCTGGGACAGTGTTGGTCCCGGCCCCTCACACCAAGTTAGTTGTTCCGCTTGGTCCTGGCAACAGCACCCAGCAACCAATGCCTGCAATGATGCAATGAGACCTTCGGTCATCGTGCCATTACCTGCTTCCAGTGGCCAGTCCACCTGCGCTTCAGCCCCTACAGACCGGAGTGGCGTAAGCCACTCAGGGTCCGCACCACCTCTCAAGAGGAAGAAGCATGCTCTTGCGGAACAGGCTGGGACCCCAGACACGGCTCGCCCCTCCGGCACATCCAGGAAGCAGAGTTTCAATAATGTGGAACTAGACGCACTTGTGGGCTACGTGTCGGAACATGGCCGCGACATGCTGGTGAAGGTAGGGTGCAAGACTACAGCTGCTCAGCGTAGGGCCCGCTGGCAGTGCATAGCGGACCACATTAGTTCCTTGGGATTTGTGAAGCGCACAGCTGATGATTGCTCAAAGCGTTGGAATGACCTCAAACGCCGAGCAAAAAACAAGCTGGCTTCTAATTACACCTGTACTCTGGTGACTGGCAGTGGGTCACCACCAGAGGAGGATGAGCTCACAGAACATGAGGCAATCGCTGGTGGGTTCATCACAGAGGATCAGATCCAAGGCATAGGAGACCTACCAGATCTTGAGACAATGTCCGGTGAGTGCCCATGCGTGTCTGTCCACACCATGTGTATGTTGCTTGGGTGATGTGTTGTGATTCAGTGCCAGGTCAGCCTGTGTAGTCATAACTGCCAGATGTGACCCATGTAGTGCCTCCAAGCCTACCCCTGCCCTTGGTTTAGGGGTTCACTGTATCCCTACTGACCACTGCAAACACTTTGCACATGATGACTGCACTTGCCCTTAAACTGCCATCATGCCACAACATTGTTATTACAGTTTTTTCTCTTTATTCTGCCTGATTGATGGAATCATTTGCATGAAAAATGCAGATGTGTGTGCCTTTGTGCCCGAAAATCATCATACTTCAGACAGGGATTTTCGACCAGAAATGCGCACAAATGTGCGCTTTCCACACAAATGAGTCCATCAATCAGGCAGATTGACTGGTGCGCACCTACACATGTACTGCACCTGCTCCCTTCTGAGCCCTGTTTGAACCTTCAACATGACAATTGACTTGTGTCATGTCCAAGTGACCTACCATTGATGTATCCATGTGCCTCCCATCACTGTATTTCAACACACTGGCTGTCATGAAATCGCACCACTGCCCCCTTTGGACCTCCTGGTCCCTTTGACAACGTGCCCGAATGACCCCAACACCCTCTCAACATGGCAGACGCAGCTCCTTGGTGCAAGGTACAGTTTTCAGCGCACCTAGATAAGCCCCACACCCCTGCAGTTCTGCGCGTGTCAATGCGCTCACAATCCTGTGTTCGAGTTCATCGTGCTCGCTCCTCGGGATTTCCCCCACCTGAATTGTGCCTTCCTGGACTTCAGATACTGTCTTCCACGGCCCCCATCCAGGACAGCTCTCGCGGTGCCCTCGAACTACCTACCGCTTGCCCAGGAATTTCGGAGCTTCAGCTCACACCTGCTACTGCGGTCACCGCGCCGCGGGTTCCCTTCCAGGGCCGCTTCCGCGGTTGCATCGGGCCGTCTTACTGCTTACCCAGGATTCCGGAGCTTCCGGGTCTTGCTTGCACGGCCGCCGCACAGCGGCTTCTCATCCAGGACTGATCCAGCAGTTGCCCTCGGACTACCTCACCGCCTACCCAGAATTGCCGAGGCCTTCGGGACTTACTTGCAACGGCGGTTGCCGCACAGCGGCTCTCCCCTCCAGGACTGTTCTCGCAGTTGCCCTTGGACCGCTTACCCAGGATTTCTCCTGAGGTTCCAGACCTCACCGCTGCTACGTTCCACAACTCTCCATCCAGGACTGACCTCGCAGTTGCCAGTGAACTAACACTCTCAAAGGCTGAACCTCAGGTTACCTGCCACAAGACAGCGTGGTGTCTGCAGAAGCCCGTCCTTATCTTCACGACACCCGCAGCTCTAGGAAAAGCGGGCAGACAACAAGAACGAAGCCAACCAAGCCTAAACAGGTGAGCCCCCATATCAGACGTGACAGTTTGACACTCCCATCATCTGACAAGGCAACAGACATGGATCCTTCTATGCAGGATCTTTTGCGTGGTATGCAAGAACTTTCCCAGGAAGTACAGCATCTTAAGGGAGAGAACGCCGCCTTGAAGCAGCTGGTTCTCTCCCCCGTGATTCGGCCTATCAGGATAGCGCTTCCACAAGTGGAATAGTGGACAAATATGATAGCTCCGCTAAATTGCCCCGTCCATTCTTGGACTCCTGTCTAGTGCACTTCACATTTAAGCCATACTACTTTTCCATCCCCAGAACTAAGGTGGGATTCGTCATAGCCCATCTTACTGGCAATGCCCTGGCTTGGGCCACTCCACTGGTTTCAGCAGAAGAGCCCTTGTTGGATAATTACGACGGCTTTATCAAGGCCTTCAAAGAGATGTTTCATCGTCCTGACCAGGTGTATTCTGCACAGGAAAGGCTAGTGGAGTTCCTACAAGGATCACAGGATATGTTGTCCTATGTTACCAGATGCAAACAACTTGCCAAAGAAGCTGAGTGGTCAAACGAGGTGGGCTTTACCCTGTTTCGTCGTGGCCTCAATGATGAAGTAAAGGATGAGCTAGCCAGAATTGCCAGTCCAAGTTCCTTCCAGGCCCTTATGGATTTATACCTACAAATTGACTTCAGAATCCAAGAAAGAAAGGCGGAAAAGAAGAGAACGCTAAACTCCCCTCTCAAGATTTCTCCCTTCGCTCCTACCACAAAGGAAAACACTACTGCTAATTCCGAACCCATGCAATTGGGAGCGAAGAGAGGCCCCATCTCAAACCAGGAAAGAAGCCGTCGATTTGACAGTGGGTTGTGCATGTACTGTGCCTCTGTCATGATGCCTACCCCCAGGGACCCAGACCAAGTCCAGCAACCCCGGAAGCAGGCATCAAGTTATCCCAAGCAAGCCCAACAACCCCTGCTAGGGGCTATTTGGGTCCAGTCCTTGCGCCTATGGCGCCAGGGTCATATGGAGAGTCAGTCCTGGCACCATAGGCGCCAGGCTCGTAGATTAAAACTTACCTGATGCAGACCATGCCGCAAACTTACCTGATGCAGACCATGCTGCAAGAGCTCCAAGCCAAATGAGGCTTGGAAGGGACTACTTTACTTAGGGACTATTTTTTTACTCCGGCGGGGCTGGGGAGGAATACTTACCTGGGACTACTTTGGTGGCTATTTAAACCACGCCCGAAGAGCAGCACACGCTTCGCGTTATTCTGCATGCAGCAGCGTAACGCTCACCGTGCCTGCAAGTCTGCATCCAGCCTTCTGCCACGCCCGCCTCGAGTTTGGAGCTCCTAGAAAAAGGGAGAAAGAAGGAGAAAAGGTTAGAACAAGAGCAATACCTTTGAACCTTACCTGAATTCCTGATCCATCGCGCCTTCGAGCTGGAAGAAAGAAGTTATTTATGCGCATCACCTCGCCTGCTGCAGCGCCGCGCTTAACTCACCGGCCTTCGCAGCATCTTCACATTCCACCGCATCCTCCTGCATGTTGCTGCCGCACTCCGGCACCTAAGGAGAAGACAAGAACAGCAAGGTGAGCCAAGGGAATACACAGAGGAATATTAGTTACCCCCCATAGACTTACCTGATTTTTCCACCGGGGGTACTATTCCTCTTCACGGGTCGGCACAGCTTCCACTGCATCTTCGCCGAACCCCGGCCCCCAAGGGGAAACAAAAGGACAGCAAGGTGAAACAAAGGGACTAACAAGGGGAACCCTCCTCACCACAATAAACTTACCTGATTTTACCGCCGGAGGTATTATTCCCCGAGACTTCATACTTTCTCTCAGCACCTGAATAAGGGAGAAAGCAACAGATTACATATTGACATTATTTTATCGAACTGTGTTGGAAAATACAAATCCTTATCAGAATACTACCGGTTGCCACGAGGAACTCTTCACTAGGGTCAAGCTGCAACCTCCCAAGGAATTGGACTAGAGTGAAAGTCAGGCATTTGAACTCTTACGAACTTCATACTTACGGCGTCTTGCCGGGAATCTCAGAGTCAATATTGTTCTGGAACTCACCAATTCCTTCGCGCCAGTGAAGCAACTGGTTATCAACGCGCCTCTGCGCTCAATGCAGGATGGAGAGCTCATCTTTTCAAACCATCAGGTGAGACTATAAGAGGGGACATCAAAGGTGATCTGTGGGGAGAACAGCGGGGGTGGGGGGATTTACGCTCAACTCCAGGGGTGGTTAATTGCCTTTCTCCATTTGCAGAAGAATATTCCTACGGGCCAAGCAAACGAAGTTAGGTGGGCCAGTCCAGTCTGTCATCCCGGCCCTACGCGTCACATTGGTGGAGACTGCAACTGTCCAGTTCAGATCGACGCCTCTTTGGGAGCCAGGTGAGCGTAACAGCCTCTGACAAACATTTGGTCAGGAACTGTTCCATAGCACCACCCAGGCGTTCGGGAAACGCCAGCTCCCGATCCTGAATGGAGCCCAGCTTCGGGAGACCAATGACCGCTCCATCCCTCCAATCCTGGATCCTTCATCAAGGTGTAACCTGGTAGTCCTTGAAGTCACTCTGCTCCCTTCCATCGGAACACCGCAGACTGTACTAGCCTTGGTTGACTGCGGTGCTATGGGCATATTTATGGATGACCAATGGGCAGCCAGGCATGACATTCCCAGAGAACAAAAGGATATCATTCAGACAGTAGAAGGAATCAACGTCTCTCCTCTGTCCTCTGGTCCCATCATCAACAAACTAGGAAGATCACGCTATCAATCCACAACCACCAAGAAAATATACAGTTTGACATAATCAGAGCGGCACAGCATCCGGTGGTCCTTAACCCATACATCAACTGGTCTGCTGGCTCCTTATTTTTGGGCTCTGAATACTGCCTCTCAAACTGTTTGTCTTCAGTTACCCACCCAAATGCTCCCAAGGTCGACCAAAGGAACAACTCTTCACTCTCCATCTCGAATGTCAGTCATGTACCTGAGATCTACCAACAATTCTGTGACGTCTTTTCCACTGACATTGTTCAAACCCTGCCTCCACATCGGCCAGAAGACTGCGCCATCGACACTGAGGAAAACGCTGTAATTCCCTTTGGCAGGATGTTTATCCTATCAGAACCTGAAAAGAAGGCCCTAAGAGAATATTTGGATACCAATCTTGCTAACAGCACCACCCGTCCTTCCAAGTCAACCGCAGGGGCATCCTTATTTTTTGTACCCAAGAAAGACACAAAGGAGCTACGACCCTGTCTAGATTATAGGGGTCTAAACCAATGCACTCGGAAGGACAGATACCCCTTACCACTGATATTTGACATCTTGGAAGCACTTAGGGGCGCTGTAATTTTTACCAAGTTAGACTTGCGAGGAGCCTACCATCTGGTACGAATAAGGGAAGGCGATGAATGGAAGACCGCTTTTCGAACACCATTCGGACATTTTGAGTACCTGGTCATGCCTTTTGGACTTGCCAATGCTCCGGCTATCTTCCAGCGGTTTATGGATCAAGTTTTTTCTGACATGCTATTCCTCTCTGTTATTGTGTACCAGGATGATATTTTGGTGTATTCCAAAAATCCCATACAACATCAAGAACATGTTTCTGCCGTGCTACAACGACTCAGAGAACATCATTTATTAGCCAAACCTGAGAAATGCACATTCCATGTTACTACAGTGCGTTACCTAGGGTTTGTGTTGAACGCCCAAGGGGTGGCTATGGATCCTGTCAAAATCGAAGCCATCACGTCCTGGCCAGTTCCTTGTTTTGTAAAACAAGTTCAATCTTTCCTGGGCCTTGCAAACTTTTACAGGAAGTTCATACCTTCCTTTTCAGCCAAAGTTCACCCAATCGTGAACCTATTTAAGAAGAATACCCTCTTTCTTTGGACCTCTTCTCAAGAAGCCGCCTTTGTAGAATTGAAGGAAATGTTCACCCACGAACCCATTTTGGTACAGCCTGATGTTTCAAGACCCTTTTTGGTGGAGACTGACGCCTCTGAATTCACGATTGGCGCAGTGTTGAAACAACAAGCCCAAGACGGGTTCGAACATCCTGTGGCTTACTTATCTCAGACCTTACTCCCATGCGAAACCCACTATTCAGTCCTAGAAAAAGAACTGCTTGCCATTCGCCGAGCCTTTGTAGACTGGCGTCATCTCCTCCTGGGTGCTGCCCATCCTGTACAAGTGCGAACAGATCATAGAAACCTGCAAGTCCTTCAATCCATGGAGTGCCGGAACAGCCGACAAGCACGATGGGCCTTTTTCTTTGCTCAATACCAATTTCAGATATCTCACATTCCAGGGAGCTCAAATATCATTGCGGATTCCTTGTCCGGACGTCCTGACTACCCAACTCAGGAAAGACCCACCCTGCCTAAAATGTTTCGGAGCATTGTGTTCATCGCTCAAGCATCTGACATCCTCAAGTCCATTAAGAACGAGACCGCAACCTCGGACCTTTGGAAAGACTTCCAAGGACATAATCCCTGGGGGCTTAAGTTTACGAATGGGTTCCTTTTTCGAAAAACTCAACTAGTTGTACCTACCCAATCGCTGCAGAAGCACATTTTGCACCTATGCCATGACACCTATCACTCTGGGCATTGTGGGGTCACTGGTACCCTTATTTCCATTCAACGAATCTTCTGGTGGCCTAAGATGCTGAAAGACGTTCAGATGTATATCCGGGCATGTTCCGTCTGTAATCAGAACAAGACCGATAACAAGAGACCCGCAGGACTACTTCTCCAACCGGCTCTTCCTTCCCGTCCCTGGGAAGATATAGCTACAGATTTCATCGTGGACCTTCCCCCTTCCAGGGGGCATACAGTTATTATGGTAACAATCAATCTCTTTTCTCACATGGCTCACTTTACGCCATTATCAAAATTGCCTTTGGCTCCAGAAATGGCTGGACTCTTTGTACAACACATCTTTCGTCTTCATGGCCTACCATCCAAAATCATCTCTGATCGTGGACCACAGTACATCTCTAAGTTTTGGAAAAATCTCTGCAGGGTATTGGGAATTCAACAGGCGCTTTCCTCCGGGTACCATCCCCAGACAAATGGCGTTACCGAAAGAGTAAACCAGACCCTTGAACAGTACATACGCTGCTTTTCCACCAAGGTTCAGGACGATTGGTCTGTGTTCATACCAGTCGCAGAATTCGCCTACTTTAACTCTGAACACTCTTCTATAAAAAACAGTCCTTTCTTTTGCAACCTAGGTTTTCATCCTTCCGTACTTCCCACAGTGCTGCCTGCTCCTAGTCCTGTTCCTTCTGTTGATTCCTGGACTGCTCAGTTGGTTTCAGTTCATCAAGAAGCCTTGAACCATCTATCCCAGGCTAGGGAAAACATAAGAAGATTTGCAAACTCCAAGAGACGCCCTGCTCCAGATTATAATGTCGGAGACAAGGTCTGGTTATCTTCCCAATATTTACCCAGACACTTAAGACCAAACAAGTTGGCACCCCGCTAATATGGCCCCTTCGTTGTGTCTAAGAAGATCAATCCAGTGGCCTATGAATTACGATTGCCTACAACTTGGAACAAGATCCATCCTGTTTTCCACACTTCCCTGTTAAAGCCTTATCTCCACTCTTCCAGGAATGCTCCCCCGACCTCCTCCTCTACTAGTCCAGGGTCAGATTGAGTATGAAGTCTCTCGGATTTGCGACTCCAGATACAGAAGGGAAAGACTACAATACTTGGTGGAATGGAAAGGTTATCCACCCAGTGATCGTACTTGGGAACCCGTCTCCAACCTCAATGCACCCAGACTAGTGCAATGATTCCATCGATTACATCCTGGCAAACCAGGGGGTACCAGGCTTCGGAGGGGGCATACTGTCATGAAATTGCACCACCGCCCCCTTTGGACCTCCTGGTCCCTTTGACAACGTGCCCGAATGACCCCAACACCCTCTCAACATAGCGGATGAAGCACCTTGGTGGACGGTACAGGTTTCAGCAAACCTAGATAAGCACACACGCCCCTGCGGTTCTGCGTGTGTCAATGCACCCACAATCCTGTGTTCGAGTTCCTCGCGCTCGCTCCTAGGGATTTCCCCCACCTGAATTGTGCCTTCCTGGACTTCGGCTACTGTGTCTTCCGCGGTCCCCATCCAGGACAGCTCTCGCGGTGCCCTCGAACTACCTACCGCTTGCCCAGGAATTTCGGAGCTTCAGCTCACACCTGCTACTGCGGTCACCGCAGCGCGGGTTCCCTTCCAGGGCCACTTCCGCGGTTGCATCGGGCCGTCTTACCGCTTACCCAGGATTCCGGAGCTTCCGGGTCTTGCTTGCAACTGCGGCCGCCGCACAGCGGCTTCTCATCCAGGACTGATCCAGCGGTTGCCCTCGGACTACCTCACCGCCTACCCAGAATTGCCGAGGCCTTCGGGACTTACTTGCAACAGCGGTTGCCACGCAGCGGCTCTCCCCTCCAGGACTGTTCTCGCGGTTGCCCTTGGACCGCTTACCGCTTACCCAGGATTTCTCCTGAGGTTCCAGACCTCACCACTGCTACGTTCCACAACTCTCCATCCAGGACTGACCTCGCAGTTGCCAGTGAACTATCACTCTCAAAGGCTGAACCTCAGGTTACCTGCCACAAGACAGCGTGGCGTCTGCAGAAGCCCATCCTTATCTTCACGACACCCGCAGCTCTAGGAAAAGCGGGCAGACAACAAGAACGAAGCCAACCAAGCCTAAACAGGTGAGCCCCCAACTCAGATGTGACACTGGCGTTGTTTCAGGGTGTGACACGTGTGTTTTGTCCTACTCTTTTGCATGTTCTGTTTGATGATATGCGTTTTACATGGATGGGGGACAGTAGTGATTAACTCCCATCTGGGTGTCCTTGTCAGTTCTGCCATGGCTCTGCTACATGCCATCTGTGTGCTGGCATGTGTCATGTTTGTGGATGGTCCATGCCAATCACAGGCTTATGTGTGATGCAGGTGCTATGCACCATGCAGCACATGTGTTGCTTTTCCATTTTGGAGTCATCAGTGTCTGCTTTCAGGGTTCCCTTCCACTTCATTGCCACTGCATGCATGGCTGAGTTTGTGTAATGTGTGACATGTCTGCTTAATGTATTGGATGTGTACATTGTGATGTCTATGTGTGTCGGCTATGCTGTTCATGCGTGTCTTCATGACTTCTTTTCATTTTGTGCAGGTGATGAGGCACTAGATGCTATGGAGGAGGAAGAGATGGCGCTGGGGCAGGAGTACTCAGAGCCCCAACAAAGCACCAGTGAAGGACGTGGGGTGGTGCCGCAGGAAAATCCATTGGTCCTACAAACCATCCTGTCCACGGGTGTTTCTGGGTACACCTCCAAGGATCTCTATGGCTTAGGTGCTGAATCAGACATTGCAAGTAGCGAGATGGGCAAAACACATTTGTTATGAACAAAATTATCAGCTTTACATGTTTCGAGCATTTAACCTCTTCATCAGAAGCCTGTGATGCATTTGCTGGTAGTTAAGAAGGTTTTTACATGTAAAGGAAGGAAAAATAATATGTGCATGTGTTTTGCCCATCTCGCTACTTGAATGTTATATATAATTAAAAACTTGATTGTGCGCTTTTATAAATTCGGTGTATAAGTCATATCTTTATTAACTAAAGAATACCTGGAGTGTTTTTCTATTACTTAACTACTTCTTATTACTGCCTTGTAGGTGGATATTTGACAGTGTGCATGGGACGGGAGGGATCCAGTCTAGGTTCCTTTTCTTTTCCTATAGCTGAATCAGACATTGGGACTCATTACACGGTAGGCGTTATGGATTTATGTATTCTGTTACCGGTAACGTTAAATCCCCATGCGGGCAGGCCACGTGCGTGCGACCCTCCATCCCGTAAATTACGCCATGCCGCTATTAGCACAGCATCACAATGCTAGTGGACATGCCAATAGCGGCATGGTAAAGCCCCCCCCAAACCACTTACCGCCATGGTGCTAATACCGGCATCGCAAACCACCCGTTAAGAGAACTGAGCAGTGTTCCCACCTGCCACAGGTGGACACAATCAGCACAGGTGGAGGCAATGGAGACTGTGGCAGCTCAAAAGGAGCACACCGCACCCCTTCCCACACCCCTTCCCACACCAAGATGGTTCCAATACTGGCAGCATTACATGGCCTGGAGGACCTCATTGCAGCGCAGCTGCAACAACAACAGGCAGCACAAAGGAGACACAAGAGGAGGAGGAGGAGGAGGTCAAGAAAGGCACAGCAAGCACCACCACGGCACCTAACCATACCACAGAGGCACCCACCAATCCCCAGGATCAGAACCAGTCCATTCAACCTAACCCCTGAGCAGATACACACCCTGTACCGTCTGGACCGGGTTACCATCACCAGCATCGTGGACCTGATACACAACGACATTGTGAGCCTCATAGACATCAGAACTGCCATCCCCCCGCTACTGAAGGTGGTGAGTGTGCTCCACTTCCTGGCCACAGGCACCTACCAGCATACAGTGGGACAGATGCATGGCATCTCACAACCAGTATTCTTCCGCACGCTGAACCAGGTACTCGATGCCCTCCTGAAGCATGCACCTGAACACATATACATGCCACGGACTGCCCAGGATATTGCAAACATAAAAGTTGGCTTCTATTCACTGGCAGGCATCCCAAGTTGCATCGGGGCCATCGACTGTACCCATGTGGAATTGGTGGTTCCACATCACAATGAAGTAGTCTACCGAAACAGGAAGCAATTCCACCCCATCAATGTCCAAATGGTATGTGACACCAACAAGATAATCACACATTGCTGTGCCCGATTTCCCAGATCAACCCATGATTCCATGGTCCTGCGGAACTCAACTATCCCACGCTACATGGAGCGACAAACCTCACAACATTCGTGGCTACTTGGTGAGTAGCAGGGCAAGCACATGGCAGCGTGATTGGGGGGGGGGAGAGATACATACTCCAACTGGGTGTGATTGGGGGGGGGGAGATACATACTCCAACTGGGTGTGATTGGGGGGGGAGAGATACATACTCCAACTGGGTGTGATTGGGGGGGAGAGATACATACTCCAACTGGGTGTGATTGGGGGGGAGAGAGACATACTCCAGCTGGGTGTGAGTGGGGGGTGGAGAGATACATAACCCGAAATGGGTGTAGCTTGTCGGCTGTCGGCAAAATGCACATACAGATGTACGCCAATGCCCATCTGGGAAGGCGGCAACGTACTTGAGATGAACCGACATGCAAGTATAAGCTACACAACACAGATGACATTCCAGGTCTAGTAACATTAAACATCCATCCACATACACATTGCACAACATTCATGGCCACAAAATACAAACATTTCACACATGCCATCAAGATAGTCATCCTGAATTAGTCCAGCACAACATCAATAATGCAATGTGCCCTATAATGCATGCAAAGGGATCACCCGTAGCCATAGCATTTCACCACGCACCTATAGCACCACTGCAGTGATGCCTCTCTGCATGGCAACATCAATGTTGGAATGGCAGTACACCAGCAGTGTTGAACCAAATCTGCCTGGGCCCAGGGACACCGAAGACCTCGCCTCACCCAGGACATGTCAATTACTGTTGGAGGCATTAATGGGGCACGTCCACTTGCAGGGTCGACCTCCCCCTTGCACATTGCTGTCACACAGACCATCTGCATGTATGCTGTTAATTGTGTACTTGAATCACAATGCAATGTCAATTTGCGTGATATGAACAGGACGCTCTTGAGGTGAACAGTAACAGGACCCCGTTCGTTCCCCCATACAGGTGATGCAGGCTATCCCCTGAAGACCTGGCTCCTCACACCTGTACGGAACCCACAGAACAGGCACGAGGAGGAATACAATTGTGCACATACCCGTACCCGCATTGTGATCGAGCAGACTTTTGGCCTTTTGAAGTCACGGTTTAGGTGCATTAGCAGGTCTGGTGGCGCTCTCCTGTATGGACATGAGAAGGTGGCCAAGATCACCATGGCATGTGTCATGCTGCACAATATGTGTATCAGACGGAATGTGCCACTGCCCCCTGACGTTGAAATAGAAGCACCTGTTGAGGATGATGATGGTGATGAGGACGGAGGTGAAGGGGATGCAGGTCTTGCAAGAGGGGATGGGCAGGAAGGACGTGCTGTGAGACAGCATCTGATCAACCAAATATTCTGAGGAACATGTTTTTGTACTGTCACATGGATATGAGTAGTAATGCACTGGTGTATGTTTGGAAGCACGCAATGGACCCTGTCACCAATAAAGTACACAAACACAATGAAGATGTCCAAGCCTGTGTTTTGATCAGAAACCAGTGTATTGAGTAACGGAAAGGTGAAAAAGTGCAAGTCCCCAAACATCCCACCACCCTTTCCCCCACCCCCCACAACAGACCCATAACACCCTTCCCCCCACCCCCGAAAACAGACCCATAACACCCTTCCCCCAACCCCCCAAAACAGACCCATAACACCCTTCCCCCACCCCCACAACAGACCCATAACACCCTTCCCCCAAACCCCCACAACAGACCCATAACACCCTTCCCCCACCGCCCACAACAGTCCTTCATGTGTCTGCCATGTTTGCATTGGCCCATGCACGCAGAGGAATCTCCATTGACCCCCTATTTGCCATTGTCTGTAGCAGCATTTGGAGGATGGGCAGACGTGCGCCTGGTGGTGCGTGTTGAGCGCCGGAGGGGGCTTGTCTGTCTAGAGCCGGAAGATGACAATTGGGCAGACTGGTCTGGTTGTCAGAAGTGGAGGTCCATTGTGTCGGCCATGCGAGTAAGGAGCTCCCTGAGCCTGGATATCTCGTTACACAGCCTGTCAGTGTTTGCGTCCATCCTCTCAGTGGAGTGCCTCGCCGTCTCCACAATATTCTCCCTGAGATGGGCAGCCTCTTCAACATGCTGGCCAACCAGCACAGTCAGTTCGTGTTGACACTGCAGGATGGTGGTCAGTTGGAGGGCAGTGCTGGGTGATGGTGTACTGGATGCTGTGCCCTCAGATGCATCCACTGCAGTAGGTGAAGCCACCATGGGGGACATTATGGCTAGATTGTTGTCCTCAACAGTCACATCAGACCCAGGTGTCTGGAATGGTGCTGGCTCTGGGGTGCTAGGGGGGCTTGGGGTGTGCATCTCCATTGGCCCAACTAGGGTGTCCTCAGGATCAGATAGGGGGGCAGTGGCGGCTGCCTCACCAGCGGAGCTTGCCGCAGCTGATGGTGGGCCCTCGGTGGCTGGTATTGGTGCCTGTAGGTTCACCTCTGGTGGTGGGGCTGCAGTTTGTGGTGCAGCTACTTCTGCCCTGGCAGTGGCACTCCTACGATGTTTCCCGCTCATCAGGTGTGACCTTCCCCCCCTTGCCCCTAGATGTTGTGGGGGTGTCCTCCGAGTCCTGTGCCCTTGGCCTCTTACTCGTAGCTGGTCCCTGGGATGCATTAGCGGCTTCCTCACCATCTGTATGTGAGCCTGTCAGGGACAAGAAGGGGGATGGCATTGGTTGCGTTTCAATATACTTAATGCAGATTACATAAACGATGCAGTTGTGGCCATTGGGACTTAGTAGTTGTGGATGCAGGTGATGTGCCAGTTCAGTGCCTCATCCATGCATGGTTGTGTTTGGAACTTGTCTCTGGTGATGTGTGCATGTGTGTGTGTTTGGGTCTGACACTGACATGGTGAGGGATGGATGCATGTGTGGATGTGTGTCCATGCATGAGAGGAGTCTGTGCTCACATATGGGGGGAACAGTACATTCACATCGCATCCTGTCATGTGTACACTCACCTCCATCCGAAGTGGTGCCCACGCCGAGCTCCATGGTGCCTACTCCCTCAATGGATTCCACAGCAATCTGGTTTCCACAGGTCACCTCCCATTCTTTATGTCTGATTGGTGAACCAGCTCCACCTGCACTGGCAATGCGGTGGTTTTCCGCAAGGATGCCCCTCACCCGCAGTCTGAGGTCGTCCCACCTCTTCCTGCACTCACGCACAGTGCGGGTGCTGGTGCCCACTGCACTGACTTTGACTGCAACTTGCTCCCAGATGGCTTTTTTTTGGAGTAGTGTTGGCCGCCGCATGTCATTGGCAAAAACAACCTCTGCATTCTCAGCCAGGGGCTGTGTCAGCATATGCAATTCCTCTGCTGTAAATTTCTCCTTGCGCTGCCTGTCAGTACTTTTTTTTAATGCCTTGGGCATGATGCAGGTGTCCCGGATGATTTTGAACTGCAAACGACTCAAAACAGGTCCAGAGGGCAAAGGATGGCAATGGATTGTGTTTTTAAAGATGGCCGCCGTGCTCGTTCCCGTTCCTGTGCGATGACGCTATTTCCTGTTCCGCAATTTAATGGTCACCGCTATTTGCGGTGACCGCTATTTGCATGCAGCAGGAGGGCGGAGGTGCAATCTGCACTTTCGTCGAGGGCGGTAGGTGACTTTTTTGGGTCTTTACCACCATGGCGGTAGGGGGTTTACCGGCATGGCTCTATGCTCGTGTCCGCATACTTATAATGGTGCGTTATTAGCACACTCTTGCGAGAGCAGACACGTTGATAGCGCCATGCCGGTATTTTGGAATTTTTACCGCACAACGTGTAATGAGGCCCATTGACACAAATGTCCCATCGCAGATGAGTGTTTCTGGCAGGGATGCTGTTCTGTCCAACGCACCTGCACTGGGGGTAGATCCCTCCATGGCCCATTCAGTGTTGGAATGTCCGCCTGTGGTGGTTACGGATGCAGGGTCACACTCCACAATATTTGCTCCTGTTCCTGGGGCAGCAGATCAAAAGAGGAATGCAGTCCTGCAGCCTCAGGCAGTGCCAGCACAGCAAGGTGCACATCACCTTGGGGCCGACAAGTGTCGTGTCCGGCAACGCGGTTGCCGTGCGCCACCGGGCAATACTGTGTGGGAGAACTCTATGTATGCATTTGCACAACAACAGGGGGCATCAAGTGAGATGGTGGCTCAGTTCGTGGATAGGGTGGCCACTTCCATTCTCCCCGCCCCCGGAAGGCAGGTGGAGCTCCAGCAGCAGGCAACGCGGTCCACCTGCCGCTCACACAGGCAGGACATGTTGGCCGCCAACAGGGCATGACGGGCTGAATTGGGGGCTCTGCGCACAGCCATATCTGCAGAAGCACAGGGCCACAGGGATGCCCTGAGGGAAGAAACACCTCCCTCAGAGCTACTCTGGGTGCACTTGAGGTGTCCCGGAGTAGACGGTCAGAACAGCAGCTGGAGCAGCTAACACGCACAATCTCAGCTGAGCTCCAGGCAACCCGTGAGGAGATCCGTGCATCACGTGAGGCCTTGCAGGCAGAACTCTGTGCTACCCGTGAGGTGCTGCATGGGGACCTCCGGACCATCATCCTGCAGAACCAAATCTTTCAAACCTGCATGCTTGCTGCCATGGAGGAGCATGCCAGTGCTTTGCGTGGTCTGTCTCCCATACCATGCACACCTTCTCATGTAACACTAGAGGGTGACGACAGCGACTGCAGTTCTCTATCGGGTAGCCTTGCAGGCCATGAGCCCATTGAGGGATTGTCTTTTTCGCAAAATCCACACATGTGGGTGTTGAGGTGCACCCTGCACCTCCTCCCTCCTGGGTGCCCTCCCTATCCGGTCGACCCATGGCCATTTTTGAATTTATTTTCTTCTTTTTTGATTTTTTTTTTCTTTTTAAAATAGTTTTTTTCCTCTTTTTTTGTCTATTGTGCATTCATGTTACAGTGTGTTGCTTTGTGTGGCACCCATAGGCCTCCACTGTGTGTTCCAGCTGGGCCCATACAGGCTTGTCTTGTGTTTGAGGCTTGGGGTCCAGACACATATGCCACTCCTGCTTCCCCTTTCCATTGGCTCGCAAGGGTGGCACCGTGTGACAGTAACTTACACAGAGGCATTGGGCTTCCATCAGTTGTGTGGCCAGTCTGTAGTCCAAACTGTGTATACACCCCTAGTGGGATTAGTGATGATTTCTCCACTGAATGGTTGATTAGTATATTGTATTAAATATTGCTCATTATGCATATTAACATGTAGCTTCTTCATGTCTTACCTTGCCTGTCTCCATTGCAGATGCAGTTCATGTTGTATGCAGTACCCTGCCACATTTACCTACCAGCAACACACTGAAGATGGGAGGGGTCGATGTGCTGGCTTTGTCAGGTTGTCACTCTTGAACTATTGTGATTGGTGACTGTTAGAAGTTGCCACTGTTGGGTCCTGTATTCATGTTTTGTCATGCTGGTAAGTATATGTTCATGTGTGCAATTTGTTTTTCATATGTGAGAGGGAATTGTCTGTGGCCTGTTTCCATTTGTGACGGTGCACTTTGTGACAGTTGTGTAATGTGTTGTGCACTCATTTGGTTGCTTTCACATTGCATGCCATGCTAGGGCGTCTCGGGCGGGTGACATGGGGTTTGGGAGGGGTTGGATGACATACCAGTATTTGGGTGTGTTGTTTTGCAAGGGGCTAGTCCTTTATGCAGCATAATTGTGTGCCTTCTACTCACACAGCATTGACTCTGTTTAAGTAGCTAGGGATGCACACAATGTAGCACTTCCAGGGAAACCACCTCAGGGTGATATTATGGTTGTGACAGTTGACTGTCCCGTTGTCATCATCGATTGTCACCTGGTATGTGCCAGGCCTTTGTGCACTCCACAGGGGTGGGATTTTAGGTGAAAAATGTTTCCACAAGCTGGGTACGGGCTACCTCGCCTCGTGCCCTTTCCCCTCCCATGCACAGCGGCCGTGCATGTGGTTGGGGATGTGGGGGCACCACCATGTCCACCGGCACGCCCCGCCGGGTTGCAACGTTGTGCAGGACACATGCTGCCACAAAGATCCTGCACACTACTGGGGGCGCATATATCAGCTGGCCGCCAGAGCGGTCAAGGGAGCGGAAACGTGACTTCAGCACTCTGAATGTGCACTCCACTATGCCCCGGGTTGCAATATAGGCTGCGTTGTATCTTACCTCGGGTGGTGTGGTGGGGTTCTGTATTGGCGTCATCTTGTAGGTGCTCAGAGGGTAGGCACTGTCCCCTGGGGAGGTGATAATGGTTGTCATTAGTTGGGTTTTGCCAATTCTCTGTGTGTGACATGCATGCATGTGCACAGGCATTTGTACTCACGAAAGAGCCATGTGTCGCCATGCATCCCAGCTTCCAGGCCCCGGTTTAGGGGCGACATTCTGAATATGAAACTATCATGGCTGGACCCCGGATAGTTGGCATATACAGAGGTGATGATTCCCTTGGCATCACATACAACCTCCACGTTGATGGAATGCCAGTGCTTGCGATTGCGATAGATGTGCTCAGTGGCCCTAGGAGCACGTAGAGCCACATGGGTGCAATCAATGGCACCTAGCACTTTGGGGAAGTGTGCCACACCGTAAAAGTCCTGGACCACGGCCTGCCTTTCTACGGGTGTTCTGGGCCTGTATATGTGCCTGCAGACTGAGGGCCGTGAAGTCATGATCGCCAACACCTGGTGTAGGCAGCGTGACTGCGTGGGCTGTGAGACGTCCCCAACTATGGCACTTGTGTGCTGAAATGACCCACTGGCCAAGAAATGCAGTACATTGAGCACCTTTTCCAAGGGGCTCAGTGCTTGGGAGCACAGGGTGGGTGATGTGAGGTCATCCTCCCACTCAGCGACCAGGTCTAGGATGATATGGGGTGGAAACCTGTACCTGCCATAGAACTGGTCATCAGGCATCCCAAAAAGGCTGGTCCTGGGTAACGAAATGCGGGGCCTGGCTATCCTCCTCCTCCTGCAATGTCCAACGACCACTACTGCGAGGAACGGTATATTGACCGTAGCGGTAGGAGCTTGTTTGTTGTTTGTGCGCACTTTTATGCTGTGCAGGGGCGCTTATGCCAGTATACGGCTGCCGTACGTGTTGCCGGATTAGCGCGTCTTTTGTGGCGCGCGGGTTTCCCCTGTTCGATTCCATGAATGCGTGTTATTAGCGCACATGTGGGCATTGCGAGGATTTGGCAGTGGTACTTCCCACATAACGCCCACATTTTCACGTGTTGTTCCCCATTCCGCGTGTTCAGCCCCCTTTTTAGGTGTGTGCGCTGGCCTGTGTGCGCCTTCACTGGACGTCTCGCGCACAGCCTTTGGGATGTCGCAATGACGTGTGCGCCACATGGGGATTCAGCGCAGATCTCAGGTAAAGCACGCGCAGCGCCTTCCATGAATCGACAAATGACCGTTTGTGCAGCTTTCGCACGCGTGCGCTGCGATTTTCACGCTTGCCCCCCCTTTTCAGCGCACATTAATTCCATGAATTACCCTGCAGATGTTTTGTTGCTGGACAGATTAACTTGAGTTCCCATAAAATATTTGTAAATAAGAAAAAGAGCATTTAATTACATTGGATTCACTTTATCGCTTATATCTTTCAAACCAAAGGCTCAAGAGACTTAATTTTTTAAAATGTTCAGATTGAGTAGCCCTATTAGATGGTTCTAAAATGAAACATTGTTTAAGTTAGCTTCATTATGCAAATTAGGAAAATGTGGCTAGATTCACAAAGAAACGGTGCACGTTAGCAATTGATATATCCCAGCGAGCCTGCTACTTTGAGATGGAAAAACAATTTGGGTGTAAAAGTATCAGTGCGAAAAAGACAGAAATTTGTAGCACACACATTCCATATCATGACGAGATCAGACAAGCATAATTTAATCCATGTGAGTGAGAGCAATTTAATGAACGGATTAGTAAAATGTTTATTTATTTATCCATGGGGTATTTATAATGCACCTATACAGCAAAGGGTGTTTGAAGCGCAACAGGACAAGGGGGAGGAGCAGGGATGAAAAATAACAAAAACGGTGCTACTAGGTCTTGTGTCATTTGGATCGTGCAAGTGCAGTAACAAGAAGTGCAGGGGAGTGGGGAGGAGGGTGGAAGTGCCGGCCAGAGCAGAATGCGTTGATGCTAAGGAGGCAAAGGAAGTGCAGGTCGGAGTTGAGAGCGCACAAGTGCAGGAGGGAGAAGGGAGGTGGGAAGGATGGCCCCTAGGATAGGCAAGTGCCAAGGTGAGGCCAGGTGAACAAGTGCCAGGGGAATGAGGAGAGTGCAGGGGAATGAAGGTCCACATGCTGAGTGCGAGGACAGCGCTGGATGGGCTAAATAATGGTGCAAGTCCAGCCAGGCTAGTGCAGGGGGAGGGAGCCTGGTAGGGCAAGTTCTGATTAGGGGGCTCAGGGGCAACCAAAGTGCTGAGGGTGACTGGGCGAGGAGGACCTGGTCCCTGTATGAATAAGAAGGAACCACGCAGCTAGTCACATGCGGTAGAGGTGGACATTAGCTTGGGAGGGGGAGAGGGAAGGATTACATGTGTGGAATATGCTTTTTCAGAAATATACTGTTGTTTGATATCAAACTTTCCAAGATCACATCACATCAAATGGAAGGGGCACTGGGTTAAGCTACTCACATCAGACTGCCCCCTTCAATAATATGCCCAATGACTATGGATGGGTTGGCTTAGTGTAATGCCACTTTTGGAACACCGGCCAATCACTTGTATTCACCAATTAGATTAGAGAATTGATACACACCTTTAAGGGATGTAGTTTCTGCTCTATAACAGTTAAAACCCAGAGATTCTGAGGACACTCAATCGCTCACTGACTGATGAAGAGGAAGAAGGAGACAAAGGAGAATTGATAACAATTTAAGGTAGAATGGAATAGATTTTCTTCCTTTGTATCCCATTTTTATAGATTATGGCTGAGAACTGAGAAAGACGCCTACCTGGAGTTAAAGACCCAGGCCTTCTTCAATGGAAGAGACAGCAGACAGGTCCCAAGACAGAAAGAGGGAGACCGACCAGGCTGTGGAGGGAAGCTCACCTCATTTGCTGACTGATGCCCACACGCTCCTAGAAGGGGAGCATTGCACCATTCCTTAAGAAGGTGCCCATCAGTCTGTGTAACTGCCAAAAGAAACTCAGATGTAGGTATAATATAAAATAAATAATCCTGAGGGGAGTAATACACCAAAAGGAAATAGATTAAACCCCAGATCCTGTCAAAGTGCTGAGGGGAGGGGTATATAAATTGACTGCACATCCTGGGAAATAAGAACATATTTCAGAAGCGTTTGTGCTTCTGGAATTATATATTTGATGACAACGATCCTATGGTGTGTATACTGGGAGATCCCTTGACTCCTTTTGTGTGCAATGTACAAGCCCTGAAAACTAAAGGACATCCCACTGTATGCATATCTAGGAAATTAAAGTAATTGAAGCAATTTCCTGGTTACATCACCAAGCAGAGTTCTGTTACTAGTGCTAATCCATTCAAGAAAAGGGGGAAAGGGTTATGAACTACCACCTATTTTCCTGCCTGTAAATTGCCCATTGAAGATGACAAATGAGCACTTTCACAAGATAATGCAAAAGAAACACCACTGAATGAAGTTTAGCAAACATATTCTTTTATACTTTCACCTTGGAGGTGGTGTGAATTTCTGATAGGTTTTACGCATGGGCAAACGTTTGTTTTCAACGAGTCAGAAGTAGAGAGATTTAGATAGGCAGGGATGTTCTGATTTAATTTGATTTTGTATAAAATTATAATGTTATCCGGAGCCCTCATTCACTGTTCAACGCATGGGGGATGAGCGCTCAGGATCAGTGGCGGCTGGTGAATTTTTTAACTGGAGGGGCATAAATATATGTTCCAGATAGGCCACAGCAACCGAGTGTAGTGAGGGAGACCGCACCAATAAATGGAAATGTATGGGCGGACCTCCCCCCAAGATTTCTTTTAAAATAATGGGTTAAAAGAACAAGTTACTTACCAACTGGTAACGTTCTTTCGACTGGATTTTCCTCCAAAGTATTCCTCATCTTAGATGTATTCCATCCAGCTTTAGCTGCTTTGGAATTTTTTTCTCGGCAGAGGGTGCTGTGCATCGATGTCGTCGAGTCGAAGTCCCTCGAAGGCCTTTGTCGAGGGTGACGTCATTGGGTATACAAGTAGCATGCGCAGCGTTTGTATAGATAGTGTATGTAGCCAGGTGTCAGCCTTGCGAGAGTTGAAATGGCAATAACCCAGAAAATCTACAGAGGGGTAGGATGGGAGGGCGATGAGGAATACGTTGGAGGAACATCTAGTCGAAAGAACTTTACCAGTTGGCGTCATGTTTGGTTGCCTAGCAACCCCTCTGAGCCCACCGCCATATGCAGCCAGGCAAGCCGGAGGCGGAAGCTGGCCCACCACGCCTAAGGCCCACTTAGGGCAAAGGCCCCTTCCTGTCTGCACCTGCGCTACGACGCGGGACACTGCTCTGCGGTGCTTTTCATCCTCGCCTTGCTGCCGAAAACATCTAACACTCGAGCCGATCACTCCGATCACCCCACAATCCCGCTAAGACTCACAGAGCGCATCTGTTATCTTGTATTCCAGTCCCAGCACGGCCCGTAACGAAATAGTGAGCGCCCCGCTTTGTAATGCACTTGTGCTTGCCTTACTACCGCCCTGACAAGTTTGCTTTCAACTACTGCGCTAACCTGTTCCTATGCTATCTATGCCTACTGGTTGCAGCAGCTACACCGCTAAATATTGTACATTCATCAAGGACTTGCACGCTGCCTGTTTATTCTATGCATTGTATGTATGGTATTTTGCTAATTGTCTGTTTCCCGCAAACCGCTGTACGAATATAATTACCGATGGAGTTAACACTCACTTTCAGTGCCGTCACGCATTGCTGTGTACCACCTGTGTGGCAAGACTAGCATGACACAAACTCGATTTTGACTCGTACCATCTTACTTATAGTTTTGCCACTGTGTGCCAAATTTGACTCATGCCATCTTACGTATTGTTTTGCCACTGTGTGCCAAATTTGACTCGTGCCATCCTACCTATTGCATTGCCATTGTGTGCCCGCCTATGTCTGCCTAGCATGCACGCTGAGAACCATCAGACATACACCTTATTACTGCATTGCTTTTGACCTATACTGTATGACTACACTCCCTTGAACACGTACCACTGTGCCGCTACAGCAACCGCACTCTACCTAATCTAATTAGGCCACCTGTGTCACAATATTCTGCTGTGGTCCTTTGCCAGCATTTTCCTCATACACCCTGTCTTTACAGGGCAATTAGTCAATGCACATTGTGCACCATCTTTCAGCACCGCAGAGATTCTCCACCACCACCCCAGTACGTACTCCCCCCACTATGTTCCACAGTACATTACCATTGGCTCACCTCTTCTCCCCCCTCACACCCATGCACAACACTACAACTAACCCCATCATTCACTACTCTACCAACCCTTATCACAATGCGCCTGCCTTGTGGCTTCAACATTTCGCCACAAAACCCACACCTAATCAACCCTGTTCACTCCAACTCAGGAATGCTAGACTTAGATCCAGCGCAACACACTCCACCACCACACCTCCATCCCATGGCCAACCATGCAAACTCTACCAGACCTCCTTGTGGTTCCCCCATTAAAGAATTAAAGGGATCCCTCATCAATGCTAGATCCCTCACTGCACACGCCCTCGATATCACAGACCTTATCACTCCCCAAAACCTCGATTTCATCGCCATCACGGAAACCTGGCTTCATGCCGCCTCAGGCCCACTCCTGGCCCTCGCCATCCCAGATGGCTACTCTATCCTTAGAAATGACCGCCAGTCCAACCTCTCCAAAGGGGGCGGCGTCACATTTATACATGGGGACAACATCAATATAAGACTCATCCCCAACACCCAAGTTAGCTCTGCCGAATCTCTATCAGTGAAACTATCCCTATCACCGACCAATACAGCATCACTACACCTTATTTACAGACCACCAGGTCCTCTCACCTCCTTCGCGGAGGATATTACCTCCATCCTTACTGACAACACCAAGCCCAACTCCCAAGTGCTGCTACTGGGTGACATCAACCTTGGCCTTTCTGACCCTAAGGATCTCATGGCCACCAAGGTTGCTAGTATCATCTCTAACTTAGGTTTTCAGCAACGCATTCTCGAACCAACCTACGACAAGGGTAGAACGCTCGATTGGATTGTAGACTTATACTTTAATACCTCGATAAGTTCTAACTCTGCCTGTGCCTGGTCCAATCACCACATCATTATCTTTCATATACCAGACACCAACCCTTACCCTAAACCTATCATAGCCCCCTCCCCCTATTAGGAACAAAAAGGACATCACTAGGGACAAACTACTCCCCCCTCATCCTACCTATCCTCAACAACGGTGCCTCACAGCACAACGACCCCACTTTCTTAGTGGACACCTTCAACCAAACATTGCTCAAAGCCATCAACACCATAGCACCGCTCAAATTAAGGAAAGCTAAACAACGAGCCCATTTGAATTTGTGGTTTACGCCGCAACTTAGAGCTTTGCGTAAAGAAAAACGTAAGGCGGAAGCACTTTGGAAAAGTCTTCCTTGTGCGTCTAACAAAGACAACCTTTTCATCGCATCCCTTAATTAAAAGGAAGCGATCATACAAGCAAAAAAAGAGACCTACAACCAGCGTATCTCGCAAGCTAAATCCAACACGAAGGAGTTATTTAAAATTCTTAAAGAATGGGAATCCCCTTCGCCCATCTCAGACACATGCAGCAAAGACAGTACATGGTGCAATAATATCCAAAATGCTCTCCTCACAAAAAAAAAAAAACACCTCTACAAGCCAAAATCAACGCCAAACAAAACTCCCTTCTGACCTCTTCCCTAACCAAACCCCCTGCACCTAAGATGGCCACCATCTTCACCCAGACTCCATTTAGCTTTGTACCTCTCACCATCCCAGAGGTTGAAAAAATCATTAGCAATCTTAAACCTTCCAACTGCCAATGTGATTCCTGCCCTGCACCGATCATCAAGGAATCGACCCATGACGTTGCACCCTTCATCACCACCTTCATCAACTCCTAATTTCACTCTGGCATTGTCCCTAACAATCTGAAGGACGCATGGGTCATCCCCTTGCTGAAAAAACCTACATTGGATCCTTCGATACTTTACTTTCCAACTACAGGCCCATCACCACGGCCCCGTTCCTTCTAAATATATTAGATAGAGCAGCATACCTACAGATACAGAAGTATCTGGAAACTAACAATTTACTCGGCACAAGACAATCTGGCTTTAGACCGAAGCACAGGACAGAAACAGCCCTATTAGATCTCAAAATGCAAATTGAGGACTTAAAAGACAACGGCAAACTGATCTCTCTGCAGCTTTCGATTTGGTCAATCACCAAATCCTCTGCCATCATTTGAAATCAGCTGCCCACTTTTCTGAAAAAGCCACTAACTGGATCAGCTCCTTCTTGGACAACAGACACATGAGAGTATTCTCAGCCACCTCCTCGGCAGATCCAACCCCGGTCCCCTGTGGAGTCCCACAAGGGTCTTGTGCATCCCCTATACTCTACCCAAACCTCTGTATGATGTGCCTGACTATCTGGGTGTCACCTACACCAACTACGCTGATGACACCCAGATACTCATCCCCATCATTGGTGACTACATCGCTGATTCTAAAGCGTTAAACGACATCTACCAAGTTGTCCAAGCTTGGATGGCCCAACACAAACTCTGTCTTAACGACAAGACAGAGCTCCTCATCCTGGGCACCCAACTAAGACTTAACAAGCTGGACCCCTCGTTCAGCACTTTCAATATCGATGTCAACTCCATCAAAGTATCCAAAGATACTAAAACTTTGGGAATCTACCTCGATTCTGCACTCTCCCTTAATAGACAAACTAATGCGGTCGTCACTGCCTCATTCCTCTCCACTCAGAACTGCATTATCCTTGCTAAGACACTGGTTATGTCCAAACTCGATTATTGCAATGCACAAACCAACGCAACCTCAACAAACTCCAGATCACTCAAAATAATGCCATTAGAGCGGCCCTCAACATTCCTAGATCTGCACATATCACTGAAACCAGGAAGAGTCTACACCGGCTCTCAGTTGCCCAAAGGATATCACTGAAATCACTGGCCCTTACTCACAAATGTGTAAACAACCAGGCCCACATCTACCTAGCCTCTCGATTCTCTCAGTATATGCCTTCACGGTCACTCAGATCTTCCCAAGCACATTGCCACACGATCCCCAGATACAAGCTACAGACAGCCGGAGGTGCTAGCTTCCCAGTCCTAGCTGCCAAACTCTGGAACACACTGCCACTCTCCATTAGAACCCTGCCTTCTCCTACCCTATTCAAACACAAAGCCAAGCTTTGGCTTTCCGCTACTTCTGACCAACTGCCTTCACAAGCCATCTGATCTTCTCCACCTTCTTTCTTCTTTGACTACTACCTCCTTGCCAATCTGCCTGCCATTCTGCACTGCTATGTACTTTACTGCCCTTGCAAATGTAATTGACTGATTGTAACTGTATTCCATGCCATTCATGTACCTATTGCTCTAAGATATGCGCCCGGTTGCCTTTGGGCCTGGTGCGCTATACAAATAAATAAAATACACATATAAATAACGTGTTCTTCGAATGGATTGTGTCCTCCAACGTATTCCTCATCTTAGATAGACTCCCAAAGCAGTGTAGAAAGCAGAGGGAGTAGATTTTTAATATTATTATATAGCCGAATATAGCACTGCTTTACCAAAAGCAAGCTCTTTAGACTGGGAAGCATCCAGACTATAGAATTTTGCAAAAGTGTGCAGCGATGACCAAGTTGCTGCTCCACAAATAGATTTTATGGGAACACCTCTTTAAAGGGCTGAAGGGCTGTCGAAGAGGCTATGCATCTGGTTGATTGGGCCCTTAAGCCTTCTGGTGGGTCTTTGCCCACCAATCTGTAGCATTCTTAAATGCAAAGCACAATCCAACGTGATTATGGTTTGTTTTGACACAGATTGACCCAATTTCCTTCCGGTGTAGCCAATGAAAAGTTGATTATCCACTCTAAGCTTGGAAAGCCTAGAAATATAAAAGCTTAGAGCTCTTCTCTGGTCCAGCCTGTGCCATCTTTCCTCCTCCTTACTGGGATGAGGTGGAGGATAGAACACGGGCAGAATAATTTTCTGATTTAAATGGAAATCAGACAAAACCTTAGGTAAAAATGTGGGTTTAACCCTCAATACCACTCTGTCCCTGTGGAACACAGTATAGGGCGGTCCAGAAGACAGTGCCTGCAATTCGCTCACGCTTCGTGCAGATTTTAAAGCAACCAAGAAAACGGTTTTCAACGTTAGTGATCTTAATGGACAAGTCTGCAAGTTTTTAAAAGGGGCACACATTAAAAACTTTAGAACCTGATTAAGGTCCCAAACTGGGACTTGGAAAGAAGAAGGAGGGAACACATTGGTGAGTCCCTTTTAAGAATTGTATTATCAAAGGAATTTTAAAGTAGGAACATTCTTCCCGAAGAGCACTTGAAAATGGAAAGCGCTACAAGATAACCTTTAATGGTCCCAAAATTGAGGCCTCTATATGCCAGGGACAAGAGGAAGAACAACACTTCCGGGATAGTGCACAGAAAAGGATCAACATTCTTTTCCCTGCACCAGTTGCAAAACTTCTTCTAACAGCAACGGTACAGAGATTTTGTTGCTGCCTTCTTGCCGAAAGCAACACCTCCATGACGTCATCTGGAAGGTCCAAATCCTTGTATCTCAGCCTTTCAGATACCAAGCATAAAGGTTGAGAGTCCTGACCACTGGCTGGAGAACCTGGCCCTCCATTTGTGAGAGAAGGTCCTCTCTCTGAGGAAGACGTAACAGAGGGCAGATGGACATGTCTAGAAGGTGCGGGTATCACATTCTCCTGCCCTAATCCGGGGCAATTAGGATCATGCGGTTTCCGAACCGTCCCACTCTCCTGATGACTTGAGGAATGACGGGAATCGGAGGGAACGCGTATAGAAGTGGGAAGTTCCACTCCAAACCAGTCCCCTAGGGCTCCTCTCGGGGGAAATTCCCTTGAGCAATACTGTTCGCACTTCTGGTTGATTCTGGTCGCACACAAGTCAACCTGAAGGGTTCCCCAGAGGGTGAAGATCTCCTGAAGGACTTCCTGAGCCAGTTCCCAATCGTGGGACACGTACTCTGCCTGCTCAGAGCGTCCGCCGTCATATTCTCATCCCCGGCTAGATGAACTGCCGTTAAGGAGATTCCTTCTTGAATTGCCCAATACCAGAGCCGCACTGCCTCTCTGCACAGAGGTAGTGACCATACACCTCCTCTTTTGGTTAGGTAATGCATGGCCACTGTGTTGTCCGTCATTATCAGGACATTATTTCCTCTGACAGATGGCAGAAAAGCCTTCAGCGCTAGTCTGATTGGTCTCAGCTCTAAAAGGCTGATGTGTAGTTTGGACTCCGATGGATACCAACGACCGCGGATTGTCAGATCGTTGGCATGAGCTCCCCACCCCATGAGTGAGGCGTCCGTCACTACTGTAATCTCAGGCCATGGTTGCCAAAAATGTTCTCTGTTTAGGATGTTCTCTGTGCAAGTCCACCACAGAAGATCCTGCCGAACCTTGTTCGGAATCTGAAGGAGATCCGTCATTTGACCTGACAACTGGGACCATTGAGTCTTTAGAGCCCATTGAAGGGATCACATCCTCAGGCATGCTTCTGGCACTAGGAAAATGCAGGATGCCATGAGGCCAAGCAACCTCAAGAAGTCGTAGGCCTGGAGATTTTGGGCATTTTGGAATTTGGAAAGCATCTGAAGAAGGTCTTGAGCCCTCGGCTTGGGAGGCGAGCTCTTTCCCAAGGATGTGTCTAATACAGCCCCTATGTAGTGGAGCTGTTGGGCAGGTGTCATTTGGGACTTCTTGAAATTGAGGGAGAAGCCCAGTCTATGGAGGAAGTGGCAGGTGACTTTCAGATGATCAGGGCTTATTCGGCAGAACGTGCCCTGATCAACCAATCGTACAGGTAGGGGTAGATGGTAGATGTGAATCCCCCCTCTCCTGAGGTGCGCTGCCACCAATACCATTAACTTGGTGTAGACCCTCGGGGCGGAGGTCAACCCGAATGGCAGGACTCGAATTTCATAGTGCGAATCGCCAACTAGGAACCTCAGGTATTTTCTGTGCTTGAGATGGATTGGCACATGAA
This sequence comes from Ambystoma mexicanum, assembly GCF_040938575.1. Taxonomy (NCBI): domain Eukaryota; kingdom Metazoa; phylum Chordata; class Amphibia; order Caudata; family Ambystomatidae; genus Ambystoma; species Ambystoma mexicanum. The sequence continues at coordinate 3,013,198 of NW_027182336.1, read as the reverse complement.
AATAAGCATCCTGGAGGTCCAATGACACCAACCAATCCTGAAGTTGAAGGACCTGAAGGATCCGAGAAAGAGTGACCATCTTGAACTTTTCCTTCCTCAGGAGCTTGTTCAAGCCTCTTAATTCCAAGAGGGGTCTCAGTCCTCCGTCCTTTTTAGGAATAAAAAAATATGGGGAGTACCATCACTTGTTCCTCTCTGCTACAGGTACTGGTTCTATAGCACCTTTCTCCAGCAGGTTAAGACTTCCTGCTGTAGAAATGGATCTGAAAACTTCAAAGAGTGTCTCCCTGGTAGATTGCTTTGAAGTTGCATTAGAAAAGGAAGGCAGTAACCTCGGGGCTATTATTTCGAGAGCCCAAACATCTGAAGTAATGGCTCGCCATTCTTGCAGATGCTGTGACAGCCTGCCTCCCACAGGTGTCTTGTGATGCAAGTCCTCAAAGTGGTTTTGTGGTGGTTGCTGTGGCTAATGATGGTAACGAGGCTGCAGCTGGGGCTGGCTTTGCACGATTTCCTTGTCCACTACGAGTGGCCTTTTTCTGGCCTCTTTGACTGGCCATTCCTCTCGCCTTTCCATATGAGGAGTAATAATGATAGGATCGTCCCCTCCACTATTGTCCTGATGCACGAAAAGGCTGAGGTTGCCTAATAGCAGCTCCTAAAGATTTGGCAACCACTTTTGAGGTCTGCAACCTCTCAAGGCTCTTGTCGGCCATGTTGCCAAAAAGGTGAGACCCGTCAAAGGGCATGTTCAAAAGATGCTTTTGCACGTCTGGTGCGAAACCCGACTTTCGCAACAACGCAAATCTGCGCATTACCGTGCTAGTGGCCATGGACCTGCTCACACTATCTGCAGTGTCCAATCCAGACTGAAGAGATTCCTGCATGGCCTCCTTTCCATCTCTAACAATGGCTAGGAATCCTTCCCTTTCTTCTCCTTCTGGTATGTGCTCCGCCGCCATTGCAATGCGCTCCCGAAGAGTGTATGAAAACTTTGCCAAGGCACATGTGGAGTTGGCTGATTTTTACGCCATACTCCGAGCTGAAAATACCTTGCGCGCCCAAACTTCCACACGCATGTCGTCCCTATCCGGAGTGATGGAAGGGTACGCCACCTTATTTGCAGCTGTGGCGGCCTGGACCACCAGACTCTCAGGTGTAGGGTGTTTGGACAGATAGCCGGGGTCGCTACTGGAAGGGCGGCATTTTGAAGTGAGAGACTTATTCACACGAGGAATTGAGTCCAGGGTCTCCCAATTTTTGGCCACCCTATTTTGTAAGGCTACATGGAAGGGTAAAATCGGATCTTCGGTGGGGCATGATCCAATATATAGGTCAGATCAATGTGGATGAACTGAGTTGGTGGTATAGCCCATCCTAAATATTCGACCACGTTTGTCATTACCTGCCTGTATCAGAGACTGGCATGTTCCACTGGTTCTGGCCTGCCAAAATCTGTTTCAGGTGAAGTGTCACTTGCATTATGCAAGGTTTCCACCAGATCTCTCATTCTGCTTTCCTCAGAAATCAGGCATTGTGGGACATTTGGAGCGCCATATTCCAGGCCTAAAGGAACATCCTCCTCCTCAGACCTCTTGTTCTTCAAAAATGGAAGTTAAGGATTTAAAATATTCTTTCCTTGGTAGAGGTTTATACAATTTTTCTGGGATAGGTGTAGCAGTAGAGACTGAAGGCTTTACAGCCTTTGCAGCCATTTCTCTTGCTGCTATCTATTTTGACAGCTTCTGGCTGAATTGGAGCATTTGAAACATTCGGCGCCGAGGGCTTTGGGGTCGACGTCGACAAGGGCGTTGATGGCGCCGACGAGATAGTAGTCGTCGACAGAGCTGGCTTTGAGGGGGTCAAGGTGCTCTTTGAAGGCTCGCCCTTCGAGGTGTGTCGGGTTCCAGACGGCATCGGTGACCTCGAATGGTTGACTTGACTCGAGCGATCTTTTTCACTCGGGGTCCTGGAGGGTTCCCGATCTTTTCTTCTTCGATCACCCGGGCTCGAGGGCATGCGAGTGTCGGAACGGTAACACACACGGCCGGCTTCCGAGGAAGGCACGGACCGAGGCTTAGCCTTTTAAAAAAACCTCCATCATTTTAATTCTAAATGATTCTCATTCTTCGTAGGAAGAATGTTTTATGGGGCATTTAATTATTTTGGGGGATTCGTCCGAGGACGAGGTGGAAGGGGACCGGTGGCGTCTTTTTTTGGTCTTTTTCGTCAAAGACGATTAGTGGTGTGAACCACTTTGGGACCTAGACTGATGCTTTTGCCTTTCGCGTCGAGGAGATTTCTCCTCACGGGACCTCGACTCGACGCTAGAGGCTTTTCGGTCGGGTTTTGGACCTACCTGCAGTTTTGCATTCCTCTCTCGCAAGGCCTTCCCCGTCATTGCCTGACACTTCGTACAGGCCTCCATGTCGTGGCCTTCACTGAGGCACCACAGACATTCTCAGTATGGATCCGTGAAAGACATTTTGGAACCGCAGGATTTACACTTTTTGAACCCTGAACGCGGGGTAGTCAGGGTCGACGACAAGGACATTCTTGAATATCGCTTCACAAATAGCTGCGTCATAGAACTACTCGAGGCGCGCCAAGTCTCTGTAGCAACACGTACTGTGGTAAAAATGGAACTGAGGCCAATGGGCGCCGCGCGTGCTACTTTTATACCCGATGACGTCACCCTAGACGGAGGCCTTCAAGGGACTTCGACTCGACGACATTGACGCACGGCGCCCTCTGGTGAGAAAAATTTCGGAAGCAGCTAAAGCTGGATGGAATACATCTAAGATGAAGAATATGTTGGAGGACACAATCCATTCGAATGGTGCATTTTAGAGCACACTTTTTAGAAAAATTGGGTAAAAAGCCAAACCATTTGCAATTGGTTTTGTAGGGCCACTCATGAAAAAATCCAATAGATGCAAGTCACCAACAGTGCACAGGAGCACCTTTCCAACAGATTTTCATGATGCCTTTTTGCACAATATGTGCCAGTGTAAAACATTTTCTCACTGGCTGTGCCCATAAATTTCCATGCTTACTGCATTATACTCTAGTATTAAAAACATACTTATGTTAGCTTTGCGCATAATGCCAGTAATGATTCTATGAGAAAACAAGGCAATGTTTGTTCTGCCAATATATAGCACTATCCCCACGTAAGAACATAATCCAGTTGGCTTTACCATGAAAAATGGATGCCAAATTATGAAAACATGTCCAAAGTGGCTATACTAAAATGCCAGTCGAGCTACATAATAACACGTATCATGCTTGCTTTATCAAAGATGCCCAATACAAAATGTCATACCTTAGTAAGAAATGGGTAGACTGGTTGTATGAAAAATGCCAGTCTCGCTTTGTAATAGCACTTATCATGCTTGCTTTACAAAAGATGCCCAATACAAAATGTCATACCACAATAAGAAATGGCTAGAGTGGCTGCATTGAAATGCCAATCTAGCTTCACATTAACACTTATCATGCATGCTTTATCAAAGATGCCCAATACAAAATATCATGCCACAGAAAGAATACCACTGATCATGCTTGCATTATCAAAGCTGCCCGACATAAAATGTCATACCACAATAAGAAATGGCTAGACTGACTGCATTAAAATGCAAGTCTAGCTACATAATAACACTTATCATGCTTGATTTATCAACCATACCCAGTAAAAAATGCCATGCCTGCTCCATGGTGCGCCAGCGCCTTGCACTGATCCGGTCCGATACCACAGCGAGTAGGGCGCTCGCTTTGACATTTGTGCAGAGCCTGCTGACACAGGTTCGAATCCCGGCAGGGCCAAACTCAGCCTTTCATCATTCTGAGGTCGATAAATGAGCACCACACACCTTGGGTAATAAGCGGCGCTCAGATACCTGAGGGTTCGTAGTGCTATATAAATGCTAAATTATTATTATTATAAATGATGGAGGGCCCAGGGGGCAGAGGTGTGTCATTAGCTGGGATCCCATGGTACAGCCATGGCATTTATTATTGGGCATAGATGCCAAGGAAAAACTGCCATGCCCGCCACCTGAGGTCATGAGCGCCTCTCAGGCACACATTAAGTGCGAGGGGCTTGGGGCCCAGTCATGGTATATTATTCTGCGCATCTATCAGATGCCCATTAATAAATGGCATTCCTTCCCTCGTTGCCCTCTAGTGCCTCAGGTGCACAGATTATCAATCGTGTGTGCATGCGAGGTGCCAGGGAGCTTAGGGGTCAGGCTTGACATTTCATGTGAGGCGCTAGGAATCCCAGAGGACTGGGCTGGCATTATTTACAGGGCATACCCAATAAAAAATGGCATGCTTGCCCCCTGGGCCCCAATGCTTCACACGCACACAATACATGTGAATGTGTGTATGCAAGGTGTTGGGGGGCACTGGGGTCAGCCATGTCTTTTTACTGATTATCTACCAAAGATGCCCAGTAAAAAAAAAAGCCTGTTCCGGGGACCCCGCGCTCCTCACATACGCACACAATCAATGTGGTTATGTCTGTATGCCAGGCACTGGGGCTTTAGGGGGCAGGGATGGTATTTTTTACTGGACATCTATCATAGATGTCAAGTAAAAAAATGCCATGCCTGTCCCCTGGGCCCCACAGCGACAAACACACGCACACAATCAACGTGATTATGTGTGTATGCATGGTGCCCAGTGGGCAGACATGCTATTTTTTGACTACACATCTATGATAGATGTCCAGTAAAAAAATGCAATCCCTGCCCACTGGCACCCACAGCACCTCAGGTGGAGAGCTGATTTTTGCCAGTGGGGGGCAAGGAGAATTGAGCAACAAAGGCTCTTTTTAAAGGCCATTGTTGTATCAATATCCTACCCACACTCGCCAAAATCAGCTGGGACCAGTACAAACAAACACACTCACACAACATACACACAGCAAGCACTCGCTGTCTCATTCACACGAGCATCCATCATGCACTCACTCACAACACAAGCACACACGCATCGATACACATATTTAAATAAAAAATAAATATGAAAATCTAGAAACTATCAGACATGTGTTGACTGGTTGCCCGTATAAACGTATACATGTCTAAATGTGCGCGATATGTACACAGCTATACTACTAGTCAAACTGACATTTTTTGCTGCTACTGTTTGAATACACACACAGAATCGATGCACTAGTCTGGCTCAAAGTGGTAATAGTCTTTGAATCTCAGTAATCAATTGCATGTTACTTGGTATGTAATAATAGGAGTAGATGACTGAATTCGGTGATTACATTGTTAATTAATTGGTGTGGATCAGATTGTTAGTGTTTTGTAATGAGGTATGTAGAAATGCATTGTATATGTGTATTTATTGTAGACAATTGTATTATAAGAAGAATGTGAAGTGATGTAAAAAGTAAGTTGAATTAGTTGTAGAAGTTCTTTGAACTAAAAACAACTGTATAAATAAATAAACAATACATAAATGAACATAAACACACATTCAGAAAGCACACAATAAATAAATACATGCACGCAGCAATTAAGCTCTAATTCACACCAGCATCCGTTATCATACATTCCTTCACCTAACAACACAAGCATGCACGTATCCATACACATAATTAAAATAAAACATTTAACATAAACAAGCTTCTCCAGCATGGGGTCTGGCATGGATTCACATGCTCATGAATATTCCCCGTCGTCAGGCTGGGAATCCTCGGTAAAGAAAAAACCAGTATCAGTTTCGTTTCTGATCTGTCTTTCGTAGCAATAACCAATCACTGGTCTCTGCGTCATACTGACCACAGCCAATGACTGCCCTCTACCTAAGCACCGCCTCTGGCAGCCATCTTCAGATTTTTACCGCACGTTCATGTGTTGGGATCCTCGTGCTATTGCTCTCGAGCGTTAGTGCTATTTTTTCGCGTTTTCACAAAAAACTTCGATTCTTCGGTCAAAAGAGCCTCAAGCTCCACCGATCCTACATCCGATCAACGGGGACCCGTGTCGGATTCGTCTGTGCCCCTCAAGGGTGAAGATTTCGTCGAGCTACACTTCGGAGGACTCCAGAAGCTTCTCAGGCCCGGTCTCGGAGATGGCCCAGGAGAAGGGAAGCTCGACGCCCGGAAAGCTGTTCAGGGTCTGCCCTGGATGCCAGCTGCAGAACGTCTTTAAGGAGGACGAACACTCTTTCTGCCTTTACTGCCTTCATGAGGACAAAACGCACGTGGAGAAGGACTGTGCGTTTTGCGGCAACATGTCGGAACGGACCATGAAGGACCGTCATCAACGCCTCGCCAACTGGCTGGAGGGTAAGAGCCCGTCTGGCGAGAAGAAGAAGAAATCCGAGCGGTCTTCTAAGACCTTTGAGGGCGCCCCGGCGACGGGGGCCCAACATAAGGCCAAGCACCGCGAGTCCGCTGGCACCGGGAGCGCCGAACGGTCGGGCTCTACGGGCGCCAGGCAGGGCGCACCCTCCCCGGCACCATCAACCACGAGCCAACGCTCTGGGTCGGGTAAGAGGAAGGCCGAGCACCCGGCGAAGCTCCTGGAAAGGCCCCGGTCGAGCTCTAAGGCAGAGGAGGAGCGTGGCAGTGCCCCCTCCCTCAAGGATAAGGCGGTGAGCGCACCTAAGGTGGTGAAGGCCTTGATCCATCCGACCAAGCCCTCTATCGAAACGGTCGCGGCGGCCCTGGCCCAGCCTGTGGAGGCTGCACCAGTGGTGGCGACCTCAGGGCCCAGAATCTCCCTGCCTCCTCGGAGGGAGTCTTCTTTTGTGCCCATCGATAGGACCCCCGTGAAACCCTCCGTGGGGAAGAAGAAGGGGGGGCAGGGCGTCGTCGTAGATTCGGCCTCAACCTCAGAAGAGGAGCTGATCGAGGTCTTAAGCCACGGCCTAGGCGTGGAACAAGACCAGCCCGTCGGAATGGGCCCCGATGCAGGTGACGACGACGACATCGTCGAGGATACCGACGGGGCCCCTGCTCGCCCGTCGGATTCCCCTCTGCCAGCGCCGCGAGACAACTCGGCGGCCATTTTGTTGGCCATACAGTCCTTATGCACTGAGATAAGGACGAGGCTACCGTTACCGACGGAGGAACCTCTCCCGTCGGGGGATCCAGAACCGGGACCTTCTGGTGTTCCCCCTACCAAGAAAAGAAGGATCCATCCTCCACCTCCTTTTCAACCGTCGCGCCCCGTCCAGCCCTCCTCCCCGTCCACCCGAGGGGATGATACGGGGACTGACACGGCAGCGACGGGTACGGACGACGAGGCATACGACGAGGATTTTCCGTCGTCGCCTCCCACCAGGGCTTCTCCGCCCGACGAGATCGGATCTTTCCACTCCATGATCTCCAGGGCTTCCGAGCTTTTCCAACTCTGCCCTGAGGAGAAGAAAAAGGAAGGCTTCCTTTATCAGCGGCGCGAGGCCAAGAGGAAGACGGTCCTCGCAGTGCCTCTGTTGGACGACATTTGGGATGAGGGCCTTTCCCTCCTCAAGAACCCTTCCACGACGCCAGCTAGAAGAGACCGGTACGAGAAGAAGTACCGGGTCCCGGACACGGCCCCCCTATGCCTCCGGGCGCAGCCTACCCCGGACTCCGTCGTCTCCGCGGCAGCCAGGAAGAAAGCGGGGGGGGGTGCGGCCTCCACATCGACTTCCCCGCCGGACGGCGAGGGAAAGAAATTGGATACTATGGGACGTAGAGTCATCTCGTCGGCAGCGACGACGATTAAAGCGGCCAACGCCTTGGCTATCGTGGCCCGCTACGACAGGGAGCTCTGGTACAAGATGGCTCCCCTGCTGGATTTTCTGCCGGACGACAAGAGGGCGGAGGCCCTTGAGATCCTCCAGGAAGGTGAAGTGGCTTCGGACCACGCCATCACCGTGGCGACGGACATCGCCGACGCTGGGTTCCGCCAGCTGGGCAACGGCGTTTGCCTTCGACGTCGTGGATGGCTCAAAGCTACGGACTTTCGGCAGGACGTCCAGACCAGAGTCCTGGACATGCCCTTCGACGGGAACAACCTGTTTGGGAAGACGGTGGACAATTCCCTCCAGGCCATCAAGGCGGATACTGAGATGGCCCGGGCCCTTGGAGTCCTGCAGCAACGACGGACGCCCTTTCGGAGCGGCGGAGGCAAGGGCGCCTCCAAAGGTTCCGGCGGCGGTTTCGCTTCCTACCGTCAAGCGGCCCGCTCGTCGTCGCAAGAGGCCTACAGAGGACGAGGCAAGTCTAGCGGACCCCGCCGTCGTCGCCAAGGAGGTCAAGGCGGCAAGGCCGCGTCCAAGCAGGATTGAACCGGCCGTGGGGTCGGGCCCCCACCGAAGCACCCCGGTGGGAGGCCGGCTGGCGGGCTTCGTCAGCGTGTGGGAGTCCATCTCCACCGACCGTTGGGTGCTGGACGCCCTGGCCCGGGGCCACGCGCTCGAGTTTCAAAGAAGGTGCCCGCGCGTCCCCCCCGTGGCCAGGAAAGAACTTCACGTCCCTCAACTTCTCCTGGAGGTAAAGGCGATGCTCAGAAAGGGCGCCATCGAACTCGTCCCAAAGAGGCTTCGGGGCTCCGGAGTCTACTCGCGATACTTCCTCGTGAAGAAGAAGACGGGAGGATGGCGCCCCATCCTAGACCTGCGACGGCTGAACAAGTTCATCAAGGCGCAGAAGTTCCGGATGGTCACCCTACAGCACGTCCTGGGTCAACTGGAGGAAGGAGACTTCCTATCGTCGTTGGATTTGGAGGATGCCTACTTCCACATTCCAATCCTAAAGGGGCACCGAAAATTCCTCAGGTTCGTGGTCCAAGGGCGTCATTACCAGTTCAAAGCCCTTCCCTTCGGACTACGGTCGGCACCCAGGGTATTCACCAAGTGCCTCGCACCGGTGGCGGCGCAGCTGCGCCGCGAGGGGATTCACGTCTACCCCTACCTGGACGACTGGCTCATCCGCGCCAAGACGAAGGAGCTCGCCGTGGTCCACACAGCAAGGACCGTCCAACTCCTCACGGACCTGGGATTCTCTGTGAACTACGCCAAATCCCACCTGGTGCCCTCGCAAGTCACACTGTTTCTGGGAGCGAGGCTCGACACAGTGTCCCTTCTGGCCTCCCCGTCGGAGGAGAGGACCAGGACCATCTTGGGCAAGGTGCAACGGATGTTGGTGGCCGACGCGGCCAAAGTGAGATCCGTCAAGTCCCTCCTCGGGATGATGTCTTCCTGCATCTACCTCATTCCCATGTGCAGGCTCCGGATGCGCCCGTTGCAAGAATTCCTGGATGCGCGCTGGATCCAGACGACGGGCAGCTTCGAAGAAAGGATCAAGCTCGACGAGAGTTTCCGACGAGCGATACGGTGGTGGGGCACCCGCGCGCATCTGACGGCGGGCATGGACTTCCAGACCCCAGCCCACCAGGAGACTGTGACCACGGATGCCTCCCTGGAAGGGTGGGGAGCGCACACCGAAAATCTGCACGCGAGGGGACTCTGGCTCCCGACGGAGAAGTCCCTGCATATCAACGTCCTGGAGCTCCGTGCAGTGTTTTGGGCCCTCAGGTCCTTCCTTCCGTCCCTGAAGGGCAAGGTGGTGAGGATCTTCACCGACAACACCACCACCATGTTTTACATCAGGAAACAGGGCGGAACCAGGTCCCCAGCGCTGTCCAAGGAGGCGCAGGACCTGTGGCATTGGGCCGTCGCCCAAGGGATTTTTCTGGTGCCGTTTCATCTGGCAGGGATAAAAAACACCATCGCCGACTCACTCAGCAGGGAGCTGCGCTCGTGCCACGAGTGGGAACTACGGCAGGATCTGGTGGATCGCCTCTTCCGACGGTGGGGCACACCCCAGATCGACCTGTTCGCGACGGCGACGAACACCAAGTGCCGGAGGTTCGCCAGCAGGTTTCCCCAGACGAGGAGCATGGGCGATGCTTTCTCGTTCCCCTGGGAGGGCCTGTTCCTCTACGCGTTCCCTCCCTTGCCTCTGCTAATCCGGCTCGTCAACCAGCTCAAGAGGTCACGGTGCAGGATGATCCTCGTCGCACCTGCGTGGCCGAGGCAGATATGGTTCCCGGACCTTCTGGACTTGTCAGCGTCCCCGCCGATCAAGCTGCCGGCGGACGCGGATCTACTCTCCAGGGAAGGAGGCGCCATCCTCCACCACGACCCGAAGTCGCTGAACTTGCAGGCCTGGCTCCTGCAGCGCTAGAGTTTGGAGGATACGACATACCGGCCGATTGCAGAGAGGTTCTTGCAAAGGCCAGGGCGTCCTCGACTCTTAAATGCTACGGACACAAATGGAAGAGGTTCTCTGTCTGGTGCCACGCACAGAAGATTAACCCTCTACGGATTACGGCTCCCCAAGTACTGCCGTACCTGCTGACGCTGGCCAAAGCTGGACTGGCACACGCGTCCATCAAGATTCATCTTGCTGCGATCTCCCGATACACCAGAACCACGGGGCGGACGTCCTTGTGGTCTCATCGTCTGGTGAAAGAGTTCATGAAGGGACTATTCAGATCGTTCCCGCCGGTGAAGGCTCCGGCCCCGGCGTGGGAGCTCAACGTGGTGCTGACCAAGCTCATGGGACCTCCGTTCGAGCCTCTGCACTCGGCCCCGTTGAAGTTTCTATCGTGGAAAACAGCTTTTCTTGTGGCCATCACCTCCGCACGACGAGTGGGAGAGATCCAGGCCCTTTCCTGCAAGGCCCCGTACTTGACTTTCCACGACACGAGGGTAGTGCTCAGGACGCACCCCTCCTTCATGCCCAAGGTACCGTCGGACTTCCATCTCAACGAACCCTTGGTGTTACCTGTGTTCTTCCCGTCGCCTTCGTCGCCGGCTGAGAGGACTTTGCACTCGCTGGATGTAGCTAGAGCGCTGAAGTTCTACGTGGACCGCACGAAGGGTTTTCGGAAGACGTCACAACTCTTTGTGAACTTTGGACCTGTCAATCAGGGGAAGGCTCTCTCGAAGGCTTCCATCTCCAGATGGCTCTCCGGCTGTATCATGTACTGTCACCGGTTGGCAAACCGACCGCTGCCTGGCCGTCCGAGAGCCCATTCCACCAGAGCGATCGCAGCTACCACGGCGTTCCTATCTGGTGTGCCCCTGCTGGACATATGCAGGGCTGCTACGTGGAGGTCGACGCACACCTTCACGAAATTCTACTGCGTCGACCGGGATTCCAGGGAGGAGTCCAGGGTCGGCCAAGCAGTGCTGCGCAACCTGTTCGCCTGAGGTGAGCCTGGTGAGGAGGTAAGATGCTTAATGTTGAGTTGATGTGATGCTTAATGTTGAGCCTTTGCCACCTCCCGTGGTTGTGCATGTGTGTACTGCTATGTATTCTTTATTCATGAGCATGTGAATCCATGCCAGACCCCATGCTGGAGAAGGAACAAGTTACTTACCTGTAACTGTTGTTCTCCAGCATGGGTCTGGCATGGATTCACATGCGAACCCTCCCGCCTACCCCTCTGCGGCTCTTCACTTGGTCATACTGCCACTTCACGTGCTTCCAAATCTGAAGATGGCTGCCAGAGGCGGTGCTTAGGTAGAGGGCAGTCATTGGCTGTGGTTAGTATGACGCAGAGACCAGTGATTGGTTATTGCTACGAAAGACAGATCAGAAACGAAACTGATACTGGTTTTTTCTTTACCGAGGATTCCCAGCCTGACGACGGGGAATATTCATGAGCATGTGAATCCATGCCAGACCCATGCTGGAGAACAACAGTTACAGGTAAGTAACTTGTTCCTTACCTTCTGCCTCGGGTCTTTCCTCTGCAGCGATTAGGCCCCTGCTAGCATGACCAGGAATCAGGAAGCTTCCTTATTTCTGCACATGCCTGCAGGGGCATGAGCGTGGGTGACGAGACGCCCCACTCCAGCCTGCTCTCTCTGTATGTGAGAGGAGGCGCAGGAGCACCCCCTTGCACATACAGACATGCAGTTCCCAGGCCAGCATTTCCAATGAGCCATCCAAGGCTGGCGATGCAAAACGCCCCCAGCCTTGCATGAGCTTGCACGGCTAGGGAACTGTAATTGTCAAAGGGGAATAGTGTTTCCCTTTGACTTTTAAACAGCTTAGGGAGTGCTCGTATTCCACTGGGCGGGGTCCTCCATAATGGGTCAGAGTGGGTTGATACCCCCTCGCCCTTTAAGGACAAGCCGCCCATGCTCAGGAGAATTCAAAGGTACCCATGGTGATGCGTGTTATTTAAAAGTTCACCATTGAGGTTGAAATGTCATACATGCATAATTTGTGGATACTTAAATTGATTGCATTTATTTCTATTTTATGAATAAATAGACCTTGCATGTTTCTTATCCCAGATGGTGAGGGACGCTCGTGGGAATCAACATTAAATTGAGGGTTCCAGGTTCATAAAAATACATATTAAATAAATAAAATTATGCCGGTCTTGTTTGAGATGGGTGGGAAAATCCCCAAATTGGATATCACCTGATCAAAACATCATACAAAACAAAGAGCTCTACAAAGTCACACAATGCTAAGCATGCCAGCTCAGGCTGCTCAAGTCCTGCTGGGTGATTCGGAAAGATGCATTTGCTATCCTCAACATTAATAATATATTTCAGTAGCCTATGAATGGCTTTTCCATTGATGGGCCTCTGCCTATTTGCATCCTTCTAAATATTATTTTTAACTCTCACTCTACACTGTGGAGCAATTACTGACATTGGGATGGGTTTGCTGCTCTGCTAGCAGTGCAGCTGTGGTTGAATACTGTAGTTAATTTGGCTGCTATTGCCATTGCTTTGAGGAGTGTTGCAATGTTTTGTACACATCACAGAATTAAACTATTGTGTATCTATTAACTCCAGTAGCGTTAGATTGACCCACCTTTTGATATATCCCTTAAACAATTGTGGTTTCTGGTATTAACTTATTTAAGTAACTACTTTCATTTATCTTTCAAGTCTTTAGAAAATATGCCCAAAACAAATTGAGTCACTGCATGCATTTACATTTGTAAAATGGAGGTTGCATCCCTCTCTATATCCTTGTACTCTGCTTTGCCGGGAAAATGGTTCACTTTCTTGAACTATCAAGTATTTGAATGTTTTCTCGGTATGTGGTCCATCAATCAGTATTACTCTGTGATGAAGTCAATGAACAAATCTCTGGTTCCCACCACATAAAATGTGAGCATTATCAGTTGACGCTTAAAAATAAGGTTCTACCCCAAATAAAGTCTTTAAATGTCATGCTAAGGAGAACTCAGCCTATCCAAGTTCAAATGAGAGAAAGAAGATTTGACTAAATACTTGACTGGTGTGAGTTGTGCATTAATTGAGATACGCAATTTCTGTTTCTCCTTCCACAGGAGGTGCTCATTGGTGTGGGCCATTGCAGGCTCCCCCCATTAGCATTGGTTGATTTTCAGCCCGCTAGCACTAACAGGATTGGTAGTTATCAAATCAAATCGATGGATCCGGGAACAATGCATTTGCTACATTTCTGAGATGATCAACTTTAAAAAGGGGGAATCACAAGAAATATCAACATGATTTTTTATATTTCACTTTATGACTTGGCCAAGTCCTTAAAATCTGCCTTTTTTGTTAGGATCGATTTTGATAGAAAAAGAGTGGCTCCAATGGGTGTAACGTCCTATGTTGATCCATTTGTCTTTCACATTTGTTTTGCTAACGTTTCTTTTATTATAATTTATTTTATTTGCTGACGCTCTGTGGTTTATCGTGTTGTCCTTTTTCTCTTTTTTTCTTGCTTTGACATGTCAAGTATTTTGCTTTCAATGTACCCTTTTAATACAAATAACGAAAAAGTCAAAGTTCATCAGCTGGCAGAGCTGGTTTCAGGTTCTTCAGTGACATTTCCGGTGGCAATTACAAGGTGTTGCAGGCAAGGACGATAATGGCTGACTTAGTGGAGCAGGTGCTGCACCAAAGTAAGGATCTTGGGAGTATGGTGCAGCTGTGCTCTTTGCAGAAGGCCCACTTTCAATATCGTGCAGAGGCTAGAAACACAATTGGCGCTTTGAAACACAATTCTGTTGTATAGGTGCCTAGCAAATGCTCGATAAAAGAAATAAATTAAAGTGCTGGCTTGTTGCAGTGGTTAGAGTTTCGATTAAGAAATTGACTCCTCAGAAGTCCTTGGTAGTTCTTTCATATTGTAACAAAAGTGCTGGGGTGCTATCTGTTACGGGCACTCCGTTTTTTGTGCTCCACCATTTTCCTCCTGATTCCTACTGGGAACAGATGTAAGGTTGCTCAGGGAGCAGGGGACATTGAGGTTTTCATTCCAGTTGTTTCCTCTGGACTATGAAAAAGAAGCAGCAATAAGGCTTCCCGATGATCTTCAGTTTGGCTCCCAGATTATATTGGAATACTGGGAGCTCAGGGCAACTTATGTCTCACACAGGAGAGTGCTTCTGCTCAAACATTTGGGGCCATCAAATTATTGGTGGTCAATATATATGCAACTTTTTCCAGGCTACTTGTTGTCCAAAACCTCAAGTTATGGCTTCAAATCAGGAATCCCAAACACTATTGAAGCATGCAGCCTTATCTGTTCTGGGATTCTCTTCTCACCGCCTTCTGAGGTAGGCAGATGCCATCTCCATTTATGGCTAGATCAATTTCCTTTCACACGAAAAGAAACGAAGTTTAGCCTGCACACTCCCACTGGACTTTTAACAAGGGAGTGCTGTGTTGGGAATCCTGTGGATTCAGCATGCTAAATCCCACTATTTAGAAGTTACAGTATGTAACCCCAGCAGCCAGCTAAAAACAGAGCTGTGTGGCAGACCTGCAGAAAGAAAGTATCTCTAGTACACGCTAACCATGAGCACCAAAGGTCTCTCAGAGCTGATTGTTGAATGAAGCTTTGGCTTCAAACTTATCCGACAAAGGATTTGGTAAATTATTCATGGGGAAAAAAAGTACAGGTTATCTCACCAGACGTTCAGTCTTAGGTAGTGATGCCCAAAATCCCCTAAAAAGTTGCTAGTCAGTACCTCTGGGCCTTGGTGTTATGGTCAAGCAGGAGGAGGCACTGCACGGGTGAGACAGCAATGAGAGTGTAGCTTGAGAGAGGACTGTCCAAGGAGGCTGGCCAATAGACACACATGGCATACCATTTAGTTGTGGTGGCATCAGCAGACTAGGTAGGGTGTGGATGGGGTTGGGAGGGGTCGCAGTGAACAAGGAGCTTGAAGGAGGATGTTGAGATGAAACCTAAGGTTTCAGATTAGACACAGCTTGTGACAACCAAACTAGTGCTGTTTAAAATAGAAGTGGCAACAGCGTATTGGTGTCCCACACTGCTTGACCAATATAATGCTTATAGAACTATCCAGCCATCAATTGAGGGGTCTCTGAGACCCAGAAATTATGTCAATCTGACCATTCCGGTAAAGAGCATGCTATTGCTGCCGTAGCCAGCATTTCAAACTACCCACCAATGAGCCTGGACATACTGAGCCAGGCCCACTCTATAGTTGCTTCGCCACTTGGAGCTGAATCACACCAGTTGGAGAGCTGCTGGGTAGAACTGGTACGTACTCTGTGCAGCAACTGTTGCAATCACCCAAGCGTTCCCCTGTTGCACTCAATGAAGTTGCAGTGAGGCTATTTGCAGAAACGTAGCAATCACACAAGGTAAAATAGGCAACCTGGAGGCACGTTTGACCATGATTAGAAAGATGCAATTGGCTTTTTTTGATACATGCAGAATGTTCACGCACTTTTTTTGTAAGGAATGTTCCATACTTATCCTTGTGAATAAATTCCCATCTTCTGATAATTTTCCCATTTCACAATGATACACAAATGGGAAGAATAATTGAACTACATACCAATGTTTGTGTTCTGGTGAAAATTGATATCTTCAGTACCTTTGTGCACAAGTGCATGACGGGCTAATAAGCCCAACTTTCCTTTATTAAATCATTTGCATATACCAATTTTTTAACCAGTTACGTTTGTTTAATGCCATCAAGTATAAGTGTCCGAAACATTACATTCTCAAAGCAATGGCCTGGTGGAAAGGATGTACTTGTCTGATAATTAGTCATCTGGCATGTAGATTAGGGGCAAATAAGGCAAATTAATTTCAAGTTGTCCATCAGAATGTGGCTTCTACAATTTCTGTTACAGTTACAGAAAACAATGTGTAAGTAAAAGAACCATAGGTTCTGCTAAATATCAAAGGAAAACCCCCATCCCATACTGTAAAGTGGTCTTCAAATGTTCCAAGTTGCGGCCAATGTTATTTGCGTTGTGTACCTAAAAATGCACCCCTTCCCACTACATTTCTTTCCGAGATATGGCGCAGAGGAAGAGCCCCCCCCAAATACTTCAGAACATATCATTATTTGTATGTTATTCCTAGCACGTATTGGCCAATATAACCGGCCCTAGGTTCTTTAAAATGCAGCATGTGTCACTACATTTCACAGGAATTTGAAAGGGTGGATGGGGGGGGCTAAACCAAAATCCCAGTGACATGATCTTTAAAGCTTACCATGTTCTGACCATTGTTACTGGTCTTGGGTTCTTAAAAATACAAACGGTGCCCCAAAATAGACCTATGATGCTCCAACTCATGGCCAATTTCAATCCCCAAACCTCACTAAATGGCTTAAACATTTCTTAGGTGAGAACTCCAGGGCGTCTGTATTGTTCATTAAGTGCTGCCGTGATTTTGAACAATTTCACTTTCCTTGGATGTCTAAAAACACAATTTGCCAATGAATGTTCTAAACATTCCTTGTAAACACCAACTAATGGTCAATGAAATGAAAGGCCATTGCAAATTACCTGGACCGTAAATTAACTTGGTCTAACTTTCTGTTAACTACTAGACATTAATATTTCCTCTTAACAATATTAAGTTGTTTAAGTTATCATTTGTGTTCCTATCATTGTTTCCACCAGTTGAACACTGGAATCGTTCATCGAAGTATGGAGGTGGCTCATTCTTGCATTTGATACACACATTTTGTGCATTGCCTACACATGGTTGGGGACCCCGGTTTACGACATTCACCCTTGCACTTTCCAACACCTGAAGTTGTGAAGAGCGTTTAAGACCCACTAGCTATGCACTACCCGGGGCACCTAGACTGTAGCATTCCTCTTTGGCCTGTCCCAGCTTCTCCTCCACCCACTACTTCCTTTACTCCCTCTTCACGAAGGCTTTCTGGGCTCCAAAGCTATCCATGGGTGGTGTGGGCGCCTCAAAAAGACTAAAATGAATATAGGCAGCGTAATGGCAATGAAAGCCGCAGAACTGGCTAAAATCACAAATATGCTGTTCTCTGCGATCCGTGTCATTTGTTAATACATTTCTTTGTCCTTCAACCAGCAGCCATGTTGTGTTAATTTCATATGGAGCTTAAAATCAATTGCTGCACTGTGTTTGATAGCTGGCACATCCTCGACAAACCATTATAGGCTTGTCCCATTACTTTTATGGGGTACACACGTTTTAGGACTACGCTCAGTGACTATGACAAAAAAGTAATCAAAGAGAGAAAAATGTGCTTGACTTCTACAACCCAATGTCACATGGAATCGACATATGACACAGAGACTCACAAGAGCATGTGACATTGGAAGGCAATTCTTAATTGCTGCTGGTGGATGCGGAAGGCTCTGAGGAGGACATGCATTCAAAAATTAAAAGGCAAGGAAAAAGTGAGCATGAAATTGATGGAAGCTTTTAACATCCTTATTTTCTAGGCTCGTATTCCCCAGTAGATACAGAAAATATCTGGTTCTCACATAAATTAAGTAAGGCAGGCAAAGGCATCCATTTGGCATGCGGAAGGTAAGCATTCCCCACTCATCCATGCGGAACGGTGGAGAACGCAAACATGATTATGTTGTACTATTTCCCTGAAGGCAGCAAGAGCCTTGCTCACATTCACCAAATTCACTTCCTGTCCACAATGGACACTCTCCCAACGCCACCGGAGGGGACAAAATCATGCTTACCACAGTAGGGCGAGTCGTCATCTTCTCTGCAAAATCTGGTGCACCCGGGGTTTCTCCGACGACCATGCACTCGGCTGACTCATTCTGTGGAGGAATGGATCAATAGATAAGAACACAGAGGTGATACATCTTCATTATGAGCAAGCATTGCACTAACAGGATCTATGGAAGATATCACTAGTGCAGGACCAATGAATCCCACAGTGCAACAAATATATGCAGTGGTCACTCTCAATCACGATCAAACCCTGCAGGCAGATGCCACCATGTGTAGTGCGTGTGCTACATACGAGGCTTTCGTATGCGAAGGGAGACATCACATCCTGCTGCTAATGTCAACATTATTATTACATTTTCTTTGCAAAGCATTGGAATATTTTGTTGTGTAGTTTTATAGAGTGCCATCCAGTCAATGCAGGCAACAGAGAGCTGTAATTGTTCGTTGGGTGTTCACCCAGAGGGTGGGCGAGGGTGTGGGGGGAGGGGTCTAGACAAAAATTAAGCTGGTAATAATGTCTCTTGGAAGAGATATGCATGAGATGAAATAGACATAGGAATGTCATATACCCAGGTGTTGGCGCCCCGCTGCTTGCTTTTGTCCCTGGAGGGACACCATACTTTCTAGCCATGCCCCCTCGCCTACATCTTTCACAGACCCCAGCCCGAACTGGTGATGCCAGCAGGGTTTAAGGGCACGGGGTGTTTGTCGGCGCGCTGCTTGCTTTGTCCCTGGAGGGACGCCATACTTTCTGGCCACGCCCCCTCGCCAACATCTTTCACAGACCCCAGTCCGAACGGGTGAAGCCCGCGGGGGTCAAGGGCGCAGGGTGTTGGCGGGCCGCTGGGGGTGTTTGCAGCCCCGCGGGGGCCTGATCTGATGGACTGGATAGTGAGGTGAGCCAGCCAGTGTCGTGGGCCTTCAGAGTTGGGGGTGGGGGGGAGTGGGACCTGACCTTTCTCCACCAGCATATAAGGTCGGGTGCAGAGCTCTGTGGGGGTGTGGTGAGCCTTCTTTTCTTGGAGCTTGGAACCCTTGGAAACTCTTGGCACTTTTGAACGGTCTCCCAGTGCCCCCCACTATCCAATTTACATGATGGTTGTCCCTCCTTGTGGTGCCACCGTTGGAGCCTCGGAAGAAGGAGACATCTCCTCCCCTTTCTCCCCCCACCTTCTTTTGCAATCCTCTCTTCTTTCGAACCTTCAAGGACCCCAGGGCCCACTGGCATACCCATTCAAGGAAGAAAACCGAGGAGGGGCTTGTTGTGCATGGCTTCAGGGGTCATGCAGGGAAATGGAGTATGTCTTGGGACCCCCTGTGGGAGTGGAGCACCTTCGGCCGCTGCCTGCAATAAAGAGAGTGACAAAGAGGGTGTCTCTGGGGAGCCCATGTCTTTGCATCCCCACATGTACAGTCCACTGGCAGGGCCCCCACTATGGCCCACTGGGCCTTGCAGTGCCGTGCCGTTTCCTCACTCAACAAATAGTCTGGCTAGCCCCTCTCTGGAAGGATTTGCACCCCCTGCTAACCTGCTTACCCCTCATGGGGGCTTTGACTGTGTGGCTACCGCCGATCTTCTGAACAATCTGGCAAATGGCTGTGAGAGGATCTTTTGAGGAGTCGACCAGAGGTGGTCCACCCCCCCCAGTGTCACCTGTCCGGAGGGAGACCACTGGGACCCTAGTCTCGGGGGTCGAGCCCTTACCATTGCGGAACCCCAGTAGGAAAGCCCAGGGCAACTTGCGCTCGGTAGGGAGGGAGGACAGGGCCTCAATCCCTGGTCTGTGTAGGCCTCTATCTAGGCATAATTTACCTGAAGGCCGTAGCAGCCCCAGGGTGTTTCTCCATGGTGTCCCTAACTATCCATTGACTCAAGAGAACCAAGGGACGCCGTTCGGAATAAATGTCTTCACTGGTTGAGGGCGGTGGGGGATTGTGGGTTTGTGTCCAGGGGCTCTTTGTTGGAGTGTACCAGACTGTCTAATCCCTGAGCTAAAACGGACATTGGGCCTCATTCCAAGTCCAGCGGTAACCGTGCCGGAAAAACCGGCAGGGTGCCGCCGGACCCGGAATGAATTACCGGCTCCGGACTTGCCAGAATTACCAGGGCATTACAGCCCCGGTGATGCGGTAATTCCGGAGCCGGCATTCTGTTACTCCCCATGTCTCACACTGGGGATCCCCCTAGCAACTGTCCCCTCTCAGGGGCAAATCTGACTGCCTTGGGCCCAAGGCACCATGGGAACTGGCTGAGGCCAGGGGCTGGTGGGACCTGATCATTGGCTTAAAGACCTGTTCGGGGGCTCCCACGGAGGGGACGGTCCTTTTGCACTGTTCTGTTGTTTTCTTTTTATGTTTTTTGTAATTATGCATCAGAACTATATCTTTATTATCAGAACTGTATTTGTAGGATGTACATTGATGGCCTTTTTTGGCCAAATAGAGTTGTTTGACTGACTGACAAATATCATTATAAAGTTGGATTCACAAAGCCTCCTTCCATGCAGGTGAAGCCACGCACTGACTAGTAGACCCCCTTCGCTTGCTTGGAAAAAAAGGGGAAGCACTTTACTTGCCTTTGTGAATCCAGATGCACCTTTGATATATGAAAAAACAGGGACTCAGGCTACCCCACCTGTCTCACACTGGCCGGGTATGGATCCAGCACACTTTTTTAACAGAGCCCTGCAAGTGGTCTGTACATCAGAGAACACCCAGGATACATATAAAACAATATATTTTATTCATGTGAGTTTAAAAATAGCATAACAAAGCTATCTTCCGAAACCTTTTCATTGCCCGTAAAAGACGGGTTATGCATTGTTTAGGACATCTCAAAAAACAATCTCATGCATTGATTCTTTGCATACAATCCTTCGCAGTGTGGGTTAGTACATTGGGTGACTTTAGAATGTGGTCAGGTTGACTACACTTCTGTCTAGTCGACACGAAATGGTGTTTCGGCACAGAGTAGGTGGCTTGGGTTCTGGTGCCGTCTTCAGGACGAATGTAGTGGACTTGGTGGTGTCACCGATGTATCACAGACTTAGGACATCTAAAGGTAAGGAGGTACAAATTAGAACATGGGTGTGTCTCTGCAGGGACTATGGTGCCTGGAGAATGTGCTGGGTAGAATCCTACCTGAGCCTTTACTTTTCAGTGTCACAGGTAGGTGAAGAATCTCGCTCGGATACTTCACTCCAAGTGCCTTCTGTGCACTGTGTATCATTTGATCCTGTGTATCTAGGATCTGGTCTGCAGCTCAAAAGGCTGTTTAACAAAAAGATAGTAAATATCTGGTGAGACATAGCGTTGACAAGTGGTGTCTACACTTGCATGCGTGTTTGTTGCACCTGTGCTGGCTGTGATATTGGCCTACTGACAGTGATCACTATTTGGCCGTGGTGGTCTGCTATGAGCCCAAACCGTATGCACGTCTACACCAATGTGTGGGTCGCTGGGGAGCAGGGGTGAGGGGTGTTTCTCTGAAACTGAAAAGGAAAGGCTGATGGTTTCCTGTGCATTTTCTTACCAGGCAGCAGCAGCAGTGTGACCTATACCAGCGTTTCTTTCCAATTTCCAATAGTCCACAATGAGTGACCTTTTCAGGATCATCGCGATGACATGTGCTGCCTGCTCCCAGGTGGTTCTGAGAGCATCTCATGACAATATTGCTGTCAGGCTGACTCGTTCTTTACTCACGTGTTCATGGAGGCTGGCCAGTGCATCATCTGCACTGGTGCCCAGCCACCAAAGCATGTGCAGGTCACTCCTGGGGATATGGCGACCGAGAAACGGCCATATAAATAAGCCTTTCTATAAAGCAGGCCTAGTGTGTCTCTTCAGACTGCTCGCTTATGCCATTGCTACATGTGTGGGTAGAATCTAAAGCATATGCCCACAGAGAGGCTAGACATTGACATCTGGCTGAAAACAGGGCCACTTACAAAAGAGAATGAGGGCGTGCTCGCTCTTTGCACATGGTGCAAGGTTGCAGCTATATAGTTCTGCTTCTATCAATAGCTACAGATTGGCAGGCCCACAAGAGAAGAATGCAGTGTCACAGCATCCAGGGAAATGGGAATGATCAGGCCTTCTGCATGTATGCACTGGATAGGGAAGCTGATGGTCTTTTGTGCAAAGATATGATATGGCATTTATTACGCACCTATACACAAGTGTTTCAAAGCACGACGGGGGAACAGAGGGAAGACAAAGACAACGATCTTACTAGGCCAAGTGACATTGAGATCGCGCAAGTGCAGGGTAGGGGGAAGGGAACGTGTGGGGGCAGGGGTAGGGGGCAGTGCAATACATAGGGGCAACAGTAAATAAATAAAATAAATAGAACAGTTGGTAAAAGTGCGGCCAGCTAGTGGCAAGTGCAGGGTTAAGTGAAGACATCACGTGTCAAGAGCTGGTGGGGGCTGTAGGGATACAGAAACAGCCCCCAAGTGCAGGGGTTGCCCGGAAGGCAGTGCAGGAGTGCAGCGGTAGGGGAGGGGACCTGGGCCTGAGATCAGAGGGCAGCCAGGTGATCAGTGCAGTTTCAGTCAGGAGTTCAGCAGGGGAGAGGAGGAGAGAAAGCAGAAGCAAAGAGGAAGGTCTTGAGGTTCTTCCGGAACGGTTCTCCTCAAGTTTCAGGGAGACAGGGAGGCTGTTCCAGAGAGAGGCCCCAGCTGAAGAAAGAGATCTACCACCAACACGTTGCTTGGAGAAGTGACTGACCACGAGAGAGTTGGAGGCAGATGAGCGAAGAGCTTGAGAAGGAACATATTTACGAAGAGAGAGTTGGAGGTAATGCGGCCCGAGGTCCCAGAAGGCGTTGTGGACAATGCAGAGGGTTTTGAACTTAATCGGCGCTGCCACCGGGAGCCAGTGCAGAGATTTCAGTCCTGGAGAGATACGATCTCTGGGCTTGAAGAGAAGGACAAGTCCTGTTCTGGATGAGGGTGGAGAGTAGAAGCAGGCAGATATAGAAAGAGGCTGTTGCAGTAATACAGCCTAGAGAGAACAAGAGCTCTGGAGACAGTGAGCTTCTGGGGGAAGCAGGGGAAAGGAAGAATACCTCTGATGAGGTGCAGCTGGTAGTATGACGTCTTAGAGACGTCAGAGATGTGAGGAGAGGAGGAGAGGGTGGAGTCGAAGATGACCCGAGGTTTTTAGCCTCACAGGTGGGAGAAGGAAGAAGGCCAAGAGAGGCCAGCCAGAGAGCAACAGGAAAGGAGGGAGCAGGTGTGCCGATGAGGAGAATCTCAGTCTTATTTGCATTAAGGCAGAGATCGTTGGTGGCACACCACTCCTGGATAGCGGACAGACAGTCAGAGATGAGAGAAGGAGAAGAGGTGGCAGAAGGGAGCTTGAAAATTAGCTGAGTGTCGTACGCATAGCACTAAAAGTTGGGGCAGAGAACTGCATTGCGGTGGGCAAGAAGTGCCAGGTATTGGTTGAACAGCCAGGGAGAGAGGTTAGAACCCTGGGGAACACCACAGGTAGAGATAGAGATAGAGGAGAGGAAGCACCCAAGTTGGACGTGGGAGGGTCGATCTGAGAGGAAAGAGGTCAGCCAAGCCAGGGCCTGATCGGTGATACCCAGGTTATCACATAGACCGTTGAGCAGGGTGGCATGGTTGACCATGTGCAAGGCAGAAGAGAGCTCAAGAAAGATGAGGACACAGGGGGTATTGGAGTCAAGGTTGGAGAGCAGGTCTTCATGGATGTTCAGGAGAGCAGTTTCCGTGCTTCTGGCCGCTCTGAAGCCAGCTTGATGGTCAAAGATAGGAGTGTTTTCTAGATTTAGACTTTGACCAAAATTTTGAATAGTCTTGAGTACCACTACATCGTTTTAGTGTCTCTCAGAACTGTCAGTGTGGGAACTAGGCCTTGCATGTAAGTCATTCATTAGTTGAATGGATAAGTAGACCTGGCCCGAATGCTGAGGGGAGACCTTGCTGGGTTCCTCTTCACAGTTCAGCTACACCTTTAAAATGTTTACCCCTTCTTCCAAACAATATCAAGGACAATGTTAGACACAGCATTTACTGTAGATCAATGTATTGTATAAGGGAGCTCACTTTTGTGAATCGGAACTCCTCAACGCCTTCTTCTTTCTAAGCAGCTGAGGTAAACAATTGAAAAACATTGAGGTAACAACAAGGTCCAGATGGTGTGCAAGGTGGACTTTGACCAGGAGTTCGCAAAAAGAACGATGTGAACATTACATACACTAATGAGAGCAATTGTTGACTTACTGTTGTGCAGGAAGTTGCCTTAGTGGCTTCAAAGGATAGTTCATGGATTCTAATGAACAAAGACTAGGCATCAGTATTTTCCTGTGGTTGGGAAAGATGGGCATTTGAGAACTGGCAGGGTGATGGGATGCATGTTGATTGGTTGGATTCCACTGACTGCTTGGAAGAAGTTTGCTAACATTTCACAGGATTGGGGTGCAGGTTTTCTTTTTCTCATCATGTCAGGTATCTGTGCTCTTTTCCAGATTTCTGCCTGTTTCACTCTCTTGTGGTTATTTTTTTCCTGACAGTTGTACTAGCTTATATATGATCATTTTTAAGGTTTGATTGAACCTTTCTACCAGTCCATCGGTCGAAGGGTGATATACCGATGTACGCAAGGTTTTAACGTGGAGTATTTCTTTCACTTCTTGCATAATCTTGGAGGTGGTGGCTTGGGCCGTGAGGATTTCCTTTGGGAATCCTACTCAAGAAAGTAATGGTTATATGGATGTTTTAGGATTTGCTGACTTTTGTTGCTCTCAGGGGGAATGCTTCGGGGTACTGAGTTGCATAGTCAACAATTACCAAAATGAATTTGTTCCCAAGTTTGAATGTTTCTAAATGGCCAACTATGTCCATTGCTTTGCGTCATAAGGGTACCTCAATGATCAGTAGAGGTTATAATGGAGCCTGTGGTACCTGAGTAGTTGTATTTTTTGACAGATGTCACAAGTCGAGACATAGCTCTTTAAACCTGCAAATTCTCCTGGCCAATAAAACCTTGAGATCACCTGGCTTTGTGTTTTTCCAACTCCTTGGTCCGCTGCAGTCAAATGTGAATGGGCCAGCTCCAGCACTATCTTACAGTGACTTCGAGGAACTACTAATTGTGTTCGGGGAAGACCATATCTCCTGATGTCCCCTCTAAATAATAACCCCTTTTTGAGGAAGAAAAAGAGTCGAGCCCGACTGTCTCTGGTTTCTTCTGATGTTACCCTGCCAAAGGCCTCCACAAGGGAAGGATCATTCCTTTGTGCAGAAGCAAGGACGGATAGGGGGGTGATGTTTTCTGTTTCCACTGGTTCCATCTCTTTCCTAAGGAGGTCAGCTTCTCCAAACCCTAGGGAGCCCTTTTCTGTTCCCCTTAGTAGTCCCACTTCTTGGGGAATTGGAAAAAGTGCTTGCTCCAGAATTCCTTGGGCAATGGTCTCTCCACCCTTGACCGTATTATGGTTAGGCCCATGATTATGCATACAGATTTTGACTTCTCCCTGAAAGTCTGGGTCTGTTACTCCCACCACGACATCCAGGGCATACCACCAGGAGAGTAATGACTTTTATTGACTGTGGGGTTGCTACTATGGGAGTATTGGCCCTAGGGTTTAACTTGGTATATAGCACGGGACCCCAACTTATATCAGTTGGCTGACATCCCACTCCTAGCACCATATTTGGCGAACCAGAAGAAGGAGTCATAAAAACTGAGGACATTTTCAAATTGTTCTTTATTAAATCAAATAAAAAAGGCCTATCTATCCCTATCACTAAGGGGACATTCCCTGCCTAAGAAACTAAACTACAGGTACTTGTTCAGTCATCCAAAGAAACTCTGGGCCTTTGTAATACCTTATCATTAACAACACATGTGGCTCTCGCCAATGTTCACACTTTCGGTTTCTCAGACTCTTGTAACCCACATTCACAGTTACTTCACTTGTTTCGAGTTGCCTCCACATTCCCTGGATCACCCTGCTACCTTTTTCAGCGCTGGGCTGGTTCCCGGGGTTCGGTGTTTTATCAGGGCCTGTTCCCCTGCTTTCGTTCTCCATTATCTCAGCTTGTCAACCTGCACGCCTAGACAGTCACAGGTGGAGTGGAGGACTTGTGCCTCCCGATGCACTCTGTATTGGCGGTCGTTTGTGGGCTCCAATCCCAGTACGCGAACCCAGGGGTTATGCCACCAAGTGGGATGGTCTTCTCGACCCCGTCCCTGCAGCGGTTGCTCCACTGCTCTCTTTGCCGGCCTTGCATCGCTTTTCTCTACTCCTTCTATTCACTCACACTGCCACTGGCTCCACGTCCCAGCAGTGCTAGGCCACTCCAGAAAGTTCCTTCATCAGAGGCTCACCTCTGCATAAGATTCTCCTTGCCTCTTGATGGGTTCTTTGTCTCCTTAGGTTTGCTGCCCACTCTTAAAAAGGCATTTCATTTCTCTTTGTTTGTTATGTGAAATCCAGCATTCCCTAAAGCCAAGGAAATGGGAATTGTATTACTGGTCGTTGAAGGCCATGACATAGTAAGTGCAGGCATTTTAATTCCCATAGAAGCGGATAGTGTTTCTCTCATATGGAGTTACTCTTGGTAATGGGAGTCCTTGACAACAAGAGGGAAGTCACTCCCAGTGAAGTGCCTTTTGCACCGACCACTAGGGAGAGTCTTGCTTAGCGGGCCCACCTACCTAGCCTCAAAGGGGGTGGCTCCTGCCTGGGTAGAAGGCGCGAATACCCTAGAATCGACACACTATCTTAAAATATGGTTTTGTATTGGGTGGTATGAGCTTCTCCATTAATAGAGAAAACTCTTAATTGGGCCAAGGAATCTGTCTGAAAGGAACTGAGAAAGGGCCTTTGATTGTGGTTACTGGGGTCGAACGAGTTTCTATGCCTTTTGAAAGACTGTTTGTAGTGAGCTGAGCACTGGCTTACCTGATTCTGGGACATAGCACTAGTAAGGTGGTATCATTAAGCATGTATGGCACTGATTTCAACCAAATGTTTGCTATCTCAGTCCACTCTTACAGATGGGTGGACTCATGCCTGTACCTGCTCTACTTTCATTTGGTATAAGAACCATCAAACATTACACACAAATCCTGCAAACAATGAGGGTATTATTTTAGAATATCAGTGGCACTTTGAATCAGAAAACCTAAAAGAGATAGGACGTGTATGGTACAAGAACAAAAACTCCTTCCACTTGACGATGTAGAAATGGAGTGAGGCGTAAGGACACATTCACTTCCTCCTCACACTACCAATACAAGAAAGTCACCAGTTTAGAATGCCATCTAAAACATGTGTTGGCTACAAACATTGGTTTCAAATTCTCATATTTAAATACTAATTTCTGTCATCATTTCTTCAGTTTGTTTCCTACTTTAAAAGTGACAGTAGCCACCATCTCCTAGCCCCACATATACACACAAGCTTCTGCTTTACCTGGAATTGTAGTCAAATCCCTCAGTATGAAGTTAACTAAAAACATACATACAAACAAAACTACCTTAGACAAAGAAACATCCTGGGCGTTCCAGACCGGCAGGTTGCCCAGCCCCACAGGGAACTGGAAGGTGACCACGACAGGGAGATCTTGCTGGCCCAAGTTGCTCACCTGAAATATAAAAAAGCAATTGAGGACAGTGATGACCCTGGATGCTTGGCAAACAGGTATGCAGAACCTGCTTTCAAAGTTATCAGTCATCTTTTCTGTGATGGAAATAATTGCACCTCACTCAGTGGCAATGGGTCACCACCAGATGAGTCTGTAACTCAGTGAAGTGTAGAGGTGAGGAAATCCAAGTGAGTGAGAAAAAGGCACAGACACTGACTCACCAGGGCCTGTCCACTGGTATGTTTAAAGGCCTCACCTGCCTCGGAGTATGCGTCCTTAAGTGAGGCACAACAATGGCTCTTCCCTAGCACCTAGGGCCACAAGCCCTTCACACCTCATCTAACCTGAACCTGAGACTGGATGGGCCGCTCCCCTCTGTTTTCCTACCTGGTTGCTTGCAGATCCCTTCCTGGCAAATTGCCCACCCTCCCTCTTCTGCCTTATTTGCTACCCACTCCCTAGTATTGATCCCTTGGGTTCTAATTGCCTCTCCCTAACATTAATAATACAATAAAAAATTAACATACAAATAATAAAATGTAACTGAACTCACCCTATCATTATTAATTGCAACTCAAACTGGCTTTGTTTAGCAGAGACGACAAATAATGCTGTACAAAAGTAATATCAAACATAACCCATGATAATTCGTCATCATTTTATCCAAAAAAGATGGGTGTAAGTTTCTTCACAGGTCTCCTTTTTACCAGCATTCAAATGGCAAAGGTCTGTCAATTGATCCTCTCTTTTAATCATATGGATACATGAATCCCTAACCATTGGTTTCTACCTAATGACATAACACTGAATTGTGTGGCTCTGCTCCTCCCTGTTTAAGGGGATTAGGATTTGGGAAATGGTTCTTCTTTTATCTGACCTGGAACTGTAAGCATATGGTAAATAAACCTCCTTTTATTTAGTCTAGAAGTCACAAGTTGTAAAATTGGCCCGTTCTATTTCTGCCCATCGCACAACCTCTAAAAACAGAAAACGATTTAAAATACATTCATACTCAAATGGCTATGTGGCTGTTTACTGTCTTTGACGGATGTCTATTTTTGCCTAACAGCATCACTCTAGAGGTGTTACTGCATTACTGTATCATCATGGCATTGGTATGAGCTTTTCATTCATACTAGCGCACTAAAATGTGTGTGTTTGTCAGTAAACAAGTATACTTGCTCCTACTACGTTTCGCCTGAGAATTTGAAAATGTGTTTGATAGTTACCTTCATAAAGCAAGGGACAGACCTTCGGATTTTGCTTGTTACTGGTCAATTTCCTTACAAAAACACAAAAATACTTGCTGCTTGTCTCTGTCATGGTTGATACATTAGTGAATGTTCTGCCGCATGGTATTATCGCTGGTCAGAGCACCATGCTGGGTTTGATCATTGATCTTACTTCAGAACACGGCTCTTGGCTGGCTCTTATCTTTCTCAAAGGAAAGAAGTGCTTTGATAGGTTGAGGTGAGTGTTCCTCTGGAGCTTGCTCAGTAGGGTGAGTGTTTCAGAAGTGCACATAAACTCCACTCACTGTGAAATAATCTGTTGACCAGCAGAGAAGTATTAGCAGGATTTACACCATCAATCTTTCGAAGGGAATGGGAATCCAGCACAGGCAACCAATATTTCCTTATCATCGAAGTTACTTATTGAGCCCCTGATACAGCATATGCTCACATCCAAATATATTCAGCTATTCCTGCAATACCTGGTTTCAATTTCTAAGTTAGTTCAAATGTGGATGAACTGATTGTTTTAATGGATGACCTGGAAACATGCCCCAAATGTATTCGAATTATAAGAGGGTTTAGTTTTCGGTCTAGTTGCAAATTGTTGTGCAGAAATGATTTACAATCTCTTTGAGTATTAATAACTGTACTAAGCAGATAGTAGAACATACTACCTGGTTGGATATTCAAATCTGTCATGATCGTTGAGCATTGTGTAAATCCAATACATAGCATATTGCTACCTCAATCTTTTTTCTTCTTTACTAAATGTCTTTACAGTTTTCAAACCCTGCTAATCTTTTCCAGTCAGCAGCTTAGTGAAGTTAATGGAAATAGTGACCAGTTAATTTAGAATTCTTGCAAACACTGCTGCATGTGCACCTATTTTGCCTGGTCTGTTGTAGCGTGCAGCCTCCGGCTTCCTCACAGGAGGCTTGTTGGGGTAGAGGTGGTCATTTTCTTACCCCCTCACCATTCCAACAGCAGAGAGACAGCGTGTGAACTATGGAAAGAAATGCCCCACCCCCAAGACGACCATCCACACCTAGTCATATTAGACAACAAACAAATAAGCAAGTCTTTGTCGCAACCTAGCAATTCAATTTTGTGCTGCAACAAGTGCGATTTTGTACTAGGCCCAGAAATTATCTCTAACCACAGCTCTCCCTTTATCAGTGCCGCGCACAGATAGCCCATGCCCCCTCCGCCAGCTCCACACTAGCCCTCTTCTCACGGAAGTTCAGCCATTCATTGTTGCAACCTTTAGTATCACTTCGTGTCAGATAAGCTCACTGCACTATGTGAGACCGGAGCAGGCCACGGCCCATGTGCCCATCCATCTCCACTAACCTGCCGATGCCCCTTTGACCCCCACCCAGCCAGGCCACAGTCCACCAGTCCCTCGCCCCCCTGCACTTTGATACAGATACGCATATGGCCCTTGCAGTGAGCATTACAGGACACCCACCATAATTTTAATCCTATGCACCAATGTATTCTCCCCAAAAATAACACATGTCCATCTGTATCATGAGGCATCAGGTAGATCAATCCCGCAGAGGGAGACATTTGAGAAGGGAGCCCCATGTTTTATGGACCGCTGGGAGCAAGGGGCGGGATGCCTATATATCTGCCAATGACCCAGAGGTTTTCCCATCCATGCAATGAGTTTTATGTTTGCCATTATTCTTATGTAATCAGTTCGTGTTGTGTAGCTTAGATAGTTAGGAATGTAACACCCACCGACCTGACCTTCACCGTGACAGACAAAGAGACGGCAACCAATGAGACCCAGGCATACTGTATGGAGCTGGGATTATTATATGTACCCAGCCAATCGATTCTGTTATTTTGTTACCTATATCTGATGTCATTTCATGATGCTTGGTGCCTTTTTAATGTGCTTTGCTCGCATGTACCTTACATAAATTTGTTTTACTTGTAATTCATCTCCTGGTCTCATTTCCTTGGGGAGAGTGTCCATTATTTGGTCTTGGATATTACGTGCATTGTTGGGTGTGAGCCTTCATTTGGTGACCCCGACGTGATACTCCTCGAGACCCCACATACTTGCGGCGAGATCCAGGCCTTCCCTGGAAGGGCCACCCCCACCTACGGCGGACCAGTCCCCAAATAAACACGTACGCAGAACAGAAGGTTTTGTGGGTCCCGGCTTTGCAAATACCCAACTGCTCGCCTGAGCCGGGTGCGGTCTCGAGGGGGAGGCCCAGGCGTTGTGGATAGACTGAGAACAGAGGCTCTTGGAGGAACACGGGCACATGAGTATTTATTCACAAGGGAAAACAAACAAGGGAAAGCGGGAAGGTTGATTTTTGGAGTATAATAAGGGAAGGGAACACGCATGAAATAGAGCTGAATGAGTAAAATGAGTGTGTGAAAAATAAGTGCTTTCTTTTTTGGCCATTGTTTATTATCTAAGGAAAGACAAGTTGAAAAATAGAGGAGAAACAGGAACCTAGCTCTGAAAGGGGGTAGAAGATGGTGCCACAATCCACTGACCCGACCAGTGCAGATAATAAGTGGAAACAAGGATAAAAGTAGGAGCTTCGTATAATTAGTGGGTTCTGGAACAAGTAGTGGTTATTATTTTAGTTTATTGTCTTAGCTTATTATTTTTGTGTTTTTAAATTGTGGCGGTAGGCCCAGTGGGTGCAGAGGTGATGTGAGTGTTAGAGTGAGTTAGGAAGGGGTGATGCTCTAAACAGGAGGAAGGGTTTATTTATTTATTTATTTATTTGCATTTATAAAGCGCACAGAACTGCCCTGGGGCATCGTGGCGCTGTTACAGCAGACTTAGTCATGAACACAAGCATAGGAATGTGTTTACAGATGTAACCGAGTTACATAGTACATTTCCCATTGGTAATAAACATTGAGCTTAAAGGTTATGCTATGCTGTGGATACAATGCAAGCATGAGAGTGAATGTGGCAGACTTTAGCGGAATAGGAGGGTTTTGAGGTTTTTACGGAA
The DNA here is from genome assembly GCF_040938575.1 of Ambystoma mexicanum. Taxonomy (NCBI): domain Eukaryota; kingdom Metazoa; phylum Chordata; class Amphibia; order Caudata; family Ambystomatidae; genus Ambystoma; species Ambystoma mexicanum. The sequence goes on along the minus strand of NW_027182336.1, from coordinate 2,981,370 downwards.
GGTATGGTATGATTTTTCGTTCCTTAGTGAGGTAGGTAGGGAGTTCCAGTTTTTGGTGCGAGGTGTTGGAAGCTGGTTCCTCCCGCCCTGGATCTTTGAAACGTGGGGAGTATAAGGGAAGATATTAAGATTTATGTTTTCTGTTCTATGTTGTTGACATATTAGTTGGTTTGTCTTGGTAAAATGTTCAATGATTTAAGTTCCATGTGTATATTCTGAAAACGTATAAGTAATGTTTTGAAGTGAAGAACACCAAGTTATTATTTTTCATAAACAGAGATTAAGAGTTAGTTGACGGAGGGAAAAGGGAAAAGAAAAAGGGTTATTTTTTGGAAACGTGGGGATGGATACCCCACTATTACATATTTGTAAACATCTCCCCTTGTACAGTGATAGAATAAAAAAGTACCACGGTCAGTGGGTAGCAGAAATGAAGGGGGAGGGATCACCCCATGCCTGGCCAGAAGAAGGGTCTTTTGATAAGGGAATATTAGACCATGTAGCAACATACAAGGGAAAACAGCTCCAGAATAGACGGGAGGTGTTGGATTTGTGGAAGATTTTCGAGGAGGCACCCACTACGCAGAGCAAAGGAAAGGAAGGGGGGGCAAGTGCAGAGATAAAGGAAGGTGAGGAGAAAGTAGAAAAAAAGGGAAGGAAGAACCCAAGAAAATATACCTGTTGCTCGCGAGACCATCAGAGGGATACTCAGACCCAGCCTATGTGCCGGGGGAAGCACGCCAACCACACCTGGCAGAGCACCCCCACCTCCTTATTTCCCTTCGATAATTGCACCTGCCGCCCAGAGACCATACATTCGAGATCTAGAAGTAGCATTAACGTCAACAGTATTCATTAGGCTTATTGATCACTCTTCTTTCCCCAGTGGGATGCCAATTGCATTTACACACTCTAAAGAAGATTAGAGATACAAGTGAGGATACCAGATTCAAGGGAGGATACCAGATTCAATGATGTTTTTTTTTTTTTAGATCTTGATTAAAGTCTCTGCAGATTACTTTATCTTTATGGAAAATGGTGTGAGGAGGCTTACAAGAGAGAGCCTGTAACTCACTCACGCTGCGGGCTGATGTAATAGCCACAAGTAGGACTGTTTTCAATGTGAGAAGCCGTAGAGGACAAGAATGCAAAGGCTCGAAAGGAATGCATGTAAGAAATGTTAATACTAAATTTAAATCCCAAACACGGACATGGAATGGGTCTGGGGGGTACACGTTAGTGAGAGCCTTCAGAAATTGTACAATCAATGGTATCTTGAAAAAAGACACTTCTTCATAGGAGCGCTTAAAGATAGAAAACGCTGCAAGGTATCCTTTTATTGTACCAATCTGGAGCCCCAGATTGGCTAAATGTAAGAACTCCCCATAGGTGTGCCACATAGGAATGGATCCACATTCTTATCCTTGCATCAGTTACTGAACTTATTCCAACGACACTAGAACGAGGATTTCGTTGCTGGCCTTCTGGCCGAAAGCAAAATCTCCATTACGTCGTCCGGGAGGTCCCAATCGTTATATCTCAGCCTTTTAGAAACCATGCGTGAAGGCTGAGTGTCTTGACCTCTGGATGGAGAACCCTACCTTCCTCTTGCGAGAGAAGATCCGCTCTTTGTGGAAGATGTATTGGAGGGCAGATGGACATGTCCACAAGGTCTGGGTACCACGTCCGCCTGGCCCAATCTGGAGAAATTAGGATCATGGTTTTCCTGAACTTTCTCAACCTCCTGATTACATGAGAAATCACGGGGACTGGAGGAAACGCGTACAGGAGTGGAGATTCCCAGTCTACTACAAACGCGTCCCCTAGAGCTCCTCTTGGAGGAAATTCCCTTGAGCAGTACTGATTGCACTTCCGAATGACCTCAGTCAAGAAACAGATCCACTTGAGGGGTTCCCCAAAGGGTGAAAATCTCTTGAAGGACTTTCTGAGTTAGTTCTCACTCATGGGAGACTGTGCTCTGCCTGCTCAGAGCGTCCGCTGCCGTGTTCTTCTCTCCGGCTAGTTGAACTGCCGATAGAGAGATTCCTTCTTGTATTGCCCAGAACCAGAGCTGCATTGCCTCTCTGCACAGTGGTAGTGCCATTACACCTCCTCTCTTGTTGAGGTAGTACATGGCCACTGTGTTGTCCATAATTATCAGGACCTTCTTTCCCTGTACAGAGGGCAGAAAGGTCTTCAGCGCTAGTCTGATTGTCCTCAGCTCCAAAAGGTTGATGTGTAGTTTGGACTCCGATGGAGACCAACGACCACTGATTGTCAGATCGCTGGTGTGGGATCCCCACCCCGTGAGTGAGGCGTCCGTCACTAGCGTTATCTGCGGCCATGGTTGCCAAAAAGATTCTTGAGAATATTGTCCTTGCAAGCCCACCATGGAAGGTCTTGAGCCACTCTGCTCGGAACTTGCAGAAGATCTGACATATTCCCCAAACATTGGGACCACTGAGTCCTGAGGGCCCATTGAAGGGATCTCATTCTCAATCTGGCCTCTGCCACCAGAAAAATGCTGGATGCCATGAGGCCGAGCAACCTCAGAAAATCGAAGGCCAGCAGATGCTGGGCATACTGGAACTTCGTTACCATCTGCAGACTGTGTTGAGCTCTCACCTCAGGAGGCGAGGCTTTCCCTGAGGAAGTATCTAGGACTGCTCCGATGAATTGGAGTAGTTGGAATGGTATCATATGAGACTTCTTGTAATTGAGGGAGAAGCCCAGTCTGTGTAGGAAGTGGCAGGTAATCCTCAGATGTTTCTGGGCCTGTTCGGGTGAACAAGCCCTGATTAACCAATTGTCTAGGTAGGGGTAGACCTGATTCCTCCTCTACTGAGACTTGCTGCCACTACTGCCAACAGTTTGGTGAAAACCCTCAGGGCGGTGGTCAGCCCGAATGGCAGAACTCGAAATTGAAAATGAGAACTGTCAACCGCGAACCTGAGGAACTTTCTGTGCTTGAAATGGATTGGCACATGAAAGTAAGCATCCTGAAGGTCCAATGATACCAACCATCCTTGGAGTTGAAGAGCCTGAAGGACCTGAGAAAGGGTTACGATCTTGGACTTGTCAATCCTGAGGAATTTGTTCAAATTTCTTAAGTCCAAGATGGGTCTCAATCCTCCGGCCTTCTTGGGAATGAGAAAGTAGGGGGAATACCCCCCCTTGTTCCTCTCCACTACAGGTACATGTTATATTGCACCTTTCTCTAGCAGGGTTAAAATTTCCTGCACAAGGAGCAGATCCGGAATTTTGACAGAGTTGTATCCTGGTGGAGGATCCTGAGGCATTTTCGGAAAAGGAAGGCAGTAACCCTGGGCTACTGTTTCCAGTGCCCAAGCATCTGAAGTAATGCCCCGCCATGCGTTCAGATGCTGAGAGATTCTGCCTCCCACCGGGGTCTTGTGGGTTAAGGCCTCAGGTTGGCTTAGAGGCGGCTGAGGGGACAGTTGCCGCTGCTGGGGCTGATCTAGCACCCTTTCCTCATCCACTGCGAGGAAATCATTTGTGTCCTTGTTGACTAGCCTGTCCTCTTCCCCTTCCAGAATAGAAAGGAAAAGGAGGAACCCTCCAGGAAGATGAGCCTGAGGAGGAGTGTTGCTGAGGTTGACGTATGGAGGCGGTAAGTGACTTAGCCGCCGCCTTAGAGGTCTGCAGCTTCTCCAGACTCTCATCCGCCTTGCTGCCGAACAACCTCAAGCCGTCAAAGGACATATTGAGTAGCCTGGCCTCCACATCCGGTGCAAAGCCCGACTTTCCTAGCCACGCAAACCTGCATAGCACGGTGCTAGAAGCCATGGACATGCTGATGCTGTCAGTAGTATCCAGTCCTGACTGGAAACATTCCCCCATTGCCTCCTTTCCATCCTTTACAATAGCCAGGAAGCCGTCTCGTTCCTCGCCTCCCAGAACGTGCAGAGCAGCCTTGCTAACAGTCCCACAGGGTGTAGGTAAACATCGAAAGGGTACAAGTAACATTGGTTGATTTTAAAGCCATACTGCTTGAAGAAAAAATCTTGCAAGCCCAGGCATCAATCCTCTTGTCATACATAGCTGGGGGAATAGAGGGATTAGCAGACTGTCTGGTGGCTGCAGCTGCTTTGACCACTAAGCTTTCAGGTGTAGTCAAATAGTCTGGATCAATGGATGAAGGTCTATATTTTCTGGAAACATTTTTGTTTACCACATGTCCAGATTCTGGAGTTTCCCAGTTTGAAATGATATTCCTTTGAAGGGCTGCATGAAAAGGCAGTACTGGATCCTTCTGAGCACCCTGCCTCAGAATATCTGTCATATCATCTTGTTCGTAGGTAGGAGAATTCCTGAACTCCACAACCCTATTCATAATATTCCTGTATGCTGAATCAGCATGATCAGCTGGATCAGGTTTTTATAAAATTCCAGTTCAGGCGAAGTGTATGCCACTAGCAGACTGAAGGCAGTCATAAAGATCAGACATCTTAGATTCTGGGTCAATCGGCTCCTCAGGAGCGTTCTTTGTTCCATATTTCAACCCAAATGGGGAAGAATCCTCCTCAGAGGTTTGATCCTCCTCATAAATAGAAGTCATAGGGCCTCATTACGAGTCCGGCGGTAACCGTGCCTGAAATTCCGGCAGGTTACCGCCGGACTCGTATTACCATTCCGCCTCTGTGATTCCTGGAATTACCGGGGCATTACAACCCCGGTGATCCGGGAATTCCGGAGGCGGAATTCGGTAAATCCCCATTGAGTCCCATAGGACTCAATGGGATTGGGGAAGTGGAAACACCGGCACCATCTCGTGATGGTGCCGGTGTTTCCACATCCACCTGCAGGCGGGTTTTGTTGACACCACCGCCTGCAGGACTCAAGATCACCCGGTATGGAAACAACAGTGGCGACGGATTTACCGCCACCGTTATTTCCATACCGGGTGACTCATAATGAGGCCCATAGACCTGAAAAAGTCTTTCCTTGGCAAATGGGTATAAATCTTACCCGTGGGTTGAGGCCATAAAGGCATCGACATTGGTTTTGCCAATGGTGTCAATGACGCTACAGGAATCGACGCTGTCTTCGACAGAGGTGTAATGTTGTCGACCTTGGCTTCGATAAAGTCGTTGAAGGTGTCTTAGGCGAGGGTTTTGTCGACAACAGTGTCGATTAAACCTTTGACAATGGTGTTGACGAAACCTTCGGTTTGGACACTGTCATTTGACCAGCGATGCCTTTGATTTATGCACCGATAGGCTTGTCGACTTGCTCTTTTTCTGAGGTATCAGAGAAGGTTCTCTAGATTTCTCATCAGACTTAGACCGTTTGGTAGTCTTTGACCTTCTTCTGTCATCCAAAGGATGAGCTGGGTCATGGTCTTCGTGTGAGTTCTTCGAGGGGGTCGGGCTGCATTCTCGAAGATTGGCATCATTGAGGCCCTGAAAGATTCCCATTTTCTGGGGGAATCATTCTTAGTTGGACATGTGATAATTCCTGTAAAGGTATCAGAAGAACAGGGAGAAAGGTGACGCCTCTGCTTTGCCTTTTTCGATGAAGAAGACAAAGATTTTCTTGACCGACTCCTAGATCTAGACTTCTTTCGACTTGCGTCAGGATGAGTCCCTAGACTCCCTAGAGTCTTTATCCTTCTTCGAGGAAGCCTTCAAAGATTCCCTCCCCCCCGCCAATTTACCACAGCGCTCCCTGAGAGATTTTCCTGTCATGGCCTGACAGGACCTGCACTCATTGCTCCGGTGTTCGGAAACCAGGCACCACAGGCAGACACGATGGCGATCAGTAATGGACATTTTCTTACCGCAATCATGGCATTTTTTGAAGCCAGTTTTTGGGGTCGAAGGATTAGAAGATGAAGACATCTTTGATGAAAACTGAAGCACCGTTTCAAACACACGAAGCGAATGCTTTCAGAAAAATGTAACTGAAGCCAGCGGGCGCGGCTCAAGCTATTTATACTACAGACGACATCGACACTCTATGGCAGCCCTCGAGGGACATCAACGCCACAACATTGAGCACAGCGCTCCCTCTGGTGTGGAATTTTTTTTTCCGAAGCAGCAAAGCTGATGCTACGAATATCAAAGATGAGGAATACGTGGGAGGACACAATCCATTCGAAATAGTTCTCAATAGTTTCCATTTATTAAAATGAAATGGGGTGAGATAAACGCCTGTCTTTTCATATCCTACGGAGGATGTCCCTACCTAGTAAACTAAAACTAAAGGAAGATTACCTAGTGTCCAAAAGTCTCTGACCCTCACTCTAATACATACAACAAAAGTATACAAGAAATATTTGGCTGTCTTCAATTCAACAAAACAGAGTAAACGTTCAAACGTATAGGTTTAAGAAAGTACTCTTTGTGACCAGGGTTGGGTACCCTTCCCCTTGAGCAATCCAGGAATACCCTTGGAAAAGTTCTGATTCAACAAAGTTCTGTTCAATTCAACACAAAATGTATTTTTCGTTCACTGCGTCCTTCCACTTGGTAAAGTAAATGTCTCTTTAACAAACACTTGTTAAAAAATCAAAGTAATTGTCCTCCACAGTATCCTTCTTGGTTAGGCAAATGTTTCTCTCACAAAACACAAGTTCATAAACCAAGGCACTTGTTTTCCTCAGGATGCAAAGCAATTATTAGCAAATCACACTTATTCTTCAAATGGAATACTTTTGTCAGGCTAGCACAGCGAATACCTTTGATGATGCACCAGTTTCTCATGATATTAGAGTTCTTTCCATCACACCTTTTTGCCACAACCACACTGCTTTAAAACATCCTCTTCTTTTCTCGTGTGCTCACCTGCCACAACTAACTACTACAGATCCCTTTCCTGGTTTACTTACCTGTCAGGAAGAAAACTCATACAACTACAAATGGTCTTAGTGGCAATATTTGTTCCAAGGTTCTCCTCACCAGTATCCGATGTGAGGAGGGCTGAACAATGGCTGCCTCTTTTTATAGTCTCTTGACTCTTGGAAATATGGGATACAGGTTTCCTCAAACTGGAAACTCTAGAAAGGAGAATTGCACCCAAGTTGCTCCTTGACTGCTTCTTGAAAGCCCTTTGGCTGTTGGCAATGTGGGTTACATGTTTCTCCAAGTTGATATACCATAAAGGGGGAATTGCGCCGTTTTCACTTTTGTATTGCTTCTTTACATCCTCTTGGCTGTTGGCAATGCAGGTTACAGGTTTCTCCAAATTGGTGTCCCATAAAAGGGGAATTGTGCTCTTGTTGCCTCTTTACTTTAGTTGTTCAGTAGTCAAAATGATTGGTCACCGCCAAATGTCCTGCTCAGAACGCCCCAGGGTCACGCTCAACTTCTAGCCAAATTACTGGTTTCCTTTGGCATCTCTGTTTCACTTTCTACTGCTGCGGCAGACCTGCTGCGTTCTGCCCATTCTGTTGCCAGCTCCTGTGTAACTTCACCAGTTTGCATGGCTCTTCTTTGGAGCTCTGCCAGCTTCATTGGGCCTATGTGTCCTCCCGCACACTGAAGCAACACACGTTGGGTTGGGAGCACATCTTCCATATGGTTGGGCTTCTCCTCCCGTTGCCACCCACAACGCCACTTCCTGCTGCACGCACTCTGCAGTACTGCACACCTTCTCTTCCTGTATCGCTTCAGGTGGCGCTCTTCCATCTGCGGCAATCCCAGACATCCGGACTGCTTCTGCCTTTACTACTCCTTCTGTGTCTCTCCTCAGCTGTAGCTCATTCTTGGGTTTAAATGTCCCGCTCAGGTACCTTGCTCTACAACAGCTACACCGTAGACTCTGTTCAATAGCACCTCTGATCCTTACTAACTATGAGTCACTTTATTGCGTCCCATTACCATAGGCCTTATGGATCCTGAAGTCCATAGTGGTGTTTAACATTTAGTTAGTTTTGATTGCTTTGTGAATTGAGATTTGTCAGAGTTAGGGGATGTTATGTAAACGGTTTGTGATTTAACATTGGGGTTAGGACCTCTACCTAAGACAGAATCATGACAATTAGAGAATAGCAAATTCAATTCCTGAACTCCCAAGGCACAAACCTTATTTTATTTGGATAACTTTTCATAGCATGTTCCTTGTGTAGTTTCTTGGCAGATACATGTGCAATGACAGCATGCAATTAGATATTCAGGAATTATAGGCCTCTCATCCTCACAAGAACATGAAAAGTGTGTCTCTCCTAAAGGAGCCACCACTCCCCCCCCCCCCGGCAGCTATCTCCTCCTATGTGATCTTCCCTTATGATACCACCCCCAGTGTTAGGCTCAGGTACCGGCTCCCTTCCCCATGTCACATGGGAGGAGATCCTACGCTGGGATTCAGTGATGACTCTACAGGATTCATCATGGGAATCGCCCCACTGAGGGTTTGCAAAAATGCATGTGGTCTTTCCACGGTATCTACCTGTAATATATATAGTTGTGATCTTTGCTCACGTGTTAATGTGTACAGTTATTGCATATATTACAGATAGATTTTCTTGAAGAAGGACATCTGGTCCGAAACACATTGAGTTCAGTCATGTTATAGATCTTTCTACTCTACAACAAGCCATGAAGCTTTGTTGACACTGTATTGTTGTGTATTTTGGAAATATAATTTGATATTGAAAATACAACCTTTATTGTGATCATTTAAATCATGTTTTGATGCAAACTGATGTGGGTCTGTGGAAAGGCCATATAAAGGCGTGCAAGCCATCAGTGGGGTGATTGCCCACTGCAATCTCTTTGATCTTGATGTTCAGTCACTCTTTTCTCAAGGTTTGTAGACCTCTATTAGGTCATAATGTTGCATGTGGCAAACTATGCTTGGTAGTAATGGTCTGCTGCAGGAGTTAATTAAAGTGGACAACTGGATGGTATCACCTCCTGCGGCACAATGGTTGGGGTGCTAAATGCCCATTTTTGAGAGAAATAACAGGGGATGTGCAACCTTTTATTTCTATAATAAACCAACAATTAAAATGGCCATCAAGGAACTGTCAGAGGGACAATACAGGAGAAAGCTCATCTTCCATTTGCATGATGGCCATGCGCATCAGCAGAGATGATGGAGTTTGAGGAGAGGAGTGCAATACAGGCAGGGAGGTGAGGGAAAGAGCTGGGCTGGCCATTCAGAAATGTGCCGTTAGTTAAGGCCCACAAACTGAGCAGCCTGATTGGCTGACAACAGCAGAGCAGATGCTAATGAATTACATTTCTTTGCAAATGTATGCATTCTTCATTATAAGAGTCTACTATGCTTTATAAGGAACACTTGGTGGGAACAGTAAAGACAGACACAAGTGATCACAGTTCAAGGGTGTTTATTGAACTTCATAATGGGTGAGATAAATGCCTAATCTAAACCTAAATCTAAAATGGGAGCAATCTACGACCATCAAATAATAATAAGACAGTCCAGGTGGCGTCTTGTCAAATAAAAAGGTCATATACTAAAAAGGAAATATTGCCAATCCTTACTACTAAATTTCAAAAAGAGTGTGGGATAATGTTCACCAGAAAAGAAAAGTGTTCACAAAAATGGAAAGTCAGGATGGTAAGGCTGGGTCTCCCTTCCCCACATTTGAAGCATGGGACAAGGTGGCACTCTCAAGCACAGCACACTCCTTGGCCTCGTCAGCATGAGGTTCACAGTTCAGTTAAACAATATCAAAAACCTTCAGAGGCTAAGTCTCCTTCTTGCAAACGTCTCTTGCCTTAGAAGGCCTGTGGTATTTCACAAAGACAAACAAAAAGTTCTCTGGGTGATCCTCCACATTGGGTAATTGTTCTCTGCTCGGATTTCACATTGACAAACAAACAAAAGTTCTTTGGGAGATTGCTCTTCGACCCTGGGATCTCCCTCTGCCGGGCACAGATCCTCCTTACAGAAACGGTCCTCCCTCCGTCGGGTTCACTACGGCCTCTCAGATACCGGTCTTAATTAATGTCTGGTTGGACCAACAGCAAGGGAACACTCTCATTGATACACTGTTTTCGGGTGCATTATTCTTCACCCCTTTTCCGTAAAAATGGAAAACAAATAAACAAACAAACAAAAGTTCTTTAGGCGATTGCTCTTCGCCCCTGGGAGCTCCCTCTGCCGGGCTCGGATACTTCTTACCAAAAACATGCCTTCCTCCGTCGGGTTCACTACGGCCTTTCCCCAACACAGTTCATGTATTCTTAACGCAGTTCATGGTTTGCTCAGTTGTATCAGAAAGCAGGGTTTCTTTCTCTTTAGCTTTCTTTCGGCATCCCCATATCGGGTTCACACTTGCAAATTATCACACTTCACAATCGTAGTGGACAGCAGGGTTCCCTTCCCCTATTCTTCCTCTGGCAATGGGTCAGAGACTTTTGATTGTGTAAGACATTTGACGTGACCCTTACATGACCACTCTGACACCCAGCATCACCCTTTCCTAGGGCTTTCTGGTTATTGTAGTTTAAAAAACAGGTCCCAGTCAGAGCCTTTCGAATGAGCACCCACATGACACCTCTGCACCAGGGCCTCAACTGGACTTTCTTTAAAGTTCAAATATACACACAAGTCCTTTCTTCTTGTGTTCAAAATGTTGCTACTCAGAACCTTGGGTTTAACACAGTTCGGTTTGATATCAGCTCCCTCCGACTCACCGGTTGCGCTGAACCCATTGGCTTCTTTGTTCTATGGAGTCAAGGATTGTACCAGGGTAGCCAGCTTTCCTCTCCGACTGCGTTATCAAAGCAGGGCGCCCCCATGTACCATTGACCTCTGTTGTTCCCCCACAACAGCTGTAACTCCTGGTCTTCCAATTTCCCTTCTGCAGGCTTTGCGGATCTGAGGGGAAAAGGGCAATGGCAATTCCCCCTTTGTCGTCCTTCCACTTCTCACTGCTTTTTTTCTTCCTTTGTACTGCCAGTTTGGTGTAGCTGTCTACTTGTGCGTTCGGCCTTGCTGAAAGTGTGCTTTCATGCTCTGCCTTTTATCCCTGTGGGGGAGGTAAAGGGCCGTCAGGTAAGCGTGATTATTGTCAATTGCCTGACTCTGCCTGACCCGTGTTTTGGTACATGTCAGGTGATGTTTCTGGTGTTAGTCAGTTGTCTTTTACAGTGTAAGAAAGTGATTGTGCGGGAAAGGGGGCCGGGGGTAGAGCTTCTAAATATCTGACACGGTAGGATGGGTGAAAAGGCGTTACAGGGAAGGGGATACCGCGTCTCAACCCTCTGTGTTCCACCTCCACTGTCCAAAGACCCCTCTCCCAGGCGATCCTCCCCCAGTGGTCCACCCCCAGGAACTGGATCCAATAGGGATGGCCGTGTCCTGGCCACCTTGACGACAGATCACCAGGGACTAGCAAGTGAGACACCCTCGGGTTTCTCACATGTTATATTTCACTGCCATGCATATTTATCACATGCATCCATTTTTATCATGCATTTATCTTATATAGTTTCTACGTGCCATAAACTGCTTTCTTTTTAAGGAATCACAGGATTACTGATTTCTCTGGTTGGCGTTCCATATATTTGTCCCTATCACCCTTCTTCGTTCTGGTTTTCTTCATATTGTCATCATATGTTTGGTTTCTGGGCTACTTTCCAGATTTCTGTCTGTGGTGAACATTTCACTCTCCCGATGTGGGCTTGTCTTTATTGTTGTACGATTGATGAATGAGATTAAGCTCTGGTCAGCCTACGCATCCTAATAGTTTTCATTTTACTTGCTTTTTGTTGTCAAAATCTGTCCTGCTCAAACCTGACCAGATAACATCTCACCCACTAGAAATCTGCGGATGACCAAGCTAAATAAGAACTATGTCTTGGTTAAGATGGTCTATACAAGGCGTGTGAACAATAACCTTCTCAGAGACATTTGGGAACACATTAATCATAATATTGAGACCTTGAATCCTTCTTACTAGTTATTGGCTGTATTTTATTGTTCATGATTTCTGATGCCATTTAACTTTTTTTATACATATGTTTATATCTTGTTATGGAGTAATTAAAACGAAACATGTTTAAGAAGTAAACGTGCTTAATCAAGGACTGTAAAGTTGATGCATGAAGGGTCTTGCAATCCTGAGAATTGTTACCCTTCAACTAAATCTTCCCCTATTGTTTTACTTACCACGATGGTGGAAATGTTTAACTTTAGGGATGACAGGCTGTACACATGTATACTCCAACCTCTCTTCTAAACTCATCATTTTGGACTTCTGTGCCACCTTTAACTGCTCCTCTCTCCTGACTCTCCAGGACCTTGAATTTCACAAATCTGCTCTCACCTAGAATGCCTCCTACCTGGAAAGTCTCTGCTTTAAAATCTCTTGGAATTCACAAACCTCTGACCCAACACCCCTGCTCGTGTGTTGGCATCCCCCAGAGATCAACCCTTATACCTCTGCTCTTACTCCTATATGGAGAGGACTGGCATGAGAAGGCGTTTCAAGGTCTAAATATAATTCAAAACCAAAATCTGGTTTTGAAAGTAAGTATTGAGGACCGGTCAACAGCGAGGCACAATCATCTTCCATTTTCCTTCTTGTATAGTAGAGGGATGCTTCCTTTACCATACGCTTGGATTCCCTGTTAATTTACTCAGGAGCATCCCAGAAACAAAAAAGGATCGACGACTGTGAGCCATTTCTTAACGTGCTGAAGCCAGGGAATTGAACGCCCACTCCCCCCTAATGATATTATATGGCACTTATTCATTATGTTTTATTACACTACCATTGATTTGTGTAATAATAGTTATTGCAGCACGTAGGCGAGGGAGGTATTTGCCACGTAGCACTAGATACAAATCTGATATTACAATTATGGTTTAACTTGAAATAATGGACCAGGGTTAGATGGATTGTTATAGAATATCTGTTTAAAACACCGAGTGAGCACTTGAGGTGAGACAGTTGAACTGTTGTGTCAAAATTTGAACATGTATGTTTGGTTGGGGTGCTATTCGGGGTGCTGACTGTTGGACCTTAAAGCAACACTACCACTGAATGCGCCTACTCAATCACCAATAATTTAATCTGAGCGCAGCAATCGCAAACACGCTCTTGAATTCCAGACTAGCAACCTTGTTAAATCAAAACCCCACCCAGATACTCACCTCTCCTACCACTACACTCACTCTCTACTCTACATCAACACACAATTAGAGCCAAGCTACGGCCCTCGATCAATTCGGCCTAGCTGCTCACATATGAACAATACTCCATGAACACCTCAACATCCTGATAAAACCCAGCTATACCCACGAAAATCGGCCTAGCTGCACCCACAAGCGTCCTACACAGGCCTAGCGTAGCCAGAACCCAGTGTTGGGGACCTTCTTCCAAACTGAACACATTTAACTGATACCAAATACCACCACACCTAAACGCTAGGATGCAGCTACCATCAGACAATCGCATCAGCTGCACACATAATCGGTACACCCAAGCACCCTACGACACCCTACTCGCTCGACTGACCTGGACTACGGTCCCCAAGGGCGTTCAACCTACCAGCGCTTTGAGGTAATACCAATGATATATAGAGCGCTATATCAATGCCAAATATAACATAACATACTTGATAAAAGTGAAAAGTGGGGTGGTTGCAGACTGTTATATAAAGTTCAATTAGTTATATAACAGTCTGCTAGTGCAACAAATGATAACATGTGGTCAATGAAAAACAAACAGTCAAAAACTTGTACGACAATGTCTTTGGGCATTTTTTGGGGCCTTTTCGCAACTTTTGAACATGAGTTAACCTTTTAGATAGTATCTACATTTAGTGTGTTTACTGTCTTAAATCTTCACTGAACTTGCGTAATGTTACACTTTTAACTAGCTTGTCAAAGAAAAGACTTCAACCAGTTTGCCCTGTTGATCTTTATTTGATGTGCCGCTACCCCACCCCACTTGTTCTATTTGTGCCCCCTAGTTTCCCCCCTCTCTTGTTATATGCCAGTGGGTACAGGTGTTTTCAAGTTTATCATTGAGGCAGCCGCTGCACAATGTTCCCAGGCCAGGCCTTTCATTTGCCGTTGTTGTGTCGACCAATGTAATCCTGTAATTCAATAAGCAGAGGAAGCCTTTTTTCCTTTGTATTCCCATTGGGAACAAGGTGTTTACTTGCCAATATCATGACGGCAGGTCAGACCCATGGCGGGTGCCTTCCAATTAGAATGCAAGCATTAGTCTGTTGGTGAAAGAAACGAAACAGAGATTGAGGACATGGGCAGATTCACCTGGAACCTAAACTCAGATTCACCGGAAGACAATACAATAACCCTGTCAGGTCTGAAAGACACACACAGTCAGCCTATTGCCCAGGTGCTGCACGATTTCCAGCTTTACACCTGATTTATCATTGGTTTTTCTTTTTTTGTCTGTCCCAATCCATCAACCTTTTCCTGTGAATTCCTTCCCTCTTTTGTCTCTATGGATTTGGTTGTTCTTCATAGAACGTAACTTCCTACTCAAGCTCTTCTCTCCTCCACCTCCAACTCTTTGAGGGTCAGTCGCTTTTCCAAGCAACTAGTTGGCGGCAGATCTCTCTCTTCGGCTGGTGCCTCCCTTTGGAACAGCCTCTCTGAAACTTGAGCAGAACCATCTCCAGTTCTGGAAGCATCTCAAGACTTTCCTTTTTGCTTCTGCCTTCTCTCTTCCTCTTCCCTGCTGATCTCTTGTCTGATACTGCACTGGTCTCCTGGCTACCCTCTGAACTAAGGGCCCAGGTCCCTGCCCTCCCAACTGCATGCCTGCACTGCCTCCTTGGCAAACCTGCACTTGGGTCTGTATCTGCATCGCTATAGTCTCCCTACCTGCACTTATCTGACACTTGTCTGCACCTAACCTCACACTGCCAAACGCTGGCCGCACTACTTGTTCTTTGATGTTTGTTCCTGTGTCTTGCACTTCTCCTCCCCTTCCCCCAGCACTTTTCCCCTTCCTCTCCACTGCACTTGCGTGATCTCAATGTCACTAGGCCTAGTAAGATTGTTGTCTTCTCCTCCCCTTGCTTCCCCTCCCTTGCAACGTTGCGCCTTGAAAGATTTGTGTATAGGCGCGTTATAAATACCATATCATATCATATGCCTCTGTCCTATGCAGCTTTATCTCATCCTTTGGTTTTTGCTATAACTACTTTGCTTATCACACACAGATCTTTTTCTATATCTTCATCCCAGATATCTCCAAACAGATTAATTCCTGTCTCACTCCACTTCACACTGGGTGGCTCTACACTGTCTTATGCTGAATTCTTTAAATGCATAAGTCAGCTTTCTGCCAGCTTCCCTTACATCCCACCCCTCTTCTATCTCTTTCCCACTTGAGCGTCTTACTCCCTTCCCCAAAGCTCGAAACCCATGGGTCCTGTTTATTAGCAGCCTCCGACTGCAAAAATTCATCACTACCACAACCTCTGCTTCTCATATTAATCTTTTCAACATTTGGTAAATGTGGCAATGTGTACTCACCACTCTCTGAAAACATTAATCTCTGCCATGTCCTCAGTAAACTCTACTAGTATTGTTTATGTCTGCTCCTTTGCCTTCCTTTCTTCTCCTTCCTCTCTCTAGAGAAAGTCAGCAACGTTGTTACCTGCACTCTCTACAAGTTAACCAGGTGCTACCTGTCTTTTTCCTACCGATAACATGCATGTTGGCACTCAATGCAAAACCGAGCCTTTTTCAATTGACTTCTTCTAGACAACACAGTTATCCATAGTCTTTCTCCTTAGTAGCTGTCTGACTGAATTATCTCTCTACTCACATTCTTGTTCCCCCATCTCCTGCTCAGCACTCAATCTCACTGTCCCATGCCACCTCAGTGACTTCTCTCACTTCCACTCTTTCTCCTTAAGCATCCTGCTCTGTTAGAACCCACTGCCAATCCCAAACAGAGCCCACCCAACTGTGGTTCTCTTCAAAGCTCAGTTAAACGTCGCTCAGTTGCTAAAGAGGGAGCTCTCCTTGCCCTCTCCCCATACTCCGTAGATTTTCCCACAACTCCCTCAATTGATGAGAAAAAATGTAATGGCGTAATTTTGTATATTTTTACAGTACTCATCTTTAGTGTGAACAACTTGCCCCTAGGTTTATGTTATCTTTTTAAATCATCTGTTTTTTAATGTTTTATTGCTTGCTTTGTTTTGTCCATGGTATACGTCCCACTTTGTTCACACCCTTCAAAAATGGCTCAGTACTTGGTCTCATTGTTTTGCTATTGTACAGGTATCCTTCTGTCAAATACCTCTGCCATTTGTAAAAGTGTTTTTGTAAATCATTTGTGATCAAAATTGACATCCCTTTTCTTCAAATAAATATGAATATTTGATCCTAATTGGTCGAAAGGATTTCTAAAGGAAATACTTACCAGGTTTGGTTCTAAGGTGCCGATTGTACATCCTATACGAAAAAAATAATGGAGTATGTTGTCTCACAGGGCTAACATTGAGGTGGGTAGTGCTTTTACTCGTACCCACGTCAACCGCAGTGAAGCCAGCCATCTATGGTGAAGAAGAACAAGTTATTTACCAACTAGTAACGTTCTTTCGACTGGATGTTCCTCCAACGTATTCCACATCTTTGACAGCTGTGGAAATTACATGTCAAAGATGAGGAATACGTTGTAGGAACATCTATTTGAAGAACAAGTTACTTACCAAATGGTAACGTTCTTTCGACTGGATGTTCCGCCAACATATTCCTCATCTTTGACATGTAATGTCCACAGCTGTCAAAGATGTGGAATACGTTGGAGGTCACAATTCATTCGAAATAGGATTGTATAGAGTTCCTGTTTCAATATTTTTTCAGTTTTACACCCATTTTTCCAGAAATTTCCAAATATTTTAAATGCTGCATATTAGCGGTTTCAGTCATGCAAGTAAACATGTTTAGCTGCAACACCTAAATTTGATAAAACTACTTCGGACTGTGCAATACAGTATACTGAGAGGTCGATGATAAGTCAGAATAATGAAACCCTTTCTTTACAGATTAATTATCTCATCATCAACAGTATTTAATTTGGACCAACTATCAATATGAGAGATGTATCATCACAAGAGCAAGGTTGAATTGTATCCATCTTAGAAAGGTGACAGCCACTTGGTCAGGCTCGGTAACAGATAAACACTGATTATATGATGCCCCATTTGAGGATATTTTGCACTTTGTCTTTTGTGTGGCTTATTCTCAAATTAGGTCAAAAATGCTTACTCCATTATTAAGAAGAGCAGATTTTAGTCAATGTTGTCCATCTTTATAATAGTTGTAAGGGATAACACCCAACTGATCAAGTGGTCGGTATTGCTGTACCTGAGACAGGTCGTAAACATTAGTAAACACAATGGCCCTCATTACGAGCAAGGAGGTAATAAAAAAGGAAGGCGGAATGGTATTACCGGCATCGATTACCGGTCTGGGCCATTACGAGCCGACAACCCGGCAATACCGCTACCGCCCGTACCGTGCCCCTTCTTACCGGCATCCGAGCGTTCACGCGCCCCTTCGCAGCGGTAATACCGGGATGCCGCTAACAGGTGGACAAACACAAGTCAAACGGGCATGCACTTACCGGCATCCCGAAGGCGGTAAATAGGACCTGCACGATGGCAGTATTACAGGCATTGCGGACCACCCGTAAATAGCAACCTGCAGTGTAGCCAACAGCCACAGGTGCACACAATCACCACAGGTGGAGGCAATGGAGCATGTCCCAACACAAAAGACGCACAGCCAAACACCACACCCCTTCCGACACCAAAATGATCCCATTTGCTGTTGCAATCCTGGGGCTGGAGGACATGCCTGTACTGCTACACCAGCAACAACAACTACAACAACAACAACAGGCAGCACAGACGAGACGCAGGAGGAGAAGGAGGGTGAGACAGGCCAAGCAAGTGCAGCCAGTGGAACCACGTAGGCAGCCACCAATCCCTCGCAACAGAGCCAGTCCATTCAACCTAACCCATGTGCAGGTCCACACCCTGTACCGGTTGGACCGGGACACCATCACCACCATAGTGGACATGATACACAACGACATTGTCAGCCTGATAGAAATCCGCACTGCCATCCCCCCTCTACTGAAGGTAGTGTCTGTGCTTCACTTCCTGGCCACAGGCACCTACCAGCACACAAAGGGCCAGCTGCATGACATATCACAACCACTCTTTTCACGCATGCTGACCCAAGTGCTGGATGCCCTCCTGAAGCATGCAAGCACCCACATATCCCTACCACGGACTGGCCAGGAGCTCGCTGACACTAAAGTAGGCTTCCATGCACTGGCAGGCATGCCCAATTGCGTTGGTTCCCTTGACTGCACCCATGTAGAATTGGTGGTCCCTCATGCCAATGAGGTGGTGTACCGCAATCGCAAGGAATACCACTCCATCAATGTGCAGATGGTATGTGACTCCAGCAAGATGATCACACATTGTTGTGCCCGATTTCCCGGATCCACACATGATGCCATGGTGCTGCGTAACTGCTCGCTACCCTGCTACATGGAGCGACAAGCTGGATGGCGTGCCTGGCTGCTTGGTAAATTGCCTGACAGGCCTATGGCAGTGCAGTGGTAGGGGGGTGAGACCGGGGGTGGGGAGGACACATTCTCCACCTGGGTGAGATTGGGGGGATGTCTACTCCACCTGGGTGAGATTGGGGGGGGTGCATACTCCACCTGGGTGAGATTGGGGGGGTGCATACTCTACCTGGGTGAGATTGGGGGGGATGCAAACTCCACCTGGGTGAGATTGGGTGGTGAGTGGACAATGCACATACAGCAAAACACTGTAGCCCAGAACATCCCAACCTGAACATGACACATCAATGCAATAGATAAGACCAATGCTGCACAGCAATGACAATATGCCAGGCGTACAAGCAGGCCACCATGGGAATGTCAAGCGATGGGTGCCAAAAAATGAACACACCTGTGGCTATGCCGCTATTGGGAACACATACAGAGTACCACACATCACCAACATGGGTGTTAAAACATTGTCCTGAATCCACAGTACATCTGCATCAGCATGCAAGTGAACACCCTGCATCATCTGGACAACGCAATCCACACCAACAGACCATAGTACAGTACACATTGCGTCAAATGAACCTGCGTGCATGCATCCAGAGACATGTGCATGTCAACACCGAATAGCTGCTGCCATGGCAGTGATTACTAAAGGTGTCAGGTCAGATATCGACTAACACATGCCTCATTGTGCCTCCATGCAGGTGATGGTGGATATCCCTTGAAGCCGTGGCTACTTACCCCTGTACAGAACCCGCAGAACAGGCACAAAGAGGAGTTCAATCGGGTTCATACCCGTACCCGTGTTGTGACTGAGCAGGCCTTTGGCCTGTTGAAGGCATGGTTCCGCTGTCTCAGCAGGTCTGGTGGAGCACTCATTTACGGGCTTGAGAAGGTGGGAAAGATCACCATGGTCTGTGCCATGCTGCACAACATGTGCATCCGTAGAAACGTACCACTGCCACCTGACATTTACCTGCATGCACCGGGTGAGGATGAGGATGATGGAGGAGGAGCAGCACCCCTGCCAGTTCGCGATGCACAGGATGGCCGTGCTGTGCGCCAATCACTGATAGATGATTTCTTCTGAAGCACAGGGATGCTGATGGGTCTGTGTTAGTACTACGCTGGGCACTGGGATCGTGTGGATATGGACACAGGGTGTGTGGGGAGTTGGGCACTGTGCGCTGTCATGAATTGAATAAACACACACGAAATGAACAATGTCCAGTCATGAAATGATTTTGAACACAACGGGTGTATTTGAAAATTAACAATATTGTGCTTGAACCCTCCCACCTCACACACACCCTCCCCATCCCCCAACACCCCCCAACATCCCATACCCCCCACAAAACCCCCAACACCACCTCCCCCTCACCCATTGTCATCCCACACACAATGTGCTATTCGTGAATTTAGCAAGGTGGCAGTTAGCACATGCAGGGTGATCCTGCTATTTCCGGCCTCTCTTCATGTCTGGGGCAGCATGTCCGTGTGGCGTGCGCTGCGCCTGGTCATGCGCACATGACTTGAGGGAGTCGAGCTGGCAGGTGTAGTGGATGGGGTGGAGGTGGACGTCTGTGCGAACGCCGACGCAGGTTGTTGCTGTTGCATATGCTCTAGAATCCTGCCAAGGACCTGTGTAACCGCAGCTAAACTGTCTCTGATGACAATGGTGTTTGAGTTCATGGCCATTATAGAAGCTGCATTTGCCTCCCGTATCTTACAGAGGGTCTGTTCTCCCTCCACCACATACTGCCGGACCAGTTCAATCATACTGTCCTGGCGGGCCTCAACCCTCGTCAGGCGGGCCTCCATGTTAGTGGGGGCTGTGGAGGTGGATGGTGCAGTGGCAGGGTGGCCCATTGCTGGACTGCCCTCTGATGTGGTCGACAGATGCGGACTCCCGAGTACAACGCCATGTTCCTGCATGGGGCATGCTGGTGTGCCCTGTGTGGAGTGCAGGGGGGTGGCCTCGGGGCTTGGTGCATGGGGACATACTACAGGGATGTTGTTTTCCATTTCTAGGAATTCCTCAGCTTGGCCCTCCACGTCGCTGAGGGGGGCAGTGGCTGCTACCTCCCCTATGGAACTTGTGGCAGCTGACTGCTTTCCATCACCCTATGCATCTGCAGGAGTTGACGACTCCATTGTGACTGTGTCGTCGGCTGGTGTTGTCTCCTTCTGTGCTGGGGTGGCCTGTACTGCTGGCCTGTGTTGCACTCTGGGCGTTGGTGTTGGCCTGGAGGTGGAAGGTCCAGTGCCTTCTTGTCTGGCCCTGGTTCCCTTTGGGGATGTACTGGCCTTTGGGGCAGACTCCTGGCCTTCACTTTCTGCATCTGTGCCTGTGGGGGAACAAGAGATGCAGGGCATCAGGGATGGTGGTACGTGCAAGATGCATGATTTGGTGCTGTTCAGTATTTCACATGTCATGCATTGCTTTCTTGTAGATGTGACACTCAGGGTACTTGCAATGTGGGGGGGGGGGCATATTGGCATACACCGTGCACTCTCCTTTCTGGACTAATGTGTACTAGGTGGCATACCGTTGTATTACGGTTTGCATGATGTGTGACATGTGATTGATCCCTGTGTGTTGGGTGTCTGTTGGTAATGGGATTGGCACGCAGCATGCATTTCATTGTGCCAGGGTTTGGGCCACCATCTGGACATGGATCTGAATATGTGTGTATGATGGGCCATACATTGGCTCGGTTCACTTTCACATCTGTTGTGCTACACCATGCTTTGGTACTCTGCGGTTTGTGGGGACACTCACCTCCATCTCCCGAAGTCGGCACTCCTGTCTCCATTTCTCCAAAGCCCTCGATCGATTCCATGTTGATCATGGTGCTGCACGTCTCCTCCCATCGCATCAATTTGGTGGGTGAGTGGTCCCCGCCGCCTGTAGCCATGGCCTCCCTGTGGTTGGCTGCAAGTATGTTGCGCACCTGGAGACATAGATCCTCCCACCATTTTTTGCAGTCCTTCACTGTTCGGATGGTGGTGCCAACCGCAGTCACCTTCCGTGCCACCTCCTCCCATATTTGCTTTTTGCGCAGTTGTGCTTCGCGTTGGAAGTTATTGGCAAACACCTCATCCGCATGGGCTGCCAGCGTGTCCGCAAGCATATTAAGCTCCTTGTCGGAGAAGCGCTTATTGCGCATGCGGGTGATGGATTTACGGGTCGCCTTGGACATGATGGGTTGATTGGGCCTGCTCCCCACTCTGTACCAGTGCTATGTTATGAGGATTGCAATTGATTGTGTTTTTAAGATGGCCCCCGGCGCATTTCCCGTTCTGGCACGATGATGTTACTTCCAGGTCCGGTATTACAAACCCGGTATTTGCATGATGGTATTGCCGGGTCCGTTATTAAGGGGTTGCTCCTGGGCGGAGGCGGTATCGCCGGGTCACGTGATGGCGCCATTGAGGATTTGGGGGGTCTTTAGCGGCATGGCGGTGCAGCCATTACCGGCATGGGCATTCGCGCGTGCTTGCGCACTCGTAGTCAGCCGCTATTAGCGGCGTCAAGGGTGTACGGACGCGCTAATACCACCATGCCGGTAATGACTGCGTTTTAGCGCGATTCTCATAATGAGGCCTTATATTTCTTTTTAAACCATGGCAATTGATATCTTGGATTTCTTAGCTCCATTTGAATTCTTTCAGATTGTATGTATTATACTGTGATTGTGAGTTTTCATGGATTTTATTCTAAAGTAAACTGTATTTGAATTTGAGGTAAGTCAGAGTAGGTCAGACCAGAGCCCTTTTGGCTCTGTGACACTATTAGTACAACCTTGTACGACAATACTACAAGCTGAAACCAATTTAGGATTTGCCAGCGTAACGTTTATTCAGGGTTTCTCAAAACAAAGGTTGGAAAGTCTCCAGGAATGTAAGGTAACTGACGAAAACTAAACTTCAAATGGGGCATCTTATCCTGGGAGGCTAGTATCTCTCCCACTACAACCTCACTCCCCCTCCCTCTATTTTTGGGGGTCTCCTTCTCTCCTTTGAAACAGCAAAGGCCAGACATGCAATTCTTTCAAAGTACAATAAAAGGAAATATATTTCAGAAGTGCTTACGGCTTATTCCCTGAAGAGGTAAAAAAAGAGTTTATTGCATTATTAGCTCAGATACATTCAAGGAAATGGGGTCCTGTGTAAGGTTACCATTCTCCAGCGTACATGGTTTTGGGGAGTCACTATCAATGGAAGAAGCCCACAGATACCTTAACCAGTAGGGCAACCTATTCCAAATTATTTGCTAGAAAGGACATCAACAGTTGGCTTTCAGTGGACAGGCATCTAAATCTGAACGTGACGTAGGATGGGTCTGAGGTATAGAAGCTACTTCCTGGGATCCGGAGCATTGCATGGCCCAGGGGTTCGGCTCCTATCAGGCACTAACCCATTCTTGGTGCCCTCCTCATTGGCCCGATGTCTGCTTGTACCTAAGAAGCCTTTCTGTTTCAGATAGGTATATTTTTTATGCTCAAGTTTTGTATGTTAATGCCAGATTGATTGGCACTGAGAAAAAGCAAGCCTTGGTTTACTATAAACCCAGGCAATTAAGTTGCCTGCAATCCTGTATGTCTGCATCTCACTCAGATCATCTGTCACAAATGAAGAGAACCTAAAGAACATTTGCGTGTTGTTGGTAGTGGACCAAACTTACACACCCAGCTTACATGATTTCCAGTGGGGTGACTGAACATAACTGTTAAATTGTGCAGAAGAGAGAGGCATGAGCCTGGGCAGTGCTCTGTTTTTCACAACAGAAGGTTGAGATTCCAAGTTCCCAAAGAAGACTCAGGCAGGTCTATTTGTTTGCTCCCCCCAGTTCCTCTTGTAAAATAAATGACAGGGATGGTTCCACTGGCATAGAGGTAATAGACAGACAGCCTAACCAGCAGAGCTTTCCCCACCTTGCTTGATGATCTCAATGATATTACTTTGCAAATCAATTAACATGATCTACCTCTGCTCAACGAAGAGCAGAGCCTGTTGTTGCCTATAGGTGCACTTTCTTCTATTACCACAGCTGATCTGTTGTACGTTTTCAAGAGATCAAAGAAACTGGGCTGCATGAAAAACCGGCATTTGATTCTGCCACTCTGGCAAGTTGTTTTGATTGTATCCCTTCCAAAATACGGTTGAAACAGAGGTATATTTCAAGAAACCGACAAAGCAGGATGAACTTTAGGAATAACGGGGGCACAACGTTTTGAACATCACACAGGAAAATTGCACAGTGTGATGCGTTTTATAAATGAGCTCACCGGATGTGGTACAAGCTTTCTCTTGAAAGTTAGAATTCCTTTGAAGGAATGTGCACGACCTGGCACCTCTTATGGGTGTGTACAACCCTTGGGCTTGAATATTATACTGAAGAGTGCAATATTAGAAGTCTGTCGAGTGAACGATTGGACAAAAACACAACAGGTGGCACAATACCTCAGCATAAAGAGCAATAGTATACAAGTATGGGGTGGACAAGAAACCGTTGATCCCTAATATCATTGTCAAAGATCTGAAGAGGTCCAAAAGTTCTTAAAGCATGCTCAGGAATTCTCTCCGGGAAGGGAAGTCGACGTGGTCTCTTTGCATAGATGAAGAGAAGTGGGCGGATGAAACTGCAGCCATGCAGACCTGTTATAGTGGGGCTAGAAACAGTGAGCCAGCATTTACTTGGGGCTCTTCCTGATTTTTCTGAGCGACATGCACTGCTGCTGTACTTAAAGGGGGAAGGATGTCGCATGTGAGTGTATGAAAGCAAATGGGTCCTAAAAGATCATGAATGGCACATTATACATGTTTTTAATTGGCGGTGCATGTGTAGGACAGCATGTCTGGTTTTAAATTTTAACAATTATGAAAAACATGTATGTTTTTCCATTAGGGAGAGAGGGATAACAGGGAACCACATGTACTTTAATATTAGGGTGGTGTAAGACACTAAGAACATTTTGGATGTAGATAAGCAGGGTACAAGATATGGTATGAAATGGGATGTTTAGGTGAGAGAAGCTATGAATTATACTTTAAAAAACATAAACCATGAGATGAGAAGCCAAATTATAGTTTGATTACATTATTAAACATGTACCCTAGGAAATCTTAGGGGCAAAGTGTTGTCTTGGAAGCAAGACAACGCCAAGCGCATGGGTTTAAAACCGGGTCCCGCACTCAGAGGCTGGTCTGCGGCATGAAGCACGATATAAGAACTCCATTTAATTTACATTTTTTTTAACCCTGAGGCTTCCTCATAGACACAGAACATCTTGGCCAGTTTACCTTAACTTTGATGTCCATCAAGCTTCTCCCTGTTCATTGCTTTATTTATTTTATTGAATGTGGAAGTTTTGTAAAGCGCCAACTCCTTTTTAACCCTGAGGCTTCCTCATAGACACAGAACATCTTGGCTAGTTTACCTTAACTTTGATGTCCATCAAGGTTCTCCCTGTTCATTGCTTTATTTATTTTATTGAATGTGGAAGTTTTGTAAAGCGCCAACTCCCGGCAAAGCTACTTCAAAAAGTCAACGGCTGTTACATGTTATAGTGCAGGTACAAAATAGTTAACAATGATGTCAAATTTGAGGTTAAAGAAGTGAATTGTCATCAAGTGAAGTGTGGTTTCAAGCCTCAGTGGATAGCAAAGAATACAAACAGAAGGTGAAGAAACAACAATTCAAGGGTTGTTTTACATGCACAGGTTGTTATCACATGTACACAGGTACAGTGGATTGATAAAGTTTCATACACCGACAAAATGGGTGTCATGGGACTGGTCAGATAACATTTTTCATGGCCTAGGAAGGCAGATTCAAGTTTAACATATGCGAAGTTCAGTGGGCTGGAAGAGCTAGCCATTGTGGTTCAAGTGGTATGTGTGTTTATGGAAGTGTAAGGTAGCGTGACTGGACTAGTGTGGGAGTAGAACATTGCTGAGAAAGGTTTATGTGGAGGTTTCTGAGAAAGTAGGGGATAGCTGGCCTGTTTGGAGGGACAGGAGTTCAGTTTTAATTTTTCATTTAATTTGAATATCGGTTCCCAAGCAGCACCAATTTCCTCTTTTGTTTTTCAATATTATAAAAGAGTAACTTTGGTGTGACCGTAGTTGTCCTTTATGATGATAGTTCCTTGCAGTGTAAAACAGGTTTATTGAATTTATAAAGAGGCTGTTTGATATAATGCCATGTGATATTAGTGAGTTCAAGAATCGCATTGAAAATGACAGGATGGTTTACTCTTTGATGCACAAACTGAAAAGAAATAGACATTTTGGGCAAAAATAGATATTTTACATTTCTGAGATTATCATAGTTTTACTCTTTGTTTACAAACATGTATTACTCATAAAACAGGATGGTGTTAGTCAGGAGAGCAGGAAAGTGATGTGAAGAGTGGTTCTCCAACTGTACTTTTTTGCTTCAGCTCCAAATTCTCCCTTGGAAAACCTGAATTTGTTCTTGGTTTTAATCTCTTGTCTTTGCTTAGTGTTTTGTTTGGAAAACAACAATATTGCTGTTTATCCAATCTCTCATGTGTACAACTCAGGAATAGTGGAATGGAATGTGCATTTAAGTATTCTCACCTGGAACCTGTGCTCCACAGTTTTCCTCATCTCCTGATCACTCTCAGAGAAATTGATATATTTTGTAGATTCATCAAGGCTGAAAAGTAAATAAGGAAAGATCATCTTATTCATATCATACACAGAACCTGAAGCATATGCTGTTTCATGCTCAACTGCTCTGGACCTCCGTGCACAAATTTGAGTCAAGAATTGAGAACAACTCTTGTTGGGATTACGTGACTGAAGAACAAGTTACTTCTTACCTTGTAACGTTCTTTCGATGGGATGTTCCTCCGACGTTTTCCTTATCTTGATAGATTACTTCTAGCTTGCTGGCCTCTGAATAATTTTTCAGTAGAGGGCGCTGCGCGTCGACGTCCCTCGACTTGGTGTCCCTCGACAGCCTCTGTATCGGCGCAGATGTGATCGTGCGTATAAAT
The DNA here is from genome assembly GCF_040938575.1 of Ambystoma mexicanum. Taxonomy (NCBI): domain Eukaryota; kingdom Metazoa; phylum Chordata; class Amphibia; order Caudata; family Ambystomatidae; genus Ambystoma; species Ambystoma mexicanum. The sequence continues at coordinate 2,954,817 of NW_027182336.1, read as the reverse complement.
AGACTTGCACAGCGTCCGTTGCTCAGTTCCGTTTTGAAGCTTAAGAGTAGCTGTGTCTGGGGCCACCCTCTCAATCTGGGTAGTAAGGGGTTCCGGCACTCCCAGACCTGGCCAGACATGGGAATGAAATGGGCAGGGCAGATGTTCAGAGAGGGCGAATTCCTAACCTACGAGGAGCTGAGGGACGCTCTCGGACAAGGGTCGCTTTGCATCTTCGAATACATTTGCCTTAAGGGCATCCTCTGCGACCAGTCATGGGGTGTAAACCTGAGGAGACAGTTAACCCCCTTCGAGAAGCTCCTAGATGCGGCAACTTCGAGGAAGGGAGCGGTATCTAGTATGTACAAAATTTTAAATACTTATGACCTCCAGGGAAGGAGGAGTTTCCGCGCGTTCTGGAATGACCTGGCAAGAGAAGAGATTTCAGAGGATGCCTGGTCAAGAATATTCAAAATAGCGTTCCATGGGAATTATTCACCTCAGACATGGAACATAACTTTAAGATTCTGCAGGGGTGGCATAGGGACCCAGTAAAATTGTCGTAGATGTTTCCAGGGGTGTCACCAGGGTGCCCGAGGGGGTGTGGACAGGCAGGCTCCAGGAGCCACATGTGGTGGCATTGCCCGAAAGTCCAAGCTTTCTGGGGGTCAGTGAGGGGCTGGATTGCGGACGTTAAAGAGGATCTCCTCCCACTAAACCTGCTAACGATGCTGTTGGGGCTCCCCCCGGAGGACACAGAATTATACCGATACCCACGGATGTGGGAGACAATGCTGAGGGCGGGCAGAGTAGCTCTGGCACAGAAATGGAAGAGCCCGGAAACCCCTTCCAAGGAAGATTGGATGAAAAAGGGGAAAAACATGTTTTTGATGGACAAGCTGACTGCCATGGTGAACAATGACACTGGCTCATTCCTTACAAACTAGTATGGAGTGCAACAGTCCTGGGTATGGGACGTTCACTGTTTCCGAGGCAAAGATCCCGGCCCGAGTGGAGCGGGTCCAGTCCTGAGACGTGTGGTAATTGACCTGGGGACCCACGACCCGGGGAAAGGCGGCTCCAAGCCAGTCGGAGACATGGTCACTAATCGCATCATCTCCTAAGCACAGGATACAGAGAGACCATTCAGAGTCTCCCTAGATGAAAACTCTGGTCCGGACACGGGGATGGGGGGTGGGCCGGTGTTGGGACGGGGGATAGGGGAGTGGCGGGGTAAGGGGTTAATCAGTTTTTGCAACAAACCGGTTTGTATTGTTAAAAAATGCGAATAAAAACCGAAAGTTTTAAAAAAAATTGGTTATTGGCCTTGAAGAAGCGTAAGCTGCAACTACAAGGGAAGTTTTACTGAGGGGATGGATGGGAGGGGCGATAAGGAATACGTCGGAGGAAGATCCCATCTAAAGAACATTACAAGGTAAGAAGTAACTTGTTCTGCGAAGGGATTGTGTCCTCCGACGTATTCCTTATCTTGATAGAATCCCATAGCAGTGGTGTGTAAACGGAGGTGGGAGTAAAATTGGAATATTTCCCTTTAAGAATGAACAGAGTGTAACACAGCTTTGCCTAATCTTGTCTCCTGGCTAGAGGAGGAATCCAGATTGTAGAAGTTTGTAAAGGTATGTGCGGACGACCATGTGGCAGCTGCACATATGTCTCGAATCGGTATCCCTCTTTGGAGGGCCGAAGAGGCTGCAATACCCCTGGTTGAATGAGCCCTAAGGTGTTGAGGGGGCTCTTTCCATGCCAATTTGTAGCATTCTAGAATGGCTAAAATAATCCATCATGAAGTGACTGAACATAACTGTTAAATTGTGCAGAAGAGAGAGGCATGAGCCTGGGCAGTGCTCTGTTTTTGACAACAGAAGGTTGAGATTCCAAGTTCCCAAAGAAGACTCAGGCAGGTCTATTTGTTTGCTCCCCCCAGTTCCTCTTGTAAAAGAAATGACAGGGATGGTTCCACTGGCATAGAGGTAATAGACAGACAGCCTAACCAGCAGAGCTTTCCCCACCTTGCTTGATGATCTCAATGATATTACTTTGCAAATCAATTAACATGATCTACCTCTGCTCAACGAAGAGCACAGCCTGTTGTTGCCTATAGGTGCACTTTCTTCTATTACCACAGCTGATCTGTTGTACGTTTTCAAGAGATCAAAGAAACTGGGCTGCATGAAAAACCGGCATTTGATTCTGCCACTCTGGCAAGTTGTTTTGATTGACAATCCTAATTTGTGTCCTGCATAACCTATAAACAGTTGGTCTGCTTGCCTTATCATGGCAAGTCTGCTGATATAAAAAATCAAGGCTCGCCTTGGATCCAGCCTATGTAGCCTCTCTTCCTCTTTCCCTGGATGGGGAGGAGGATAGAATGAAGGTAAGGTTATCTTCTGAGTGATGTGGAATTCAGAGACTACCCTTGGGAGGAAATTAGGCTTCACTTGTAGGCCAACTTTGTCTTTGTGAAAAATTGTATGAGGAGGTTTTCAAGCTAGAGCTTGTAATTCGCTCACTCTTCTGGCAGATGTCAAAGCCACTAGTATGACTGTTTTAAGGGTGAGAAATCTTAATGAACAAGAATGGAGTGGTTCAAAGGGAGTACCCATCAGGAAATTTAAGACTAGATTTAAGTCCCACAAGAGAACCTGGAACGGCTTTGGGGGATAGACATTAGTTAACCCCTTCAGAAATTGGATTACTAGGGGTAATTTGAAATATGATGGCTCCTCCGCAGTGCGCTTGAAGATCGACAGCGCTGCGAGGTAGCCCTTGATCGTACCAACTTGAAGATCTGAATTTGCCAAATAGAGCAAAAAAGATAACACCATTGATGTACCGCATGAAAAGGGTTCGATATTCTTTTCTCTACACCAGCTGCAAAACTTGTTCCAACGGCAGCGGTATAAAGTCTTTGTTGCTGGCCTTCTAGCCGAAAGCAACACCTCCATGATGTCATCTGGGAGGTCCCAATCCTTGTATCTCAACCTTTCAGAAACCAAGCATGAAGGATGAGGGTTCTGATATCTGGATGGAGAACCTGACCTCCCTTCTGCGAGAGAAGATACCCCCTGTGCGGAAAATCGGAGGGCAGATGTCCAGAAGGTCCGGGTACCACGTTCTCCTGGCCCAGTCTGGGGCAATTAGGATCATAGTCTTCCGGAATCTTCTCAACCTCCTGATCTTCTGCAGAATGACAGTGACCGGAGGAAACGCGTACAGAAGTGGAAACGCAGAGTCCACTACAAACGCGTCCCCTATAGTTCCTCTCGGGGGAAATTCCCTTGAACAAAACTGATCGCACTTCCTGTTGATACTGGTGGCGAACAGATCCACTTGAGGGGTTCCCCAAAGGGTGAAGATCTCTTGAAGGACTTCCTGAGCTATCTCCCACTCGTGGGACACTGTGCTCTGCCTGCTCAGAGCGTCCGCTGTCAAGTTCTTCTCTCCGGCTAAGTGAACTGCTGATAGAGAGATTCCTTCTTGAATTGCCCAAAACAAGAGCTGCATCGCCTCTCTGCACAGTGGCAGTGATCCTACGCCTCCTCTTTTGTTGAGGTAGTGCATGGCCACTGTGTTGTCCATCATTATTAGGACATTTTCCCTTATACAGATGGCAGAAAAGCCTTCAGTGCTAGTCTGATAGCTCTCAGCTCCAACAGGTTGATATGTAGTCTGGAGTCCGATGGAGACCAACAACCGCTGATGGTCAAGTCGTTGCCATGGGCTCCCCACCCCGTGAGTGAGGCATCCGTGACTACTGTTATCTCCGGACATGGTTGCCAAAACAGTTCTCCTTTCAAAATGTTCTCCCGACAGGCCCACCACTGAAGGTCTCGAGCCACCTTGTCCGGGACCTGAAGAAGATCTGTCATTCTTCCTGAGAATTGCGACCACTGGGTTCTTAGTGCCCACTGGAGGGATCTCATTCTCAGGCGAGCCTCTGGCACAAGGAAGATGCAGGATGCCATGAGGCCTAGTAACCTCAAAAAGTCGAAGGCTGGGAGACGTTGGGCATTTTGAAACTTGGTGGCCATCTGCAGAATATCTTGAACCCTCACCTCTGGTGGCGAGGCTTTCCCCAGGGAAGTGTCCAGGACCGCTCCGATGAACTGGAGTCTCTGTGATGGTATCATCTGTGACTTCTTTAAATTGAGGGAGAAGCCCAGTTTGTGAAGGAAGTGGCAGACATAATCTAGTTGGATCTGAGCTTGTTTCGAAGATACTGCTCTGATCAACCAATGGTCTAGGTAGGGGTAGACGTGGATCTCTTCCCTCCTTAGACTTGCGGTCAATACCGACATTAGCTTGGTGAAGACCCTCGGGTGGAGGTCAGCCCAAATGGCAGAACTCGAAATTTATAGTGAGAGCTGCCAATTGCGAACATCAGGTATTTCCTGTGTTTCAGATGGATTGGCACATGGAAATAAGCATCCTGAAGGTCTAGAGATACCAGCCAGTCCTGAAGCTGGAGGGCCTGAAGGATCTGAGGGAGAGTTACCATCTTGAACTTGTCCTTCCTGAGTAATTTGTTCAATTCTCGTAAGGCCAAGATGGGTCTCAGTCCTCCGTCCTTCTTCGGTACTAGAAAGTAGGGGGAATACCAACCCTTGTTCCTCTCCGCTACAGGTTCCGGTTCTCTGGCACCTTTCTCTAGCAGGTCTAGAATCTCCTTCGAAAGGAGCGGATCTGGAAACTTCAAAGAGTTGATCTCCGGTGGATGACTCTAAGGGGTGCGTAGAAAAGGCAGACAGTAACCTTGGGCAACTGTCTCCAATGCCCAAGCATCTGACGTAATAGCCTGCCATTCCGTCAGATGTTGAGTTAACCTGCCCCCTACTGGCGTCTTGTGAGGAGAGACCTCAGAGTGGTTTAGAGGCGGCTGATGCAGATGCCGAGGGCAAGGAGGCATCTGCTGCTGCTGCGGCTTTTGTACTTTTAACCCGTCTACCTCAAGTGAATCATTTTTGGCCCCTTTGAGCCGGCTGTCCTCTGCCTTTTCCGAATGCAGAATAAAAGCGAAAGGACCTACCCCCTCCAAGAGGTTCCTGAGGGACGATACGGAGTTTGACAGATTGCAGCTCCTACAGATTTCGCTGCTGCCTTGGATGTTTGTAACGTCTCTAGGCTGTCATCAGCCTTCTTAACAAACAAAGAAGTTATGTCAAAGGACATATTCAAAGGTCTGGCCTGTACATCCGGAGCAAAACCAGACTTTCGCAAACCACGCAAATCTGCGGATTGTAGTACTTGCCGCCATGGCCCTGCTGATACTGTCAGCAGAATCAATGCCAGTTTGAAGGGACTCACACATTGCGTCTTTACCATCTTTAATGATGTTCAGAAATGCTTCCCTTTCCTCTCCTTCCGGGAGACAGTCAGCCGCCGATGAAGCACACTCCCAAAGTGTATGGCTGAATCCTGCGAGCGTGCAAGTAGCATTAATGGATTTAAGCGCCATGCTACATGCCGAGAAGACCTTTTTTGACATTGCGTCAAACCTTTTATCATCCCTGTCTTGTGGAATAGTAGGGTATGCAGATCTACTGCTCGATGAAGTTGCTGCTTGTACAAGCAAACTCTCTGGAGTTGGATGTTTGCTCAAATATTCAGGGTCAGAAGCAGATACCCTATATTTGGCAGATAGTTTTTTGTTAACTGCCGGGATAACCTCAGGAGTTTCCCAGTTGACCAATATTTTTCTCTGCAATGCAGCATGAAAGGGAACCACAGGATCATCCTGTGGGCCTTTAAGTAAAATGTCCGTAAAATCATCCTGTTGAAAAGAAGGTGAAGGTGTAGACCACCCCATGAACTCTATTATTCTGGCCATTAAGACCCTGTAAGGGGTCTCAGCATGTTCCCCTGGGTCTGGTTTAGCGAATTCTACTTCTGGAGAAGTATCTAAACCACTTGCCTCATGCAAAGAGTCTTGAAGGTTCCTCAATCTGTTCTCTTCAGAGATAAATTCCTCTGGCATAGGTGTAGTGGTCCTCTGTAACCCAAAGGGTCTTTCATGGTCAGAATCCTCCCCTTCCTCATACATAGAGGACAAAGCTCTGAAATAATCTGACCTTGGGTATGGTTTAAAACTCATTTCTAGAGCAGAAGGGGCCATGCTTGTAGTCACCGGTTGAGAAAACGTCGAAGTTGTCGATGCGGAAGTCAAAGGCTTCGATGAAATCGAAAAAGGTGTCGAAAAAGTATGAAGAGGCCTCGAAGAAATCGAGAGGATCGGAATCCTACTCGGAGTCGTCAAGGTTATCGACGCATCCTCAAGGTCATGGTCGAAGCCCTCGGTACGTCTACTGACTGAGATGTAGTAACAGCAGTAGGTCTGTCCTTTATCAGTGTCGACAGCGGCGTCGAAGACGGCATCGATTCGACCAATTTGTGTGTCGACGGGCCCTTTGATAAAGGCGTCGATGACGCAGATTTATGAGTCGAAGGAACCTTTGACGACGGCGTCGATGACGCGGTCTTACTGCCTTTGCTCGAGGGTTCATGACGCTCTCAGCAGTTTCTTTCGCCGGGTGCAACAACTCGCAGCATTTCGATTTTTTGGGTCTTTCCCCCAGGGTCTGGTTTAGCAAAGTCTACTTCTGGGGAAGTATCTAAACCACTTGCCTCATGCAGAGAATCTTGAAGGTCTTTCAACCTGTTCTCTTCAGAGATTAATTCCTCTGGCATGGGTATTGTAGTTCTTTGTAAACCAAAAGGTCTCTCCTGGTCGGAATCCTCCCCTTCCCCATCTATAGAGGACAAAGCTCTAGAGTAGTCAGACCTAGGATATGGTTTAAAACCCATTTCTAGAGCAGAGGGAGCCAAATTGGTAGTCACAGGTTGAGAAAACGTCGAGGTTGTCGACGTGGAAGGAAATGGTTTCGACAATCCTGAAAAAGGCGTCGAGGAAGTTTGAAGAGACCTCGATGTACTCGAGAGGATCGGAATCCTACTCGGCATCCTCGAGAATCTCGATGGCATCCTCGACATCATGGTCGAAGCTCTCGGCACCTCTACTGTCTGTGTCGTAGTGACAGTTGTAGGTTTGTCTTGTATCGGCGTCGACAGTGGCGTCGAAGACGGCGTCAATGCAGCCGATTCATGCATCGAAGGACCCTTCGACAAAGGCGTCGATGACACAGATTTATGAATCGAAGGAACCTTCGACGATGACGTAGATGACGCAGTCTTACTGTTTTTACTCGAGGGTTCATGACGCTCTCGAGTAGTTTCTTTCGCTGGGTTCAACGACTCGCAGCATTTTGATCTTTCGGGTCTTTCACCCAGGGTATCACCTTTAGCTGTCTCCGAGAGGGTTGAGGCCGCTTTCTCGAAGACGCTAAGCATTCTTTTACGGAATTCCTCCCACTTATCTGGAGAGCTGTGTTTAGTGGGGCAGGTGACCCTTTCCGGGGAAGTGGAAGAAGACGAAGAAGAGGGAGATCTTCGACGCCTCTTTTTCGAGTGTTTAAATCTCGAAGACTGATGGGAACTGCTTCGAGACCTTGAACAGGAATGTTTCCTGTGACGGCGAGGAGACGAATGTCTCGACTCTGCCGAGGAAACTTTCGAAGAAGTTGAAGTTTTAAGAGTCTTACCTCTTTCTAGCTTCCCCTTACGCTCCTTCAAGGCTTTCGCCGTCATGGACATACAGTCCTCGCATTCCGAACAGTGATGCTCCGATCCCATGCACCACAAACAGATCCTGTAAGGATCCGTCAACGACATTTTCTTCCCACAATCTCGACACTTTTTGAAGCCAGACCATGGGGTCGACGGTTTGTAAGAGGAAGCCATTGAATGAAGAAGATATCTTTGAGGAATAATAAGAAATACTTGAAGAAAGAACTAAGCAACACGATTCCGAGGCCCACGAAGCGCAGAAAAACGGAACTGAGCAACGGACGCTGCACGAGTCTGTTAATACGCACGATGACGTCGGCGCCGATACGGAGGCTGTCCAGGGACACCAACTCCAGGGATGTCGACGCGCAGCGCCCTCTACTGAAAAAGATTTCCGAGGCCAGCAAGCTGGAAGTGATCTATCAAGATAAGGAATACGTCGGAGGACACAATCCCTTTGAAATTATATTTGCGTTTTGCTAAATAACATTTTGGTCATGCTCTCTACACAATATATACAATTTATATTTCTAACACAACATTCAATGGGGAAGGTTCGTGCACCTGCAGCTAAGAAACAGAACACTTTTCTGGTTATGAATGTATGACATTTCAGTATAGTTCAGGATAGTCAAATAGATACATGTATCTGACAAAACATGTAAGCCAGAAATTGAGGATTAACCCTTCCTTGCGTGTTCCATTTATTGTCATGAACAAATGCCAGAAACTCTTTGGAGTGGCTGATCAATATTCACCATGTTTTTCACTTACTTCATATGACCGCATTGGTGAATAGTTTTATGAAAGGAGCATGTTAGAGGTTTGTAAAATATTCCACTTCTGATGATGATGAGACCAAAATTCAGGAGACTAGCAATTCATTTAAACATATCTATTCACATGTATTTCAGCAAAAATCCATTGTTTCATAAAATGGTTCCCTAACTGAAGTGAATACATACACACGAGTTGTTAGTATTTCAAACAACCATACATTTCCAATATGAAAAGTGGGTCTGTGTTCACACCTATTGAATATAATTCAAAAATATAGAGCAATCTGCAAGATTTCGCAGCAGGACCATAGTTGGAGAAAGAGTCTGGTAGTAACTTTAATTGTTTGATATAAATTAAGCATGTCTTGGGACTGAACTGTGTTTACATAAATTAGAAGAACATGTAGACAGCTTAATTACATGGATCGGCATGTAACTGAAAAGAATGAAATACTTGCATATGTGGTGGAAAGGCTGAGAATCATAATGTGGATTGGTTTATGAATTATTTTTCGCAAAATGTGTAGCCACACCAACGCTGCTGGTGAGAGAAGGCAAGGTATCTTACAAAGAAAGTTTCAATATAAGGACATGACTCTATCTCCTATGACACAATATGTTCTATGGCATTGTGAATAACACCCCTACTTTTGACAAAATTGAGCAGCAAATATTGCTTCCTGATGGGAAGAAGTCAAAATGCCTTTTACATTGGAGTCTATTGTGTCAATTTTATATAAGTTGGAGGTGCTGCCTCCATTGAAGGAAACAGACGGCATTTGACATCAAAAGCTATGTGGAAATTGCTGGCCCACTGACTGTGTTTTTTATTTTGAATGCAAACGAATCTGTGACATATTGGCTTTGGCAGGCCATTTCGATGGAGAAAGAAATCCTGTATTGCTTACTGCTCAGACTTAACAGCTATCGCCTTCTCGAGCAACTGCACAATGGTTTGTTTGATCTTTGAATTCCATTCTATGGATGGAGAAGAGAATGTTTGTGTCTGAGATTAAGCAAATATTTTTCCAAGTGGGTCATGCTGGCAGCAAAACCTTTGTCAACAAATCAAGCTCACTAATAAAATTACCTTAGAGGCTGGGTGGATGCAACGCTTCAGCTAACCAACGGTGTGCATTTTCACTGATGTCCTGTTTAATCATTTTTCTGACTGCCTGAGAAGAGTGGGTAAGTTCTGTGCCTGAATGTGACAGAATCCTTTAGTTGACTTGGTTCCTTAAAAGTCTGAAGCCTATTTTTTTGTGTGTAAGTGTGAGAGATCATTACACTGCAGATTAACACATGAGGATTTGCATTCTGTGTGTGTTTCTCTTCACACTCTCCCTTTCTTCTATAACATTTTCAGAATTAGAAAACTGACATTCACATCAAAGCTAATTTATTTAAAAAGAACTACAATTGGAATTCAAAATAGAATGCTTTACATCGAAAAATGAATGTTTATTAATATTAATTGTATTGAAAAGCAAGCCAGTTTGTTTTAACAAGAAGAGACGTAGCTACAATATTTCTCTGAATCCTTGGGCACTCAGTGTCATAATTTAAATGAACACTCAGTTTGAGGAAATTAAGCTTATATGAATGATGTTTTGCGGCAACTTCCATGGCTTTTAGGATGTCAGAAATCCATGGTTGGTTGCATCTCATCAAGAATGCTCACTATATGAAGCCGCCATAGTTCCTTGAATACGTGTAACCTAGTTTTCAGAAAAAATCAAAACAAAATATTCCACTGCACTATATTTGTGTTAAGGTCAATATGTTTCAACAAATGTACATATAAACAGTCCGTTCTTACACTAACAATTCCCAATAGACCCTAAGAGAGAATTCCAGTACTTGTTTGCCTAAATTGCAACTTTCTGTTTTTTTATTGAAATACCATCAATGTTGACTCTTGAGCATTATCCTTGCCATAAATACACCAGTTCAGTCCCTTCAAATGTCCATATCACCTCATTTAACTACGGAGTTCACACATATCACCTCTAGCACCCCAATCTTCCATATGCTATGCTGGTGAGGGGCGCCTAACTACAAAAGTATACTTACTATTATTATTATTACTAGGTTATTGTTTTTGAAATGTAATGAATTACTTTTTATTATCATTATAATGAAAGTAGTTGTAGTTTTGTTATACATTTATAAATAGTATAGTTATGATTGAGAGAGAGAGAGAGAGAGAGAGAGAGAACGAGAGAGAGGGATATATATTATTTTCTATGGCTTTCCATTCTATGGTATGCCTTTCATGCATTGCCAAGTTGTTCCTGGGGATACAACCAGAACTCTGCCCACCTTGGAATCACTTATGTGAAAACTCTGCCCAAACTATTCTCACCCACTGTCTACTTTGTACCCAGGAAAGGATGCTGCCTGCGTCTTCCACTCCTCCTGCTGCTGCATACTTTTTACTGCTAGTGATATTATCCCACACTGGGGGGCCTTAGGACATCTCCTCACAGATACCTTGCTGAAAGGGCACCCCTACTGAGATGTCGCCCTGCTGCACAGAATGGAACATCCAGGTTGCCGGTCTGGCTCTACATTATCAGCCCCACACTAATATTGCTAACCCCCACGTTCAGACAAACTATGCACATACCAACCCAGTCACTTGCCCATGGCAAATGAATAGAACTGGGACTGGGCAGCACATTACTGAACCCAGTGCAGCAGGCTTGCTGTTTCCATACTGTGACAAAAGCAATGAAATGCCTCCAGCTGTTCCAGTGCTGGCATAGATCCAGGGTAAAACCGCCCTGCTGTCCAGTACTAGGAAGAATGCAGTGCAGCACCATGCCTTTCGAGAGGTGGGATTGGTTCAGTGAAGCATCATTTGGTGTCCAAGCACTGTGACAGCACTGTGACAGACTGACTGCAGCATCCCGTGCTGCCCAATACTCTGACAGGTCCAGTGCAGCACCTTCTGATGTCCCAATACCATTTTAGGCCCGGCGTAGTTCCCGGTGGTGTCCCACCAGTGGGACTGGAACACACATCTCCACCAATGCCCTTCAATCCAAACTGTAATGGTCTCTGCTATTAAAAAAAAGAGACAACAATGCTGACATCTCCAGGACCTCGGTCCAGACCTGAATACCGCTGATGCCCATGCATTGCGCCCTCTTCCTGATGAAGGCATTCACTGCACTCTAACTTGTTTTGTGTTTCTTTGTTTATTTCCCCTTAGATTACATTATCTTCCTCCCCAGGGTCTTGCCGGAATGCATCCCCCAGGTTAGGGTACTTTTCTTTTTTCTATTTTGCTTACATTACTGTCAAACCCTTCAGTGAATTATCAACCGTTTGAATCGTCAAGGAATTAATTAATTTCCAAGCTCCTAAATTGAGACCGTAATGAAGTTATACTTTATTCTATTTCTTACGAAGAGGAAGGGAACATAAGACTCCCAGGCTTTCCAAAATAAAGAGAAACAGTCTCTGTCCCTTCTTGGAAACAGTTCCATATCTCCATAGTTCCATGTTCAGCTGTGTGAGATTTTCAGTGCATTCCGCCAGAGAGACAGAATAGGAAAACAGCCCCCAGTTCAGGCTATCATGTCTTCTGCCTTGTGAAAATAATTCATTCAAATAACAGGTTAACCAGCAAATGGCCTTCCTTTTTATGACCAAAATTTCACATACTCCTTGAAGCTTTGTTTGCTTGATTCAGAAAAATTGTTTCCATGCCCACTCCTTTGCTGCAGTTTGGGAAAAAAAAAGCAGTGGTGTAAGTGTACGAAAAGAAGAGGCAGTGGGGCTATGTTCCCTACTGACCTGCTCCCCACAAACCCCATCGCCACGCCTCCTCCCATGCACAATACAACCCCCCCAAACAAACACACCTGCTATTTAAGGGAATGTTCAGTGCAGTGCCCTAATGTGCAAGTTTCAACTTCTTCCTACGCTTTTATTTTAAAACGAAACCATTCCGGAACGGTTTCTTGTTAAAATAAAAGTGTAGGAACAGTACGACGTTTTTTAAAACTAGAGCAACAGCAATCCCAACCGCTCCGCCCACTTCGACCAATGGAAAAAAGAGAAAGGCCCGCCATTTGCACACATTGTTATGCTCTAGGCTTGCATGAGAAGCAGGGCCTTCCAGATACAGAAGACCAGGTCAGTCTCTTCCTTGTATTTTGCGATTTGTTTGCATGTTGATGGTGAAAAGTGGTTTCATGCCGTCACAGCACCCATGGAGCAGAAGGCTTTCACCCCGCTATTCAAACCTGGGTTTACAAATAATGAGTGGTGCAGGTCGTGCCATGGGCAAAGGGACTTACCTGCTTGTGATCACATATATGCCATAGAGGACCGGCAAGGCAACCTGGAACGAGGATTGGTTCGTAATGCTGCCCACGTTCTCACTGTGGAGGAAAAACACACATTATTCGGGCGATGCTTTTGATCCACTGAAAACCCTGCTCTGTTTATTTCTTTGTATTTATATGTATTTGGCAAGATAGAAGAGGTCAGACAAGGAGCACGCACACGTGCACTTGCAACTACCCAGCAAGCGCAGGTTTGCATACTTTTGATTAGCGGATGAGATGCAGGATTAAATACATTAAACAGGTGTAGTAGGGGGGCGATAGGGCAGCAAGAGAGGGCGGCGGCAGCAAAAAAGACATACAGATTAAACATATGATATGCTTTACTTTAGGAATATTTGCATATGTTATGATTTCATTTACAGTATTTACATCTATGTACAAGCGATAAACTGGGGAAAAGAGGTGCTTCTTGAGGGGGGGCTTGGAACCAGTGCAGATGGGCTTGATGTGTGAGGTTAGGGAGTTCCAATGGTGGGGACGCAAACAGGTTGGAGTGAAAGTGAGAGGCCCCCACATGGAGCATGTGTGGATACGGGCTGAAGAGGTCTTGATTCCGGAAAGTGGGGGAGGGGGGTGAGCAAGACATGGAGTTAGAGAGAAAAGAGGTCTAACATTTTGATGGCTTTTTAGACAAGAGGGAGGAAATTTAAAAAGAGAACAGTTTATGAACAGCCACCCCTCATGAAGGTTGTGTACAGATGTGGGTGAGGATGTAGGGTTGGAGTTTGAAGAATGTTCGGTTAGTGGGCAGAAGAACAAAGTGAACACAATAGTATACTTTAACAACTTTATTGTATACACAAAACACTGGTTTGGGAGAATACCTATAAGACATAAGGGTTTCACTTAAAACTCAAATGTGGTTGGTGGTTGTTAGATTTTTCATTTCCATTCCAAATCCCCTCTACCTGCGAGTCACCCAGCACTTTTTGCTGGACTCTTGGATCTTTTTCCTATTCTCCTGAATCAGGGGAGCCGTTTTCCCCCTCATCGATTCATTTTGCTCTGACTCTGGGAGCCCTAGTTCATCCTGCTTTACTATGTGTATGGAGCCTTGCTTTGCTCCATAGTTTTTAAAGGCATCTGTAATCTACTTTTGCAGCATACTGCACCCTCTGTGCAGTGTTGCTGAGAGCCCCTTGGGCTTTCCTTTTTCTATTCTTTTAATTTCCTTAGAATGACTGTTCTCAATGTTATAAGGATACTTATTATCCTTCTTTGCTTTTCCCTTTATGAGATAAGCACACAGCACCCTAGGCAGAGTGCTGAGGGGATACGCAGTATCCCCTTTCTCACTGCTCCTGTAACCTTTCTGTTATAGTGACAAACATACAATTATGACTGGTGGCAATGGACATGTTCTACCGACTTTTATGCACTTTGTGCTTGCAGGCTGTCTTCACAGCTGCGACTATGCACAGAAGGATCACCATTCACCCAAAATGGTGGCCTCTTTCTTTTATTGCTATTTCTTGTGTGGTTATTCTTTCTTGGTGCTTGCTCTGCTGTCCTTGCTCAGGGAGGTCCTGGGGTGAGTTTTGTCTTCGGCAGGATCCCTTTGGGTAGCCCGCCGAGCCTCTAGTGTATCTGCGTGGACAGGAAGCATGGGAGGATCCCAAATCTCTGCTATCCTTTGTGTTCTGGTGTGCCTGAAAGGAATCAGTTCGCTCTGGGTGGCTTGCTGTTGGACAACCACCCGCCCCTTTCTGTAACCTGCAGGGAGAGTTTGCAGAGGATGAGTGTGAAATCATGATAAAAGGTGAGGATCCTGAGGCAGAAGACAAGTTGACCACTGGAACAGAAGAACCAAAGAAGAAGATAACCAGAGACAACTGTAGCCCCTTCCAGAAACCACGAAAAGACCACTGCTGTCCTTACCCTGTTTCTCTATCAACAGAGGAGCTCCAAAGAGGATGACTCTTTCCCTTTGGCTGGTGGGACCAACTAGCCATAAGAAAACCTGCAAGACAAGCCATCCCACAATGTGCTGTGGCCTTACTGGGCTGCAAAACACATATACCCAGACATTTATCCGACCATATTGTAGTATATCATCTTACTGTGAACGAATCCTCCCAGACCATTGGTGAGCTCCAGTTGGAGCACCAGAGACAAGACCCCCCTCCTCAAAGTCCCTTCACCAGAGTGCAGGACCAAAGAATTGAGGCAGATGGACCAGCCAGTAAACGGTCATCCTTAGAGCCTGTGAAAAGGCACCAAAACTGCAGCCCGGCATTGGAGCACAAAGACTCCTTTCCTGTGGGTCCTTTCTCCTGACTGCTGCAGCAAAATCCCTTCCAGAGTCCCTCCTTTCATCACCACGACCAAGGAACAGGAGACCAGGTGCACTGCTGCTGCACCGTGGAAGAATCCAACTACTTCTTCACAACTCCTCATGTGCTGTGGGACCCATGGTAGTGCATACCTCAAGTCATTCTGTCGCTCCTTTGCTGCTTTAGTGCTGATTTCGGTGTTCGGGTGTTCGCCCATACCGTTTCCCCAGGCCTAATGCTTGTATGCCCATAGGTAGCCCTTCCCAAGGTCCCTGAAATCTTTTTGATACACAAAAGCAGTTTACTAACCTGTAATAGAAGAATCCTCTGGTACTTTGCCTTTTCTGCTGCTGTGCCTTACCTGCTTTACCTCCAAACTGACTTTGAAGAACTCCTATTTAAGTAGGGATGGATTGCTCAAGCCTTAAGGCCTCTGAAAAGTATTTCAAGTCTTTTAAAGTATTTACTACTATAGTTGGTGTTGAAGAACCCTTTTTATTCCTACAACAGAACATTTCCTGAGTTGCTATAACAAGTGATTTTACTTACCATTGCACTGTGTTCTGTAGAATTCCCTACTATTAGTTTATTCACCTGACATATTGCTTAGTTGTTCTACTGTGTTGATTAGTTAAAATAAAGTACTTACTTTCTTACCTGAATATAACTCTACCTTGTGTACATAAAAGAAATATATTTTGCTATAACTGCAAGTGTGTTGTTCTTACCTACAGTTCATATCTCCCACCCTAAAATAAGCCTGGCTGGTCTGCAATACTACCAGAACCTTGAGAGGTAGTGATGTATACTAGAAGTTGTGGCCTACATACTAAGGGATAGTTTTATAAAGTCTTACCACAGGAAGAGGATAAGACTACTCCACTTACAGTGGTTCTCAAAGGTGTCAATATTAGGGGGTGAGCAAAATGGGTAAAATTTGCTCAGCTGAAAAAATGAACAATTTGGACAAAATGTGCCCGTGTTGCCAATTTCTCCCAAATGTTTTTCTATTGTGTTGATTAGTTAAAATAGAACTCACTTACCTGAATGTAACTTTACCTTATGTATATAAAATACATATAGTTTTCTATAACTACAAGTGTGTAAGAGTTTATTTGGGCCTATGAATTTGCTAAATTTATTGTACTTACCTACAGTTCACATCTCCCTCCAAAGATAAGCCTGGCTGCTCTGTCATCCTACCTGAACCTTGAGAGGTACAGACGAATACTAGAAGTTGGGGACTGTATACTAAGGGATCGTTTTATAATGTCTTACAACAGTTAAACGTTAAGAAACCTCCCCTAACAGTGGTTCTCAAAGGTGTCAATCAATATTAGGGGGTGAGCAAAATGTGTGAAATTTGCTCAGCAGAAAAAATGAACAATTCTGGCCAAAATTCGCCCGTGTATTCAATTTCTTCCAGATGTCAGACTATTTCATGACAGAAATTTTGGTTTCTGAAAAATGAGATTTTTGGGGGCCCTAAAGCATTTATTTTGGGTACAAAAATAAGTACATTTACGGATCAAAACAGTTCAGACGTTTTCCTGCCTGCATTTTCGTTCTTTTAAATCAATTCCCCTTTTAGGGGCTTCAAAACCTTTGCCAAAACAAACGTTATGGGAAAAAATAAAATGTCTGAAAAAGATCAAATTCACCTATAAAGCATGATGCAGGTTGACATCCACCCTGACATTGAAACCTAATTTAGGCAAATTTCACCAATTGTGTGTCATAGCATTACTTTCGCTGACCTCTAATCTGGATGAATAGCTCAGGGTTGTTGTAGGGACTCAGCTAAATGAGAGGGCTTTCATCTCTGTTTGCCTGTTCGACAGGATAGTCTAACGAATACATACTATGTCTGAGCATTCAGGCCACCCCGCTCTAATTCACAGTCTTTGGGATGTAGTGTCTATTTGCATCAAAAATCACAGTCCCAGGGCTGTAACACCGAGTTCTGTACATGTTTATCCCACAATTGTAGCACCAAAAAGGCCTCTTGAATAGCCTACAAGCAAAGATTGCCTAGGGTATTACCATGACACACGCCTACCAGAAAGTATTTCTTCCCCTCGCCATATGATACATCCCAAGCTCAGATTTTCACTGGCTTATTTCGCAGATCGCCTTCCTGGCTTTTGCCTTGCCTTCCTCACCCACTGGCAAGTTTGCTCTGCTGGCCAAGTTCTTGTTTCTGCCAATTCTTGAGATATAGCCTCATCAGGCTGTCAGCTTCCTCTCCTCCTCTGGGTTCGGTCTCTATTAGTTTCAGGCATATAGCCCTTAATAGGCGTTCAACTCTCTCTCTCTTTGAGTGGAACTGTAGTCTCTAAGCCTGACCTGGTGAGGACAAATATGTTAGAACTTGATGAGCTTGAGTGCAAACTGTGATGTACCATGGCACAGCTATAAAGCATTTAAAGTTGATTACCTCTACCTTATTCGCCTTTCTTCTGACCTGATCATAGGATACTCAAACTGGCACACAGAGAGGACAGACTGCTGGCTGCATTTTGCAATATATCTAAGAAATCTGTTTCAACCATATACAACAAACACAATTGTATTGGAAATGGGGTAGCATAAAGAGCCACTGGTCAGCTCAGTCATTAGTTACATTTTCACCTGACAGGCCAGTACCTTGCCCTCCTTTTCCGCGTATTTGAAAGCTTGGCACATGGCAGGAAATTAACTGCTGCAACACTACCTTATTAAACAAGGTATCTGCCATCTTTTTGCTCTCACTTCATAATTCTATTTACATTGGCTGCACACAGTCCTGGCTATCTAACTCTTTGGACTGCTTTTCTGACTTTTTGAAACTTAGATTAAAATAAGTCATAGTTTTCCTTTCCTCAACCTCTACAATTTACCTAAATAATATCCAGTGAACTGACCTTGCACATCGGTTTTAATAGACTGCCCCTTTATTTATTTGTAAAAATCCAGCTATAAATTTTAAAGTAGAAAATCATCATCTTTTAAACTGAATGCACAACACGGGCAGACAAAAGGGCCACCTCCTAACTGAGCAAGAAATTCAATTATGAAATGATCAAAGACACATCCAGCCAGATACATGACAGCCATTACTACCCCAACAAATGTACAATCCCATAAAATGTAATCTCTTCTAGATCTACTGCTATATTTTGCCGAATAAAAAGAGAACTCATTTTGAATGGATAAAGAAAACATCAGATGCCAGATAAATTGAATGCCTCCTTCATAGAATATATTTGTATAGAACCTTAATTGAACATTCATTTATTTTGATGTGTTATACTTCGCTGATGGATCACTACTGAACCACATTGACACACCTCTTGAGAGTATAATTCGAGTTGGGTAGAGCACTAGAATGTGCAGATCACTGTGCTGATCATTGTAATAACTTAGTAGATCCTGCTGCAGGTGAGTGGCTCTTAAAACACAGTGCTCTTGCGTCTTGGCAAGGTTTAGAGTGGGTTGGGTAAGAACTGAGTCACCCCAGCGCTGGCTCAGAGATCTTATTGTTGACTGTGTAATTTAGATTGAACTCTTAAGAATAAATGAGAAATCTTGTCACTTCATGTTTAGGGTGACGGTCCATCTTTATGCAGAGGCCCTACTGGCCTTTCAGGCTCACCAGCCAGAGCCCCATGCTGAGCTCACCACCCCCTTATATCTATGTGCTCCCCACACACGTGTTCAAAAAGACCCATGTTGGGTCAAAACACATTTCGACTTAAGTGTGTTAATAAATCACCCTAAACATGAAGTGACGAGATTTCTCATGTATTCTTAAGAGTCCAATCTAAATTAGACAGTCAACAATAAGATCTCTGAGCCAGAGCCCGGGTGACTCAGTTCTTACCCAACCCACTCTTGAGAGTATAGCCTTCCCTCGGCCAACGTTGCCACAAAAGGCGAAGCGGGTATATCTCTTAACTATGCCTGTTTTACCTTTATGATTGTGTTGGCTCTTGACTTGTATAAGTGGGCTGAGTGGGTGTTTTAGCCTCTACCCACCGTTGTACTCTTGCAGGTCAGAATTCAATTCGTCACATGGTCTTATCTAACTCAGGATCTAATGTCAATTTAAATCCCACATCACGATAATCTTTAACTTTGCTTTCACTGCAACTTCAACAGAATCTTCATTATCAGCATTTGGTTCATAAACGCTCACCAATGTTACCATAACATTACCCTTCTTAATAAATGCAAATCCCCATCTACCATTAAAATTTGATGGAGCCTTGTCAATCTCCCAACCGGACTTTCTCATTAGGAGAATGGTTGCGCCACTAAGTTTACTAATTTCTATAGAAGGCCCTACAACCTCCTGTTGCGCATCCCTAGATACAAAGGATTGCACCTGTACAGAAGAGGGGCTGTTACTGACTGTGGTGCACCACGTGATCCCATAAGTATATTAGAAACATCAGGGTGCGTGTACGGCATGCGTACACTTTTCTAGGGGAACTCCAAGAAACTCTTGGGCATGACCAAATGATTCCTTGGCTCGCAAATATACTTACACAGGATGCTGGTTCAAAACCTTTTCCTATTGTTTATCTCTAAACCTGAAACAAGAAACCATAAAAACAAATATATACAGCTATCATCTTAGAATGACAGTGGCACTACATAAATCACACCTTTTTCACTTTTCCCACCAATTTAGTTTCTATCATCATCCCCAGTTCCTTCCAGAACCTATGAAGAAGTGTAGTTGCTAAAGGACAGTGCTCGTATTGTGGAGAAGAGAGCCTTGCTCACCCCAGTTTACAGAGAAAATTCATGCAAGAAATAGAAAGGAGGGTAACGTATATGACCAAATGGGAAACAAAAATGGATGGTGTGCACTTTAAAATCAGCCCATGTACATTAAGCATCATCTTGCTTGGATTCACTGGTTTATAGTTGAATTCCAAAACTCCTGCCCACAGATCCTTCTTACCCAGGTGACGTGAAGTAACCTGGGGAAGTACGCTGACTTCGGAGGAGAGGACAGCCCTTCAGATGAGTTTCACTGAGATTCACTGAGTACGGGGCTCATGGCAGTGCTTCTCTGCCGCTCCGATGTCAGCACAGATGATAACTCCGGCATGGATGCTGGTTCCCTTTAACACTGGAGGAAATCCATTGCTGATTTCACTGCTACATCACCGGCAAGACAGCCAAGGCCACAAAGGGCGGTGAAGGGTCTGAAGTCTCAGTAATGGGACAAAAAGGGTAGTCTGAGGGACTACCTCAAAGTGGTTGGGTGATGGACTGCTTGGACCTCACTTTAGGAGATCACTGTCAGTCAGCCTCTGCCTCACCAAATATCATTTCCCCCAGAAGCTCTTCCTTCAAAGGCAGTTCAAAATGTTCCATTTGCATCAATATTTATGGAGGATCCCTGTCTTGAGTTCTTTCCCACACAGCATCAAAATTGACAATTTTTTTAGCATTCTGTCATTTTACATTGTAAGTATGTAAAGACAGGAGTCTCGTCCCCTCATGTCTCTAAGAGGATTTTTTTAAAATATATTTTTATTGGAAGTTTTACAAGTGTAAGTAGATTTTTTTTAACATTGTCCAGATATTGGACTACTATCATGTCCCATCCCTCTCCCTCCTCCCAACACCCTCCCTAAACCCAATACGAACAATAACCGGGACCGCTGACTCTATCCATACCAGGGCATAAGTTCCTTGGGTCAATCTGTCCATTGAATAGGTATGAGATGCAATGTGCTATTCATATTGATCTTCCCTTGATCTTTTGCAAATGTCCTTTCACTGAGTGCAATGTTCAAGGGGGTTTGTCGTCCGGTGAGGTGAACAGTTCATGCACAAGGGTGTTCCATGACCTGATATCTACTGAGCTTTCTCTTCTTCCCATTCCTAGGGCTTCGTGCCACACTGCTGTCTCGGCCATGGCCCATCTTTTCTCAGATCTTTCCACTATGCCTCTATGCTTGGTTCCTCTTTGGTTTTCCATGACATTGCTATTTGCCGTTTGGCCAGTACCCATGCCAGGTCTATCATTCTTCTCATTACTCTTTCCCTGGGTATTAGTATAGTCTCAAGAGGCAGGCCCCAGCTGTCCATTCTTAGCCCTTTATCCTCTTCGTTCGCAGGCGCTGTTCAATATCATGCTAGAATATCTGGATTGTTGGGCAAGACTAGAACATATGTCCCATAACTGCATTGACTTCTCTGTATCTTGGATAACTGCGTGTGCCTGCACCTGGGAATTGCGATATCTTCCGTGGTGTCATGTATGCCCTGTGGGGTACGCAGAATTGGTTCTGTTTCAGTCTAGCATTTCTGGAAAGTAAGTCTTTGGGTATCTCCTCCAAGAGTACCTGATATATTCTGGAGACCATGTGACCTCCCTCAGATATGTCATACAGCAGTCCCAATACTGGATTTTCTGTTGCCCGATCTGCATGGGGTGGCCACCTGGTCCCCAGGTTTCTTATTAATCGAGCATGTGTTATATATTGGCCTTTGTGTATCTAGTGTTTTTTACTAGGTCCTGGAACTCTAGCAGTTTTCCCGTGGTGCAGAGATCACCCACTGTGATTAGCCCTTTGTCTTCCAAGTGTATCCTTCTCTATTTGAGATGTTCTCTGCTAGTTCTGTGAAGGGCCGCTAATGGGATCTGGGGGGAATATGGCTCTCCTGCTTTCAGTATCTTTTTTGTTCTTGCCCATGTCTGTCTGCCTAGTTGTAACAGTGATGGAGGGTCTTCAATTCTGATTTTATCGAACCATAGAACATCCTTAAGGAGGCAGGGGGCTGTGGTAGAGCTCACCAGGGTATGTTCTATCATTTCTGTATCTGCTAGCCAGCTTGCTACATGTTGGGGAGCTGTCCTGCCAAATAATAGAGTTCGGGAGGCGCACACACCTTCTGTCTAGTCTGTACTTAGTATCTCCATGGTAACTCTTCTTCGGCCTTTCCCCACATATAAAGTGGCTGAGTACTGAGTTTAATTCATTAAAGAAAGTTCTTGGAATGAGGTATGGCACATTAATGAAGTGATACAGTAACTGCGGAAGAGCTATTATTTTCACCAGTGAGATTTTCCCCATCACTAAGAGGGGCAGCTTTTAACAGAATTTTATGGAGGCTTCTAGGCTCCCTTTTGTCTTTAGTGTGTTTGTGATGAGGGTATCTTTGATGTCATGACATATGTATATGCCCAAATAGCGAAACGAGTGTGGGTTCCACTGAAGGGCGAGGCGGGGGAGTTGGTCGTCTTCTACACCCGCCCATCCTGCTAGGTGCAACAGGCAGGTTTTGTTTTTACTAAATGATATTCCTGACAACAATGCAAAGTTTTCTAATACTTCCAAGTATATTTCTAAATTGTCCTATGGGTGTTTTATATATAGCAGCATGTCATCTGCGTAAAGGGATATTACATGCAGGATTCCATCTACTTCTAGCCCTGTGTCTATGAATGTTTTCCTCATGTATATCGCTAGGGGTTCTAATGCTAAGATATATAGCAAGGGCGACAGGGGGCAGGCCTGTTTAGTGCCTCTCCGGATCGGGAATGAGTCTGAGATGTGCTCCCATGTGCGTACTCTTGTGGATGGTGTTGAGTAGAGCATGCATATCCATCTCATGAATCTATGTCCCATTCCATATTGTTCTAGGGAAGCAAACAACCATTCCCATTTTACGGAATCGAATGCCTTGATAGCATCCAAAGCTACCTCCGCACAGCCCTCTGGTCTATTGTGTGTTCTATCTATTACAGCCTGGAGTCGCCTCAGGTTCTCTGTTGTGGCCCTACCCAGGATGTAGCCCGTCTGGTCGGGGTGAACTAGTGTAGTAATTACTTTTTTAAGTCACTCTGCAAGCACTGCCATGAGGATTTTGATGTCTTCATTTATAAGTGCTATCGGCCTGTAGGATTTGCGTAATGTTTTATCTTTTCCAGGTTTTAGAATAGGGAGTACCACTGCTTGTTCCATTGTTTCGGGTAGTGCTCCACGCTCATATGCCTCTTCGAGGGCTGAGAGTAGTTGCAGGGCTATTAGATCGACATATTCTCTATAAAACTCAGCTGGTAGTCTGTCGCTTCCTGGAGGTTTTCCAGTGGGCAGTGCAGCAATAATCTCTTGCATCCCTTCTACAGTAAGAGGGGCATTTAGCATCTCTTTCTGCTCTGCCGTCAATACAGGTAATATATTATGTCTTCTAGGGTTTCCATTATTTCTGCTTCCCTGGAGTTTGTATTGTCTTCGTATAGTCTACCATAGAAGTCCCTGAAGGTGTTGTTGATTTATTTCTGTGATCTCCAAATGTTACCACACTTGTCTGCTATCTCTAGCACCTCCTCCCTGGTTGTCCCGGACTAGCCAGGCTAGGAGTCTGCCTTGCTTATCTCCCAGTCCATGTATTTTTTCAGTATATTTTGCAAAGCTAAAGTTGCCCAACTTTCCCACTCCTCCATGCACTTTTGTCTCAGTGCTAAGAGAGTGCCCTCTATTCCTCCTCGTTCTATCAGGTCTGTCCCTTACAGTTTCTTAATCACAGCCTCTACTGCTGCTATGTCAGGTCCTTTTGGACTCCACCCGCTTAAGCTATGGCAGCCCCTCTTAGCACCACCTTAAAGGCCTCCCATACTCTTCGTGTGTCTTTGACGCTCCCTGGATTATGATCAAAATACTGTTCTACTTGGAGTCTTAGGTCCTCCCTGAAACTGCTGTCTCGAAGTGATTCTGCCCTTAGCTTCCACGTGGGGATAGGAGCTGGGTGGCTGAAGATTGTCCATTCCACTATCATGGGTGAGTCGTCATATCGCGTTCTCCCTTCATATGAGATCCCCACTATGTTCCCTAGGTGTTCCTTCTCTGTAAATATGTAATCTATTCTCGTATATATCTTGAGTACACTCGAAAAATATGAGTATTCCCGTTTGTCCCGGTGTATCCACCTCCATGTTTTCTGGAGTTCTATGTCTCGCACCAATGTATTCAGTGCCTTGGACGGGGGGATAGTGGTCGAGGTGTGCCATCTGATCTGTCTAAGGTTGAGTCTAGTAAATAATTGAAGTCCCCTCCCCAGATCCACAGCATGCCTCTGTAGGGGGATAGTATGGCATGCAATGAGGGGTAGAATGTTGCTGCGTTGTGGTTGGGCGCATAGGTGTTGATTATGCAGATCTCTCTTTTATCTAGGAATCTGTGTATTAATATTACTGCGGTACTCCTGGGGCTATCCATATAAGTGCTCCTCTAACGTAGTTAAAGTATGCTGACCCAAACCCTCTGCCTCCCCATTTACTAAGTATATGCAATTGCTTGGCTGGTGTTAAATGTGTTTCTTGGAGTAGGTTGATGTGGACTGCTTCACGGCGTAAGTATGCCATCACTCTCATTCTTTTGACATAGTTGTTGAGGCCATGCACGTTCCTTGTAGCTATTTTTATGTTTTCTGTCATTCGGGGCTCATTTCTGGTTCTGTGTCCCTGTCCCTGGCTGGTGGGCTTTTTCGCAAAACGTCTCATAATTGATATGGGATATATTTGTTCTCCTGGGTACATGGTCTTAGGCTCTCGCTAATTTTTATTTTTTCCATCTTTCACCTCATTGTGTGTTCTCTCATATTTCTCAGAGATCTTCTTGATTGCGTCTGCTCTCAATGTTGACCCATAGATCCCTTCTGAGTTGTCTCTTCTATAGATGTGTCAACCGTGGTGTGACCGTGTTACTAACAACTAAACACTAACATAACATTCAACTTGGTGCCCATCGGTGTGGTCCGTAGAGGCAATGCCACCTGTAATTCCTGATACATCTCAGAAGATCGGTGGCTGAGTACTGGGTAGGACTCTCAGTCCATCTGAATATGAATGTGGAGCTGAGTGCCCAGGCCAATTGGGCTGGGGAAACGGAAAGGTGGGGGTAAGTTCCCGGTTGTCGTGATCTCCGTAATTGTCTGGGCCTGGGATTCTTTTCTTCGTGTGGGTATTAGAGACCAAAGGTGCAGAGGTCCTATCTATGCTGTCTCCATTCTATTGTGTCGACAGTTTCATACTTGTGATCTTGCTATTTGTTTGAGTCAGTTGTTATGACGATGTGAGTTTTCTTGCGTTTCTGGGGTTTGTTCCATGTTATGGTCGTCCATCCATTCATTTCCTGCTTCCGGCGTCTCGAAGAAGAGTAATTTTCCTTTATGGAGTATCTTTAGCCTGGCGGGATAGAGGAGCACGTATTTGATGTCATGTCGCCTGAGCCTTTCTTTGGTTGGCACATAATGAGCTATTCTCCTTTGAACCTGGATTGTGTAGTCCGGATATATTGCCTGGGTTGCTGAGTCTCTTCGATCACTCTGCCCAATCTGGAATAGGCTAGGATTTTCTCCTTAACCCTATAATTTAGGATTTTCACTATAATTGGTGTCAGGGAAGTTGCGAGGGGGGTTTCTTGTGAGCACCCGGTGGGCTCTTTCCACTGCAAACCCTTGCAACAGGGATCCGGGTCCTATCTCCTGGAGGAGCCAATTTTAGCTAAAATTGGAAAGGTCTCTGCCTTGAGCTCCCTCTGGTAGTTTTAAGATCCTAATGTTACTCCTTCACGCTCGCGCCTCCGTGTCTTCAGTTCTCTCCTGCAGCATTTTAACTTTAACTGTTAGGTCTTGGACAGTTGCCTGTAGTTCTTTGTCTCATCCAGTTTTTGTTCTGTTTCTCCTACTCTGCTGGCAAGATTGCGTACATCATGGCGTAGGAGACTTACATTGCATTTTATTTCCCCTATATGGGTCTCCATGGACATGCGCATGGCGTCGATCGCCTCAGTGATCTTGCTCTCATTGGCCATTCTTTGGTGGCCAGGGTCGCTGCTCTCCAGGTGATCTCTTGGAGACGCAGAGTCTGTTTTTGGATCATTTTTCCTCGTATAGGTGTCTATTGTTGCCTGCTTAGGCTGTGCAGCCATCTTCCTCCTCCTCCTCCCCTCTGGCATCCAGGGTGACTATCTGTGGCTTCTGTTCTCCAAGCAACTTGGGCTTTCTTGTTCTGTTGATTACTCCCCTCGGGTGGGGGGGGGTCTGTGCTCCAGATAGCGGCCTCTTGGTAGCAATATAACTGTCTGTCTGGGCGCCTGCCAGGTGTGGTACTTTCCGGTCTGTTGGCAGTGTTTTTTGCGCGCTTGGCGGCTTTGAGGGCTCTGGGGCTCTCTGCCCTGCTTGCGCACTGCAAAGGTTCAGGCGTCGGCTCAGAGACCACTGCTGCTGTCAGTCTGTCCTGGTTCTTATGGCAATGTAAGATGTCTATTGCCCTTGTGTGACAGCTAACATTCTCCAGCATGGGGTCTGGCATGGATTTACATGCTCATGAATATTCCCCGTCGTCAGGCTGGGAATCCTTGGTAAAGAAAAATCAGTATCAGTTTCGTTTCTGATCTGTCTTTCGTAGTAGTAACCAATCACTGATCTCTGCGTCATACTGACCACAGCCAATGACTGCCATCTCCCTAAGCCCCGCCTCTGGCAGCCATCTTCTGATTTTTACCGCACGTTCAAGTGTTGGGATCCTCGTGCTATTGCTCTCGAGCTTTAGTGCTTTTTTCGCGCTTTTTCTTAGGAACATTTTCTCTTTTTCGGTCAAAAGAGCCTCAAGCTCCACCGTTTCTTTATCCGATCAACGGGGACCTGTGTCGGATTCTTCTACGCCCCTCAAGGGTGAAGATTTCGTCGAGCCACGCTTTTGGAGGACTCCAGAAGTTTCTCAGGCCAATCTCGATCATGGCCCAGGAGAAGGGAAGCTCGACGCCCGGAAAGCTGTTCACGGTCTGCCCTGGATGCCAGCTTCAGAATGTCTTTAAGGAGGACGAACACTCCCTTTGCCTCTACTGCCTGCATGAGGACAAGACGCACGTGGAGAAGGACTGTGCGTTTTGCGGCAATATGTCGGAGCGGACCATGAAGGACCGCCATCTGCGTCTCGCCAACTGGCTGGAAGTGAAGAGCCCGTCAGGCGAGAAGAAGAAGTCTGAGCAGTCTTCTAAGACCTTTGAGGGAGCCCCGGCGACAGGGGTCCAACAGAAGGCCAAGCACCGCGAGTCCGCTGGCACCGGGAGCGCCGAACGGTCGGGCTCTACGGGTGCCAGGCAGGGCGCATCCTCCCCGGCGCCATCAACCACGAGCCAACGCTCTGGTTCGGGTAAGAGGAAGGCCAAGCACACGGCGAAGCTCCTGGAGAGACCCTGGTCGAGCTCGAAGGCCCCATCGGAGGGGTAGCGAGGCGGTGACCCTCCCCCCAAGGAGAAGGCGGTGAGTGCACCTAAGGTGGTGAAAGCCTTAATCCACCGGGCCAAGGCCTCTATCGAGACAGTCGCGGCGGCCCTGGCTCAGCCTGTGGAGGCTACACCAGTGGTGGCGACCTCGGGGCCCAGAGTCTCCCTGCCACCGCGGAGGGAGTCCTCTTTCATGCCCATCGACAGGACCCCCGTGAAACCTCCAACAGAGAAGAAAAAGGGGGGGGCAGGAGGTCGTCGTGGATTTGGCCTCAACCTCTGAGGAGGAGCTGATCGAAGTCTTAAGCCACAGCGTTGGCGTGGAAGAAGACCAGCCCGTCGGGAGGGACCCCGACGTAGGAGACGACGAGAACGTCGAGGGTGCCGACGGGGATCCTGACCGCCCGTCGGACTCCCCTCAACCAGTGCCGCAAGACAACTTGGCGGCCATTTTGTTGGCTATACAGTCCTTATGCTCGGAGATAAGGACGAGATTGCCGTTACCACCAACGGAGGAACCTCTCCCGATGGGGGACCCGGAGCCAGGCCCTTCTGGGAGCCCTCCTCCTAAGAGAAGAAGGATTCATCCTCCACCTACTTTTCAACCATCGTGCCCTGCTCAGCCCTCCTCCCCGTCCACGACCCGTGGGGATGATACGGGGACTGACACGGCCGCGACGGGCACAGACAACGAGGTTTACGGCGAGGATCTCCCATCGTCACCTCCTCCCCGGGCTTCCCCGCCCGACGAGATTGGATCGTTTCATGCCATGATCGCCAGGGCATCCGAGCTTTTCCAGCTCTGCTCGGAAGAGAAGAAGAAGGAAGGTTTCCTTTATCAACGGCGCGAGACCAAGAGGAAGACGGTCCTCTACTGGACGATATCTGGGATGAGGGTCTCGCCCTCCTCAAGAAACCATCCACAACGCCTGCGAGAAGGGATCAGTACGAGAAGAAGTACCGGGTCCCGGACGCGGCCCCCTTGTGTCTTCGGGCACAGCCGACCCCGGACTCGGTCGTCTCCGCGGCGGCCAGGAAGAAAGCGGGGGGGCCTCGGCCTCTACGTCAACCGAAAGAAATTGGACACAATGGGACGCAGAGTCATCTCATCGGCAGCGACGATTAAAGCTGCCTGCCAACGCCTTGGCTATCGTAGCCCGCTATGACAGGGAGTTGTGGTACAAAATCGCCCCCCTGCTGGACTTCTTACCAGACGACAAGAGGGCGGAGGCCCTACAGATCTTGCAGGAAGGAGAAGTGGCGTCGGACCACGCCATTACAATAGCGACGGACATCGCTGACACTGGATTTCGCCAGTTGGGCAACGGCGTGTGCCTTAGACGGCGTGGATGGCTCAAGGCAACTGACTTCCGTTAGGACGTGCAGACCAGAGTCTTGGACATGCCGTTCGACGGGAGCAACCTGTTTGGGAAAACAGTGGACGATTCCCTACAAGCCATCAAGACGGACACAGAGACGGCCCGGGCTCTTGGTGTTCTCCAGAAACGATGGCCGCCCTTTCGGAGCGGCGGAGGCAAGCAGGGTGCCTCCAAAGGTTCCGGCGGCGGATTTTCCACCTATCGTCAAGCGGCCCGTTCGTCGTCACAGGAAGCCTACAGGGGACGAGGCAAGTCGGGTGGACCCCGCCGTCGTCGCCAAGGAGGACAAGGCGGCAAAGCCTCGTCGAAGCAGGACTGAACTGGCCGTGGGGTCGGGCCCCCACCGAAGCACCCAGGTGGGAGGCCGGCTGGAGAACTTCGTCAGCGTGGGAGTCCATCTCCACTGACCGTTGGGTGCTGGACGCCCTGGCCCAGGGTCACGCGCTCGAGTTTCTAAAGAAGTGTCCGTGCGTCCCCCCCGTGGCCAGGAAGGAACATCACGTCCCTCAACTTCTCTTGGAGGTAAAGGCGATGCTCAAGAAAGGTACCATCGAGCTCGTCCCAAAGAGGCTTCGGGGCTCCGGAGTTTACTCAAGATACTTCCTTGTGAAGAAGAAGACGGGAGGATGGCGTCCTATCCTGGACCTACGACGACTGAACAAATTCATCAAGGCTTGGAGGATGCCTACTTCCATATCCCCATCCTAAAGGGACACCGAAAGTTTCTCAGATTCGTGGTCCAAGGGCGTCACTACCAGTTCAGAGCCCTTCCCTTCGGATTGAGGTTGGCACCCAGGGTGTTCACCAAGTGCCTCGCACCGGTGGCGGCGCGGCTGCGGCTGGAGGGGATCCACGTCTACCCCTACCTGGACGACTGGCTCATCCGAGCAAAGACAAAGGAGCTCGCCGCGGAGCACACGGCGAGGACCGTCCAACTACTCACGGACCTGGGATTCTCCATAAACTATGCTAAGTCCCACCTGGTGCCCGCTCAAGACGCACTGTTTCTGGGAGCGAAGTTCGACACAGTGGCGCTTCTGGCCTCTCCGTCAGAGGAAAGGACGAGGGCCATCTTGGGCAAGGTGCAGCGGATGCTGGTTGCGGACGCGGCCAGGCTGAGGTCCATCAAGTCCCTCCTCGGAATGATGTCTTCTTGCATTTATCTCATCCGCCTGTGCAGGCTTCGGATGCGCCGTTACAGGAGTTCCTGGACGCTCGCTGGATCCAGATGACGGGCAGCTTCGAGGACAGGATCACACTCGACGAGAGCTTCCGACGAGTGATCCGGTGGTGGGGCACCCGCGCGCATCTGACGGCGGGCATGGACTTCCAGACCCCGGGCCACCAGAAGACAGTGACCACGGATGCCTCCCTGGAAGGGTGGGGAGCGCACACCGAAAATCTGCACGCGAGGGGCCTTTGGCTGCCGACGGAGAAGTCCCTCCATATCAACGTCCTGGAACTCCGTGCAGTGTTTTAGGCCCTCAGGTCCTTTCTTCCGTCCCTCAAGGGCAAGGTGGTGAGGATCTTCACCGACAACACCACCACCATGTTCTACATCAGGAAGCAGGGCGGTACCAGATCCCCAGCCCTGTCCAATGAGGCTCAGGATCTGTGGCATTGGGCCGTCGCCCAAAGGATGTTTCTGGTGCTGTTTCATCTGGTAGGGATAAAAAACACCATCGCCGACTGGCTCAGCAGAGAGCTGCGCTCGTGCCACGAGTGGGAACTACAACAGGATCTAGTGGACCGCCTCTTCCGACGGTGGGGCACACCCCAGTTCGATCTGTTTGCGACGGCGACGAACTCCAAGTGCCGCAGGTACGCCAGCAGGTTTCCCCAGCCGAGGAGCATGGGCAATGCTTTCTCGTTCCCCTGGGAGGGCCTGTTCCTATATGCGTTCCCTCCATTGCCGCTGCTGATCCGGCTCATCAACCAGCTCAAGAGGTGACGGTGCAGGATGATCCTTGTTGCACCTGCGTAGCCGAGGCAGATATGGTTCCTGGACCTTCTGGACTTGTCAGCGTCCCTGTCAATCAAGCTGCCAGTGGACGCAGATCTTCTCTCCAGGGAAGGAGGCGCCATCCTCCATCACGACCCGAAGTCGCTGAACTTGCAGGCCTGGCTCCTGCAGCGTTAGAGTTTGGAGGTTACGACATACCGGCCGACTGCAGAGAGGTTCTTGCAAAGGCCAGGGCATCCTCAACTCTTAAATGCTACGGACACAAATGGAAGAGGTTCTCTGTCTGATGCCACGCACAGAAGATTAACCCTCTATGGATTACGGCTCCTCAAGTACTGCCATACCTGCTGACGCTGGCCAAGGCTGGACTGGCGCACGCTTCCATCAAGATTCATCTTGCTGCGATCTCCCGATACACCAGAACCACGGGACGGACGTCTTTGTGGTCTCATCGTCTGGTGAAAGAATTCATGAAGGGACTGTTCAGATTGTTCCCGCCGGTGAAGGCCCCGGCCCCGGCCCCGGCGTGGGAGCTCAACGTGGTGCTGACCAAGCTCATGGGACCTCCGTTCGAGCCTCTTTGCAAGCCCCCGTACTTGACTTTTCACGACACGAGGGTAGTGCTCTGGACGCACCCATCCTTCATGCCCAAGGTGCCGTCGGAATTCCACCTCAACGAACCCCTGGTGTTGCCTGTTTTCTTCCCGTCGCCTTCGTCGCCGGCTGAAAGGACTTTGCACTCACTGGATGAGGCTAGAGGGCTGAAGTTCTGCGTGGACCGCACGAAGAGTTTTCGGAAGACGTCACAACTTTTTGTGAACTTTGGGCCTGTCAATCAGGGGAAGGCTCTCTCGAAGGCTTCCATTTCCAGATGGCTCTCTGGCTGTATCATGTACTGTCATCGGTTGGCAAACCGACCGCTGCCTGGCCGTCCGAGAGCCCATTCCACCAGAGCGATCGCAGCTACCACAGCGTTCCTATCTGGTGTGCCCTTGCTGGACATCTGCAGGGCTGCTACGTGGAGGTCGATGCACACCTTCACGAAATTCTACTGCGTCGATCGGGATTCCAGGGAGGAGTCCAGGGTCAGCCAAGCAGTGCTGCACAACCTTTTCGCCTAAGGTGAGCCTGGTGAGGAGGTAAGAATTGCTTAATGTTGAGTTTTGGATG
Organism: Ambystoma mexicanum; assembly: GCF_040938575.1. Lineage (NCBI taxonomy): Eukaryota > Metazoa > Chordata > Amphibia > Caudata > Ambystomatidae > Ambystoma > Ambystoma mexicanum. The sequence goes on along the minus strand of NW_027182336.1, from coordinate 2,923,036 downwards.
TAATGCTTAATGTTGAGCCTTTGCCACCTCCCGTGGTTGTGCATGTTTGTACTGCTATGTATTCTTTTATTCATGAGCATGTGAATCCATGCCAGACCCCATGCTGGAGAAGGAACAAGTTACTTACCTGTAACTGTTGTTCTCCAGCATGGGTCTGGCATGGATTCACATGCGAACCCTCTCACCTACCCCTCTGCGGCTCTTCACTTGGTCATACTGCCACTTCTCGTGCTACCAAATCTGAAGATGGGTGCCAGAGGCGGGGCTTAGGGAGATGGCAGTCATTGGCTGTGGTCAGTATGACGCAGAGATCAGTGATTGGTTACTACTACGAAAGACAGATCAGAAACGAAACTGATACTGATTTTTCTTTACCGAGGATTCCCAGCCTGACGACGGGGAATATTCATGAGCATGTGAATCCATGCCAGACCCATGCTGGAGAACAACAGTTACAGGTAAGTAACTTGTTCCTTAATTATCATCTAGTTTTATATTTCACTCCCCTTGGGAGCACTTGGGTGAGCGTTTCCACTCCTGCGGTTACTCTGTTATTTGGTGGGCTTAGTGGCAGTGATGTGTCTTTAATATTTTTTGTCTCCTTTGCTCTGGTGTCCTTTTGGCTTGATGGGGTCAGGCCCCTCTATACTGCTGTTGATTGTGTGTTCATCCCTCAGTGACTCCCAGCTTTTTTGTTGCCCTTCTCGTACTCTGCTCGCTTTCCCATGGCTCTGTGGGGTGGGGAGTCCTTATTCGGTCGCAGACTTTCTTGCGCCTCACTCCAGTGGGGTCACTCACTCTTGTTTGCTGCGCCTGTAGCTCGAAATGCTCAGGGGTTTAGGTATTTAAATGTGCGAACGCACTGCCAGACCGGTGGCCCCTGCAGGGCTTGGTTGGGGCTTAGTGTCTTTATGTGCTAGCCATCTGAAGTGTGAGGGTGCAGAAACAAAATGGAAGCCTTTTCATAAACATCTGCATAAAAACAACAGGTGCAAATGATAACTGCTTCTCATGGGGCTGGCATACGCGGAATTCACAATTGAAGGTCATTCCATTAAAACTTCACATGTAGCAAGCGTTATCAGAAAGTCACAAAATCACCTGAGATTACTTAGACTGGTCAAGCCATACGTTAGAAGTAAGAATTGTGAAACTTTGATCAGAGGTATAGTTCAGAGGCCTCAAATTGACTATTGCAAGGCTCTGTTAGGGGGAGCCAGTAAAAATTGTATTAAAAAACATCAAGTTTTTTAAAATGACACGGTCCGTATTGTTAAGGGTGTGTCGAGACGAGAACACATAACTCCGGCCAGGAGGGAACTTCATTGGCTCCCGGTCAACCGCAGGATTTCTTTTAAGATCCTGACCTTGGCACACAAATGTCTACATGGACTGGCTCCTAATTACTTGAAAAACTATCTTACCCTTACTTATCAACCTTTGGGAAGATCAACCAGATCCAATAACACCCTTTCTCTCATCTGTCCAAGGATTACAAGGAGCCGGGGTAAAGGTAGATCCTTCTCGGTTCTAGACACTTTAGCCTGGAACAACCTCCCAGTAGAAATGCGTTTAGAGAAGAACCACAACACCTTTCAGAAAAGGCTCAAGACGCGCTTATTTGTATAATGTATCCTTCTATCTTCATTACCTATTTGGTCCCTCCTCTATACTCTGAGCTCAAACTCTATACATGATTTGCTGCTTTGTCAGTCGCTTGTCTTTTGTTATATGCGCGCCCTGATGCCCGCAGGCCCCGGTGCGTTATAAGCGCATACATAACATAACATGTGAGTTCCATCCAGAAAATATTTAATATAAAAAAAAGATACACTTGATGTGCCAAGATATACTGTTGAATAAAGACCTATAAAAAATGATTCTAAACAACATTTATCAACTCTGGGAAAAGATCCTACACGGCATAACCAAATGTAAAAACATACATCTGTTGGCATGGGGAAAGGACAAATAACCAACATGGTAATAACACAGATACTTTATTAGCCACATTCCTCCTCCCAATGAACCAAAAATGACAAAGATGTTAAAGGAGAGAATACAATTGTTTATTTGTGTAAATCTAAACCAAGAATTCAAAATGGACAGCCAACATTCAAGACGGGGGCTGAGGGCACGAGACTGCAAAAGATAGTGATGCACACCAGTTGTCCTCCAGGAGCACAACGATTGATCGCCAGCGTACAAACCATGGCTACTCAGTTTGGAGATCACCACTGCGTGCGCATTAGGATACACTGACCTTGTACACATTATTGGAAGGCTGGGATAACCTGCACATACCCCGTACTGACCATGCATTAGGAGTTTTAGCACATGGCTGCCAAGCTACTAAACATGAACTCACATCATCACTCAAGGGTGCACTTTGTTGAAAAATGTGAAGCTTAAAATTGCGAATTTATCTTTTCTTTGGAAAAAATGGTCTGACTCTGGTGGTAAATTAAGCAGCGATGTATGGAAAGACAATTAAGATGGTTGATCTATTGGTGCGTCAATTGATACATTGAATAAAGAGCAGCAGATATTCATCCCGAAGCCCCTCTGGATCTAGGCAGACATCTTACCTGGAAATATTTGCTGTAACCAGAAGGCTGTCCCCTAACATGGCTTTGGAAGAAACATCAAATGTTGCTACAAACACAGCCTGAAAGAGATGTAAATACCAGTTACTCACAGTTGTATCGAGTGATAGTTTGTCATATATCCACAGAAGAAATCTGTGTAAAATTCTGTAAAGTGGTTGGGATACATATTAAAGAATTAATTGACCCAAGAAAAATAACTCGATGGCAGTCCGGTGCACATAATTGAAAATAATTACATTTACCAAATGTCACACCTCATGCACCGGTACTTTTAAGGTGGTTTTGATGTTAAGTTTAGTAGTTTGTGTTGTGGTGTGTGAGGAAGTCCTCCGTCAGATTCTGGGGGTAAAGGGTGTGATGGTCACGTGGGCCGGGTGCTGCCACCTCCTACCTGTGATGGGCTATATACAGGGTGAGGCGGATCCCTTGGCCTATCCACCATGCCCCAGAGTTTTGGCAAAGACTTGCCACATAGAGCAAGAGCATGCACCTGTCCCTTTACAGGAAGCTCCATGCATCGGTCAAACAGCAAACACCTCTTCCATCTTGTGGTACAATTGTTCCCAAGAAGCATACCATACAGGAATACCAGGTCCCTCATCTCACACTGGCATTCCTTGCAGGGTGTCATAAATCCAGATAAGATGGCCCTAGAGCCACTGGTGAATATGGGTTTGCAGTCTTTGCAGGAAAGTCAGGTAACCAATACAGTTTTGAGCTTGAAAAAGATGACCACCTTAAGGGGGTTGGATGACGGTGGTCCTGGAGGCAGGCCAAGTCCCCATATAAGCAACAGGTGTTTTGTTAGTAGTGTGGGTGCTTGGAGATAGATAATGAGCTTGAAAGAGAGTTGGAGGCTAAACCAGAAGGAGGGAGTGGTGGAATAGGAGGAAAAAGGCTGGAGACCTCTCCCAAAGGAAGAGAAAAGAGGAAGGAGGTGGAGGACAGTAGGGGGGAAATGGGAGAGAATATTAGAACGAGTGAGGTGGCTGGAATGGGAGCTATGGGAAGAGACAAAATAGGAAGGAGTATCAATGAAGTTGGAGAAGAAATCAAAGGAAAGGAGGAAGAGAGGTACATTCAGTAAGAGGTTGGAGGAGACATCAGGAGAGAGGAGACATTTGGAGAGATCAAGGGAGAAGATGTAGACTACATTCAGGATATGAATGAAGGAGACATTAAGGGAGCAGAGTGGGACGAAGCCATCAAAGGTGAGCAGGGAGGAGTCAATACAGGGGGAAGTTGAAGGAGACATTAGGGAGAGGAGGAGTATTATATTTCGGGGAAACATCAAGAGAGGATGACAATTACATTTGGGATGATATTGAAGAGATAACTAAGGTGAGGTAGAGGAGAAAATATTTAGGAGGAACTTGGCGGTCACATGAAGGGAGAGGATGAGAAGTGTATTTTGAAGGATGTCAGAGGTACCAAAGAAGGAGAGGCACAGGAGTGTATACAGAGGGAGGATACAGACAATTCCAGCCAAGAGGAGGTGGTGGGTATAATGGGGAACTAAGAGGAGAAGCTAAGGAGGAGAAGTGGAGGAGTACCCGCAGGAGTCTGGAGGAAAAGACTATAGGAAAATGAGGGATGACCGGACATGGCCTAAGATGGAGGGTGACATTTCAAGTATGCAGTGAAGCATTTAGGAGGTGGAGGAGATAGAGAGGAGAGGAAGGATCACAACATACGAGTAAGGTCCCTTAGACCTGAGACCTGTATTGGATGCAATTTGACAAAGTGAGTGAGGAGGATAGGATTTTTGAGCCTAGAACCAGGACCCTATGGCATGGGAAGGGGGGAAGGCGACCAGAACCAGCTGAGAGGGATCCTCATGTGACCAACCTCCGGGAGGAAAGTTTGGGCTTACCCCAATATCAACCAGCCTTAGCTTTTACCGCCTTGAAGGGCTCATGTGCAAGCACGCATGGGGTCAGGTAAAAGGATAAGAAGCAGAGGTACTGAGACTGCAGAACCAAGCACCAAGAAAGAATTGTGGGGGCACTCGAAGTCCAGAGATGGTGAGTGAGTGAGAAGTAATGATAAATCCCAAAGAGGCATCCTTGGATTGATTATGTTGTTTGACCTCCAAGGACAAGCCATCCTGGGGTTTCATTTTGATAGTTTTCCCCATGAATGGCACTCTTATGGGTTAGCCCTAGCTGCTTGCATTATCAAAGCTTAACAAACCCTCGAAATATATAAATAAAATAAAGTGCCCAAAGATGCTCAACATGTATAAATTCCGCACTTTAGCTAGCACAGAGCACAGCGATACCCTGATTGCTCGCTCACCAACATGCCAATCCCTGCAGCAGACCAATTACTCTTTCCACGTGTGCCACGTTAGGGTAAACCCAGGTCAGCAGGAAAGAATTTGTAAGAATGTAATCATTGGGATTGAAAGGTTACTGGTGGTTGGTTGGAGCTGTGGAGCAGTAAGCAGGAAAAAGGTGGTGTTGAAGAAGGACTGGAAGGTGCAGGCCACCAAGAGTAGGAAGTAAGCTGTAACTCAACAAGGCACATAGAAACCCTCCTAGCATAACGTAGCTCTTGGCAATAGAGCTTGAAGCTACAACATGAGTACTTTCAATGCCTAGGAGATGCTCCCCCACCCCTGGCCTAGGTGGGGAGGCTCACCCATGACCAGGAGATCATTTGATGCAGTAGTGCTGTGCCCACAGACTGTGAGGGACCCAGAGAGACTTTAAGAAAAACGTTTTATCCAAGAAGACACCGTTTGTGACTCTGACCTCCTTCGATTTGCCCAATGCAGTATGAACTTGCAGGGATGGTTACTTTGTGGCGTTGTATCATGTATGGCTTGCTAGCGGAAATGGCATATTCTACTGTCACCTTCTTGTTGAATTTACCCTAAAAAGAGAAGTGCAAATGCCAGGCTGTTTGTCTCAGAAAAATTGGGGTGCAACGGGCAGGCTTTGTCACTCAGGGATAAGTATTACCTTCATCTGTTCCCCTTAAAGAGACAGGTGAACGTGAATTTCTGTTTGCTCCTGAAAAAGAGGGGCACATGCTCTGCTTCCCTGATAAGGAGGGGTGCAGGCTCAGCTCAGCTCCCCTGACAGGGGTGCATTCTTTGCCCATGAGGAAGTTGGGTTTATTAGGCCAGTTTAGCACTGATGAGAATGTGGGGTGAAACCTGCAGGCTACGAGCCCCTGAGAGAGAATGGTAGAACGTTCATGCTATATGTCTGTGACTTTAGTGGGATCTTGCACCCTGTGTGCCCCTAAGAAAGATAAGTGTTTCCTGTGGCCTAAGCACCACACCACTAAGAAGCGATGGGACCTTCAGGATGTTCACCACAAACATGAATGGCCCTTAAAAGGAATGGTGTGTAGCCTGTAGGCTATGTGTCCTAGACAAAGTAAGCTAAATGCCCTTAAAGCAGATGAGTGCTAATATAGGCTATGTGCCCCTGAGTGTGGGGGAGTGTGTGTCTTACGGGCCTAAATGCAAATTGTGTTACCTACAGGCCTGTTCGGAGCAGCTACTTATAGGAACACTTCAGGCAATAAACCTTATAGATTTAGACCCCACCATCAAACAGTAGTCCCTCGAGGGTGCTCTCAACCTCACAAAGATAGTTGTGAGAGTTGCAGAATGTGGGCTTCTGAGGGGAAGAGGTATTAAGAGGTATTAAACAGGAAATAGCAATTGTGACCACAGCAGGAATGGAAGTAGATGTCCATCGCCAGAGGTTTAGGGAGGTAGGCAACAGCTGGAACATGATGCATAAACATAAGGAGGACTAGGGAAGCCAACAGCTATTAAGGGTAGAGGAAGGTACGGCATGCAAGCAGTGCTAGCATAAGTTAAAGACAAACAACAAAGGTACTCATGAAAGGGAATGTATGCATACCGCTTAGAGCATTCATTAGGGTGATAGAAAGGCGTAAGTTTGATTAAAAGAAAGCACTGGTGCAAGGTTATTTGTAGAACATCTACCAGGAAGAGATGAGGTACTGTCAGGCAAAGGGCATAGTGAGATGCAGGCATCCAGCTACAGGGGTTCAAGGTGGAAGCTACAGATGGGAAGGATACAAACAGATACTCTTAGAGGTCAGAAGGAAAGGATTTAAAACAAGTGAAATGGTGAGAATGGGAAAAAGAGAAGATGAACAGGAGCGTTTTGGAGAGGAGCATCTAACAAATGTGCAACATGTAGGGTAATAACTCAAAAGTTGACAGTTGAAAGAGAAGTTGTCAGGATATCTGCCAGGTAATTGAGCTATTCCTGAAAAGCATGGTCTTCGGTTATTTCCTAAACATGAGGAGGTACTCTTCCTAACCATGTTGCTTAAGGGGGACGTAGGAGTTCCAGATCTAAGGGGGTTTTCATAAGGTCACAGGTCAGACTTGAACTGCACTTCCCCTTTTTTTTAGATTTCAGTAGATCAAAGCAATCAATACCCTCCTAGACGGCAGCAAAGATGGATCAAAATTCCACTAGTTGGGACTGGGCTGTACATGCTAAATATACTCCTAAACTGATAATCATATGGGGGCACTCGCAAGCCCAACAAGATGGCCGCAGAGTGATGAGGCTACTGCTCGTATGAGCATTTTTTCTGCCTCACTCCCCGCTTTGAGACATGTCGCAGCACTGAAAACTATGCGGAGGGTGAGGTCCTGATCTGGAGAGGTGGTGGGTCGCCTGGTGGCATACAGCGACCTCATAGGGCGGAGAAACTTCGGGTGTGATCTGCAGCAGCCTCTGACATTCTACACCACTCACCGACTACATATCCAATGCCTGAGAGTGCGGCTAGCCTCTTCTGAGGGGCACAGGCTCACTGCTTCTGGCCAGTCTTGCTGCCTGCCTCACTCTCCACATGGGAGGGGGCTGACCGGACAAAACAAGCTGGCAAATGAAGATACGCCACTGAACCGTGGTGATGCAGTGGAGCCACCATTTTGTTACCCGCACATCCAGACTGGAAACGTAGCTGCCACCATGGGCCCCGGGCCTCATGCGATGGCAGGCCCCGTGGCAGTCTGCTGCACTATGGTGCCTATGGGCGCTGCCTCCCTGGAGACGGAGACTGTGGGCTGTCAGGGCAGCACCAGAGCTTCAGAACATCTGAGGCAGGCCTTCATCTACAGTGGTGGCGCCGTGAGCCCCCACCTTGTTGTTTCTACTGTGCAGGGAGGTCCTATCTCGCATGCTGCTCCCAATCGCTGTTGGCCTCCCTGTGGTCCTGCTGAGTGAAGTTGTGGCTCACTGCACCCCCCACTGGGCACCCACTTCCTACACAACGGCTGCTGTGATCCATATGAAACCCACCTACGCTAGTCCTGCACACTGGAGACGACCAGGCAGCCCCCTGGAGAGTGCGCTGAGACCACGGGTGCTGTTACGTGGTTGAAATCCCTATTGATAGCATTTAATCACAGGGCCCCTAGGCTCTGATCGACCTCTGCGGCTTGGCGCCTGCTGTATGGGAAACTGACACTGCATACTCTGGGCCCTACATAGGGGGGCATTTGTGTTGACCGCAGGTATTTTTGACCACTCCGAAAGGTCACTGTACTGTGCGTCATATACAGGACTTTCATTGCGATTCTCTGCCATGCTTGTGCCATATGGATGCTCCATAGTAATATCTGTCCACGTGCATAGTGTCTGTGAACCACGCTAGGCTGGGACTCCTGGGTCAAGTGGGCTCTGACCGCAGCTTTTGCCAACTATTCTCATTAAGGGACTGGAGGCTATGACACAGGTGCACACAGATAGAGACATTGAGGATTCTAGTAGCTCTGACCCTGGTCTCTGGCGCCTATGCAGATCATCCCGCCACATATCCAAAATGGATGTTTCAAATCAACTTCAACAGATGCTAGCTGAAATGAAAGCCATAAACCAGCAGAGGCAAGAGATTCAAGGTTTGGAACAAGATATCGCTAAGGAACTGAAAGACATCAATACATGCTTACATGCACATGCGCAGTGCACAACAGACAATGAGAGAGAAGTATAAGCACATTGGAAGATATTCAGGAGTCCGTGACGACAGATGTGGATGCCCTCATCAGGGAAGTTCAGAAGCTGGATGCAAAGTTCGAGGACCAAGAAAATTGCTCCCGACGGAATAATATACGCCTGGTGGGGATGCCGGAGGCCGCGCTGGGTGACGACATGGAAGGCTTCCTCTATGATCTCTTTCATGACAATCACCAGCTGTCTGACCCCAGATCACGTACTATACAAAGGGTACACTGAGCCCTGATTCCGATGTCCGCCCACGGTTCATCACAGCACGCCTACTTAACTTCTAACATAAAGTGGCGATCGTTAAGGCAACCGGGTGGTCAGGGCCTTTCAGATACAGAGTTCAATTATGCGTATCTTTAATGACTTTTCCATCGGTGTTGAAGTGGAGGAGAGGCTTTGCACCTCTCTTCGATGCACTGAAGCATACAGACCATAGACACTACATCAAGTTCCCAGCTGTCTTTTTCATTCAGATTGATAAGCAATTGCACTCATTTGAGCATCTGAGTGAGGTCTGCAGGTTTTTGAAGGCACAGGATCCTGTCGCCAACGACCACTTAACGGAGGACACCAGCAGCACGGGCACTACTCAGAGTGATACCACACACACCCTGATTCCCTGACTCGTCAGGGGTCGAAGAATGCGGGCAGCCGCTCCAGAGGGTTTGGACATAAGCAGGACAAGTGCTCAGTGAAATGACAGCGACGGCCTTTGCTTTTTCTTTTTCTATTGGCTTTCACCACAGGAGCGCCAAGCTGTTGGACGACTGGATTATTGGGCCTACCCACTGATGCAGTACACTATAGCACAGATCGCTGTGCGCCATGCTGGACACCCCACCTCCATGATCAGCAGGGTCGTGTACATGACACTGCAGACTTGGCAGAATGTTTCAGGCATGCCAGCGGCACGACTTACACCAGATTCATTACCTCCCTGATTCTCACCCTCCCCATCAAGAGGAATGAATGCTCATTTCTTTCCTATTTCTTTTGAGCTTGTCACCTGGCTGCAGCCTTATAGACCCTCTTCATGAGCTTGCATAGTCATGTTTGTATATGCAATATACTGGAATATCTCCGCACTGCCTGCCTTTGGATTATCCTTATGATGCTGGCGGGTTTAGGGGGCCTTTCTGCACTTCCCTCTCCACCCGACACATGTGTTTTCACACTGTTCCACAGGGGTTAGTTTCAGGGATCCAATGTTTCTGGTTTTGTTTTTTGGTTGATGTTTTTTAATGGGGTTTTCCATTGTAACACACACACAGCAAGTATGCACGAAGGTCGCACAGCTGGTCATTACAATGCATGGTTGCGCATATGCCATCGTCCACCTGAGACCATACGCATACACCTTTCGATGCTGCTGTTATGGCATCCCTAACGTGCGTCTCATTTAACATTCAGGGTCTGGGTCATCCCATCTAGTGCCGAAGATTACTCAACCACACGAGGGACCTTCAGGGGGGTGTCATTTTTCTGCAAGAGATGCATCTTGATAAGAATTGAGTTGGAGAAGCTCTGCAGGGGTTGGGTGGGTACGGCGGCTCATTCCCCATTTCATGGGAAACCGGGGGTTTCTATTTTGTTGCATAAGCGGTTCTCGATGCAAGTGCTAGATACGAAATCGGACTAAGAGGGACGATTTGTATTGATACATGGAGTACTTCATAACCAGTTCGTCACCCTCCTAAACATATACGCCCCCACGACTGACTCCCAGGTTCTTCACTCACAAGTTTGCGACCTGCGCACCCTACATGGGACACTTCACTCTTATTGGGGGAGGATCTAAATGTGGCCCTCGGACCGGATTTAGACAGACATAATCCTTCCTCCACGTATAGCTGTACTCCCTCAAAGAAAACTGCAACTCTCCTCACCCTGCTGTCTGACCTTAGGTTGCTAGATGTCTGGAGATACCTACAAAAGTCTGACGGCAACTACACATTTTACTACACATTTTATTCCAACCTCCACCATTGTTATTCTCGCCTTGATTATTGGCTTCTACCGGCACACTTGATCCATACTGTCGACAAATGTGTAATTTTGCCCATGACCCAGTCTGATCATGCGCCAATACTCATGTGCGTTAAGATGCCGGATACAACTCTGAGGTCCCCCCTGGCGGTTGAATCTGATGGCTCTTCAACATACTGACATAATAGAGGGATTAATACAAGATACAGAGAACTTCTGGCTGACTAATATAGAAGAGGGGTATAATTCCCATCGTTGATGGGATGCATATAAGTCGTTCCTGAGTGGTCAATATATTTCTAAATGGGCTTTCAAGAGAAAGGATAAGGAGGTAACCCTGGTTGCAGAACTGCAGGCCGCAGAGCATAAACTTAAGTCCACCCATGACCCAGTGGTCTACTCCTGGGTGCTTTGCCTGCGCTCGGAGATAACCCATGTTACAACTCTATGGGCACATGAAGCATTTTCCAAACGGGCCCACACCATGTGTGCAGAGGGGGATAGGCCCTTGCGCACGATGGCTCTGGCCCCGAAAGGGAGACAACCTGCGCAACTAATTGTATCGATTGGAGATGCACAAGGCAATATGCTAGAGGGGAACAGCTTATTAATTGCTGCTTTGCACAATATTATCGCAAGCTCTATGCGGCTGCATTGGATAGAGATCATGTCAGCACATCAAATATATGGGCGTGTTGATCGGTGCCAGACTTGGGGAAGCAGATGCACACATGCTATGTCAGATTAAAGGACATATGGAGAAATTAACCCTCTTGCCCCCCTCAATCACCGCTAGGGTCAACGCATTCAAAATTAATGCGCTCCCTAAACTGATTTATATGTCCACCATGCTACCGATGTCGCCATCGAAATCTATGTTTGACAATCTAGACCGGCATGTTATGAAATGTATATGGCGCTCCAAGAAAGCAGGTCTGAACAAACATATGTTGCAGGCCTCTAAGACGGTTTGGGGCCCTCGCCCTTCTTTGTTGGAGAATGTACTATCTTGCTGTGTAGGTCTGCTGGGCCAAGCAGTAGATGAATGCTGATGACACATCCAGCTGGTACACTATGGAAATACAGGCAAACCTTGCGGTCTCCCCGAGGAAGACTTTGGCTATACCACCCTGCAAACCTCTGCATCACCCAATATTGGGTCCCACACTAGCCCAATGGCACAGAATGTGAACACCCATCTCGGTCCTCTGTCAGAATCCTCTTGACATATAGTGCATGCACTCTAATTCACCCGCTACAGCAAACTATATCCTTGATCTTGTGGAGTACGCTCGTCTCCTACTCTTCTCTGAAGCTAAGGACTTCTCAGCGCTAACTGATGATGATTGGCTCAAATATCGGGCCATACAGTCTGCCATCCTGACACACAGAAAACCTGACTCACGAACACGGGAGCCGCCGAAGTGTGAGGTTGAGTTCAGAAGAGATGTGGCGGAATACCCGAGGGTGCGAACCTTTTATAATCTATGCATCCCTATCAATCTCCACCGGAATGTGACTCTCGCCAATATGTGGTCAGAAGATCTGGGTATCACAATTGGCACTGTGGACATATATGAATACTTCTCGATCATTAAACATACTTCGCTCAGTTTGTGTCATAGAGAAATGCAATATATTTATTCACAGTGCATATTTTACACCTACCAGTCTCTACACGATGGGACTCACCTCTGCCACTGAATGCTGGCGACAATATGGGGGCATTCGCACTATAGGCCATATTTTTTGGTCCTGCCGGAAGATCACACCTTTTTGGGCTGGGCTTTCTCGAAAATTAGCTCACATACAAGGTATTGCACACTCCAAACCCCCCATCAATGCTATTTGGTGTAAATGTCGACGACTGGCATGATGATACCATGGCCTGTAAACTCATTCACATCAAACGCTTCACAGCACGTAAGGCCATACTCAAGGAGTGAAAGAATACGGCCCCCTAACCACGGAAAAATGGCTGACTCTATTGGCAAAGACAAGCTCTGGTGAAAGAGAATGTTGCTCAGGCAGATAGATTCTGTGAGCTGGTTGACTCAATCCTATATTGGGTGGCTGGTCTCAAAGGGTCTCTAGCCAAAGACGCAAAACACTTACACGTACAGAATTCCATATGCAAACTTGTGATGTCTGGGTGGGCCAGGAGGGGAATTCCCTGGTGGGCAGGAGCTGGACTTTTTGATGGGAGCCACACATGCGGATAGCACTGGTAACGCAATAGTATTACATGATCTTTCTTTCAGATGGAGTATGTTAATGTCATATGGTTTACCCCTGTTGTTGGATTTTGTTTTCTCTATTGCATGGATCTAGTTCTTGATCTAGATTTTTGGTTTGTTTTTGGAATACTGTGAAACCTGCTGATGATTTTTGCTGCTCTTCTTCATTTGGATGTTTCATGTTTTTGTATCGTGTTTTGCGTTTGGAATATCCAACAATAATAAAAGGCCAGATGTATGTTTCTCTGATGCAGTCATGCATAGTAGAGACTGCCGACTTTTCATGTGGTCGCCGCTAGAGGGAGCTGTTGCATAAGGATACATAGAGGTCCTACTGTGTTAATGAAAACCTACTGTATCTTCTGTATCCCACTGGTAACATTCTATGACAATGAATATATAACACTGATAAAATATATACATTTATAAAAAAAATATATAAACAAAAGAATCCTTTTCTCAAGCACTATTTCTCTGATATAACAAAATAAATAACTTTCTTTTCCCCATAAAGAGGGCTTTCTGTAAATACAATTACTTTCAGCATGTCAATCCTCCACAATGCCTCCTGAGAGAATTTTAACACATGAAGATGCAGAAAATGTTAAACGCCAGAGAAATTAGGCTCAACGTATACATCGGACAAATATGACTGAGCAACAAAGGACAAGTCATTGTAAAAAGAATACTGCAAGCAAACGAAAAAATTGCCAATATGACAGCTCGGTGAAACAGCTCTCCAACGGGACGTGCAACGATCACGTGCTTCAGCCCGTAGACTAAATATGACAGATGTAAAAAGAGCCCTTGGAACGAGAAAATAATCATGAACGCAACAAAAATGTTCGCAGCAACAACACTGATCAAGAAACTTGCCAGTCAATGGAAATTTAATAAACAAAATGACAGGAACCCTCGACCCAACACAACTTTGTCCCGTGTACACAGGCTTTTACACTAGTCTCTTAATAAAAAGATTTAATCCCAACAAAACTGATAATTCTATAAATGGTAGAGTATGTGACATTCTTTTTAAGTCATTCTCAATGTTGCATGTCACTTGTCTGTTGGAATGGCTACCGCTGAAGGTGTTGAGGCCGCCGGTAGAAGGGTAACAAGCTGAAAGGCTGTTGAAAGATCATCATCATGTAAGACGTCAGCATGTGACATGCCGCTCCTCACCGTCAGCCTCCAAGCTCAGAAGGGTTGGCAGGAAGGGGAGAGTAGGCAAGGGGATTAGGTGGGCAAACAGGGATGGGGTGAAACCAGGGCATAGAACTGGTGGTGCATGGGGTTATCCATGAAATAGAGCAATGGAGAGGGGCATGGTGGGTCAATGGGAGAAGTCGCCATATTGTGACAGTCGTTTGGTGGAAAGCTACGAAAGCACAATTAAGACAATGGCCACATCCAGATAAAAATTGCTTTGCCCAAACAAATCTACAGTAGAGAAGCAACTTGTACATTAAAAGAAAACCTTTCACTGAACGCTTCCATTGGGTATATTTTGTAGAGATAGCACCAGAAGGATGGGTTCCGTGCATATCACCATTCTTGTAGCACCAGATTTTCCAGATCCAAGTGAAAGAGAAGAGGTTGAGTAGGGTGTTTCTTGTAAATTTGGAATAACTGCATCTCTATTTCTGGGATAGAAAGCAGAACTCCTATGTGTTGGAGGACGGTCATAGGATCCTGCTAGTTCACACGTATTCCTTGGAAACGAGATCCTCAGAGTCAACCCAATCTTCGTCCTCCAGTACAGTCCCCATCCAGTTGTGTACACATTCTCCCTCATGTTGCAGACACCCTTTCACAGTTCTCTCATTAGTTGATGGGATGGTGCTCACTCAGGAGGATCTACAATCATATTTTAGCTCTCTGAACCATACCCGAGGAAAGCTATCCATTCACATATCAGTCTTGCCTCACCCAAAATAACAAAGCATCTCCAGAATGCCATGTAATTCCACTCTGAACAAGGGTACCAGCATCATGCATGTTTTTGTCTTGTTAGGAGTCCTCAGTGTCTTGAGGTGCACTTTCTCCTGCCAATCGAAACTGTTCTCTGGTGGCAGCTGGGCGGACCAGGTGAAGTGCCATCGTTCGCCAGTGCGTACATGTCTTTCTTCAACGGTTGGACAATCATCCAAATTGTGGGCATGGTGACAACAGTGCAGGATGGTACCCTTCAAAAAAAATCACACCAGCTCACTATCTTGCAAGTTTCATTGAAAATGTTGGATGCAAGAGTTATCTTGTCAGATTCATTGTAAGCTTAGACTGCAAGTTTCCCTTGCAGAAGTCTTCAATGAGATGGACAGCACCAAAGAAAATGATGCAGACCTTGAAAATTATACTCACCAACCTGTATTGCGATTTAGAATGCAACAAATCAAGAGCAATATTCAAATAATTGTTTTATGCAGTTTTGGGTTACAATGTTTTCAGCAGACTGGAGCTCATGCTCTAATTATCATTGAACTGGAACTGACCGCTTATTTGTGTGTGTTTCTCAATTTTGATAAGAGAAATACAAATCAGTCATTGAATGAAATAGCAGAAACAAACTATGCAATATAATGTACAGTTTGATTTTGTATCACTTTATGCACTTTCTATGGAAGACTTGTCTGATGTGTCGCACTGCACTTTGTGTAGCATTGCATATTGGACAGTAAATCTGTATATCAAAAATAGGACTGGTGCATCTGAAAGGCTGGTAGGGCTGATGTCATGCCAATAACATGTCAAGTCATTAAAAAAGCTGACAGGTCAGCGCTGGTAGCACAGTCATATATTGGGATATACTATTAAAAGCTAGCAGGCCAGGGGAAGAGCCAGTCACACTATAAGCCAGCGACTGTCAGAAAGCCTGAAGCCAATCGCAACCCTATGATCCTTGAAAGGCATGTGGGCAAAGAAATGCAATTCTAAAGGGCTGTGACAGAATCCGTCTGGATCAGAGTAAGTCACAAATCAGTGAAGGAACAAGTAGGGCTGAGGCACAATCAGTCGTGTTGTAGCCTTACCGCTGAAAGGTCAGTGGGAATGAGAACAAATTAGTTGCAAACTATAAAAGCAGATTAATTTAACATAATTTAAAGTACCAGGAAAATGAGCAAGTCCTTTGTGAAGATAACCCCTGAAAGACTGACAAGGCCAGAAAATAATCACGTCAACTTTTTTCCTGAGAGGCCAGTAGGCCATGGAAAGACTCGGTCTAGGTGTGGTTTAACTATATCGGCCAACTGAGTGCTGAGCCATCATCCTTTATAGAGGAGCCACCAATGAGTGGGAATTTTGTTTTCTTTTCAATTTCAGTTCCCCTGCACTCATGCCGAATGGGCCATGCAAGTCCGGGGCGTTTTGCCTTCACAGCCTTGCGTGGCACTTAAGTCAAGCACACTAGCTAACTGAGGACCAAATGTGCGGAGTGGGGCAGAGTGACTGTGTGACCCAGGAGAGCTACAGCCTGCTTACCATTTCTTTTTTCCACATGTTTTTGCATTTGCATTCAAGAACCTCCAAGTCGGCGGCGCCGACCGTGTTTTACGGGGAAACGGTCCAGTCACTCTGCATCGCAGTACCCAGACCTGAATTTGACGTGAGTCTCAGAGAGAATCAACTCAGGGACCCGAAAAATATCAGAGGAGAGTTTGGACGACTTGCCCGGGGAAGAACGAGCCGCTATGGAAGAGGCGGTGCTGGCTCATGAACGAGTCACTGGAAAAACAGCAACCCTCTATGCGCGAGATGTAAAATCACCTGCGCTTGCTGGAGGAGGTGGAGGGAGAGATCGTAGTGGCGGCTTGCAACTAGCACCGGATTCAGTGGTGGTCTCTATGAAAGTTAACATGACATCACAAAGCCCCAAGGAGAGCGTTGAAAGAGACAGCGTGAGTGAGATACTTACAACTGGGGAGTTCTTTTTCCCGGGGTTCTACCCCCAGCCATTTAGTGTGGAAGTGCAGGTGACGGCGAGCACAGCAGCCTTCATGGACAGGGCCGCAGTTGAGACTGCAATTAAGGTCGGTGTTCAATCTGACCTGGCCCCAACCTCCGTTGCTACCTCAGTCACGGGGGCTGTAGCCTCTGGGAACTGGTCTGGACTCTCGTATGGGGGAGGTGGGGAGACGGGTCAGGGACACCTGTGAATGACAGGAAGGAGGCTAAAGGAGGCCGGTGCACCCAGAAACAAGGGGGCATGGCTTCTGCCATAGAAGGGCCGCTGCATCCAGATAACGCCTCTAGAGAGACGCACTCGACTGTTTTAAATGCGGCCTTGTTGGAAGAGACCAAGTTGGATCCATCTGCATGCATAATGCCATTGCACCCCCTCCCCCTCAGGTAGAGTGATGTAGGATGGGGGGCAACAACCGTGAAGGCTGTGAAGGATGGGATGGTTCGCCAAATGAACTGCTTGGTCTCGAAGGAGGGGGAGTGTTTAAACTGCAAATTTAACCCTTGATGAAAACAGCCATCCTTGCAAAACCATTCATCTAATAACATTTGGGGGCTTGCCCATAATCACAACTTCAAACAAAGTGTGTTTTCATACAGAAAGCACTTAAATGTGGTGACATGTGCCTTACCAAATAAATCACAGGTCATGGAAGAAATCCCAGTTCACTTGTTGCAAAGCACACTAGGAGTCGAGCACTCATTCAACTCAGGGCCTCTAGTATACCCTGCCCAAAATCAAGAGAGGGCGACCCAAGAGGTGAACCAAGCATCAAATTGTGAACGGAGTACTGTTGGAGATGGGCAAAAGAGAGTGCAGACTCTATATGATCCATTTTTGAGCCATTCTAAGGGATCTTACTTGACCTTGTGTAATCCATTGTCAGGGACAAATAAGACAAGTGCTACTGGACGCTATAAAAGATCTAGACTAGAACCAATTGTATCTTTGTGGGAAGAAGACAAAGTCCCTACAAACCAGGCTTCGACTCAAACAGATGTAGCTGAAAGGCCAACGATATTGGCAAAGGAGTCTAGTACTAGTACAAGGGCCATTCAAACGGACATGGCAAGTATACCATCTGAGCAAGGAGACGGGGGTTGTAGATGTCCGCGTGAGTCGGACTTTCAAACAATCACGACCTTGACGTCCATAATGAATCCGTTCATGAAATTGTACGAGCAGGTCGGCGAACAGCTGAAGGATCAAACAACTATGCTGGGCATGCTCTATTCGAAGGTATTATTTGTGGAAGGATTTGTTACAGGGGTACAAAACAATCTGGAGTCCAGCACGCCGATTGAGGCTGAACTCCTTTACACTATCTTGGACCCGATTATTAAAGAGAAGGAAAAGAGGAGAGCTTCAGTGCTACACGATGGGCGAGAAAGTCATCAGTTGGCCAACACCCCACCGATTTTGAATTTGTCCACAGTTCAAGTGGGACTCTATCAAAAAGACTCCTGAAGATGGTAATATACTTCAAGAAAAATCAACAAGGAGCAGGCAAAAGCCTTGTGAGAAGAGTGTTACAGCAAAAACCAAAAACATGAAAATTCCTGCTAAGCAGAAAACAAGTGGAACTAAATCTTTTATAAGAAGGCTTATAATATAAAAAAAAAACCAGACTAGAAACCATCCAGGGGCGGTTAAGACCCTGTTAGAGGCCAATATGCCCAGAGACAGAATACAAGTGAGCCAACTTCCTGCAGCCGAGCAACTGCGGGAGGAGTCTGTTGACCTAGAAGATTCTGTCTCTATTGATCTCTGCGATTTTTCGACATACTCAATATCGGATCAAGATGATTTGGAAGATCAGGAAAAAGGCTGAGGCCCTGAGGATTATGTCAGGGGTGACTTGGTGAAAACAGGTGGGGCAGCCGAGAAACCGGCCTGGGAAAATAGGCCCCAGGGCACAGTCAGGACTGTATTGAGCAACCAGGGAATGAACAAAGACTAAGGAGGCCCACAAATAACTACCCCTAAAAGGTCTAACTGTTATGTTTGCTGGAATGGGGAGGTGGTGATGGCTGTTACAGAGGAGTCAGCTACTGGTAAGCGAATGAGTGACATGTCGATTCAGAAGGTCACAAAGGAACGGATAGAGAGAGAAAAATCAATCCTAAGGGGCCCCACGGAGTGGAGGATAAATCCTGTAGAATCAGCACAGACACAGCAGCCTGCACCATCACATGAGCAAATGCAACAAGTATCGATGGGCCCTGTTAATATGTTGGCGGCGAGTAGGGCAGCAGGCTTAGAGGAGAGCACAAAGCCTGGCGCCAACAGTAAAGACAACTCTCCCTGCCACCCCCTTGACCTGTACCAAACCTCCACACTCAAGCTAAAACAAGTAAAGGAATCCATAGCGGAAGGGAGATACAACAAAGAGTTTGAGGCAAGGAAAAATTACAATGAAAGAAGAACACAGAAGGTGTTATTCTAGCGCCAGAACCCTGTATGTCAAGATGGACTGTTGTTAGAACGAATGGAGCCAGCGGAAGTGCCAGGCTTGAGACTCCTTACTTTCTTTACTTTAATGCATTTATATAGCGCCTCCATAGACCCGAAGTCGTGAGAGCGCTACATGACATATACAACAAGCACCAAAAAAAGCAGATGATCCAGTAGGTAACGCCACAAGAGGTGGTAATTAGGATAATTAGGTTAAGGAGAAAGGTCTTCAATCTTTTCTTAAATATTTCTAGTGAATCAATGGATCTCATTTCTAGGGGGAGAGCATTCCAAGCTCTTGGTCCTATGGAGAAGAAGGCTGAATTGACTACTCTGACAGTATGGCACTTTGGTTCAGACAGGAAGAGCTGATTATTCGATCTTAATGTTCTCATGCTACTTCTCATAGAGAGGAGGTGTTGCAAATATCCAGGCATATTTCCAGATTTGCACTTATTTACGTCAAAGTTCGAAAAAGGAGTCTAGATACTACGGGCAGCCAGTGGAGCTCTCGTCCTGTGTGTCGTAACATGATCTCTGTATTTAAGTTTCATAACGGCTCTAATAGCTCCATTTTGACATATTTGCAGCCTATTACAATTGGACTTATTGAGTCCCATACTTCAGACAACCTGGTAACAGTTGAATTTTTCAATGAACTTCGAACAGACAAAGTGGCCCTTTATCCAACAATGCCCCTGATTAGCCAGCTTTTGACAGAAGAAGCCGGCCGTTTGAGACCACCGGGGTTTGACTTGTCATCCAAGATTGGCGACACCGAAGAAACAATCGCCAACAAAGCATACCCAAAATACAGGACGCGGAAGGGGCAGTAGTAGGAGAACTTACCGGTTGAGAAGAGGAAATTCTCAAATGAGGTTTCCAAGATCCAGAAGCCCACTACGCCACCAAAACAGACGGAGTGAGAGAGCCCAAGACTATAAAGAGAAAGACACTGGCCACCGATCGCCAAGGAGACCTGAGGCACAAAGATGCAACTCAATGGGGGCCAACCGAATAGGTGGATCAAAGTCAGGAGAGTTTAAAGGGTTGGGTGACAACTGGAAGTGGCTGGTGGGTCTTCTAGCTGATAAATCAACATGCCATAACTTCAATCAATGGCAGATGAGGCCTCGATGACCCTGGCGAGTTGGAAAACGAGAGCTTCATATATTTATTTTCTGTGGGGGATCCATCCCTTGGCGATCATGACATCATATGCCTCCAAGAGACCTGGTTAAGGGAGGACCCCTTACTAGATGGTTACGAAGTCTACCTAAACCCCGCAATCAAAGGTCCCAAGGGGAGGCCATCCTCAGGCCTATTGATAGCAATCAAAAATCTTCTGGACTTCCAACATATTGAATCTATTTCACCAATCCCTTTTATCCAAATTGTGATGGGCAACTTGATGATTGGCAAGAGCAATAAGATCCAGCTGCTAGTACTTATCAATCTCTATTGGAATCCGGCCCGTCCAGAATGTAGGGCTTACCCTGAGCAAGTGGCCGAGCTGATAGACTCACTGCGCCTGAAGTGGAAAGACCCCTGTTTCATTTTATGTGGAGACTTGATTTGCGTCTGTTTTGATGCTAAGGGGGTCCTGTGTGAGGTGGATTGTCTACAAACAATGGCCGCAAAAAGGCAGTGTCTGGGGTGGCAACAAATGTTAGACTCTAGAGAACTATTTATGTTAAATGGCTGTATTGAGGGAGATATCCCGGGTAGTGGGGTAACTAGACAAGATTCAAGAAGTGGCCAAATTCTGGACTATATTTGTACATCAAAAACATGATGTTAATCGTACAATCACTGTCGGTGATAAGGAAGAACTCGAGTGACCACAATTTGTTAAGTCTAGTGTGGCAAGCGGCACACAAGGAAGGGGGTGAAGTTGACCAAACGGCTTTAGAAATAACGCCTGGTCATAATCGATTAAGAATCCCACAAAAAAAAATCAGTTAACAAGGAAATTAGAACTGGCAACTGAGCTCCTTAAAAGAACAAAAAATAATCAGAGTATGGATTATACATTGTTGTTCAATGCCTTTAAAGCGAAAAATAATAGGGCTGCCCGTCAATCCCACCAGCACATCCATGTGTATGATCAAGGGGTTTTAATAAAGAAAAAGATCTTGAAGCAGAAAATCAATCTGCTGTTAAAAAAAAACAATCTAATGATAGTAGGGAACAGATTAGGCAACTGAAACAACAATATAGGAATTGGGTTAAAATTTACTAGAAGAGGCTGTTGAGAAACGATTCTGAAAAAATGCTGGAACTGATTAAAACGCACAACAGCAGTGAAATTTGGTCCATTCTAAATTGTATGGATACGCCCCAAGAAGCACTGCTGCGGCATTCCATCTCGGCTACTACTACCTGGATTGACTATTTTAAGAAGTTCTGTAATAATGCACCACTGCATGTTCAAATGAGTAAGTCAGTGTAATCCAAGTGGGATGGGCTTGATTTGGCTCTGGAATCATTGTTAATCTATATCAACAAGCTAAGTAATTCAAGAGCTCCGGGGCCTTATGGCCTGACTAACTTGATGCTTAGACAAAACCCGGCGCAATGGGCAGAATTCTTTTCTGTCTTATTTTCCTACATCACGACAGTGAAGAATATACCTTTGTCGTGGAAGACATCAATAATTGTTCCCATTTACAAAACAGGCCAGAGGTCGGACTCCGCTAATTACCGCCCGATAACGTTACTAGATGTAGCAGGCAAATTATTTGCCACTTTACTATTAAGTAACCTATCGAGCTGGGTAACAACATCAGCCCACAGGGACGAGTGGCAGTCCGGCTTTGTGAAGGGAATAGGGACGACCGTCAACACCTTTATTATAAACATCTTCAAAGCAAGATCTGAGCAAACCAAAGCTAACAAAACATACCTGCCATTTGTAGATTTAACCCAAGCCTTTGATACCATCAAGCGGCCAGCATTGTGGAGGAAAATGGAGCAATGGGGTTGTCCTGATAACAGCATGGAACCACTGCTAGACTTCTACACTGACATGATGCTAAAGGTGAGGGTTAACACTAAAGGTGTATTATCAAGATCAATCTCCACGACAAAGGGACTTAAACAAGGGTGTCCGCTGACCCCGGAACCTTTCAATCTTTTTATATCAGACATTGACCAGGCCTCTGAGGGCATCAGGTGTTTTCCCCCAAAGCTGGCAGCGCAGGAAGTGGGTCGACATTGTTTGCTGATGACATTGTTCTAGCAGACCAAACACCAATAGGCCTTCAAAGACAGCTGGATGCATTGCAATCATATATCTCAACGAATGGCTTACTGATAAATCCATCAAAATCAAGGATAATGGCTTTTGGAGAACCAGCGAAAAGGGGTAAGAAGGGAGCAAAGGCATGGTATTTGTTGGGAGAAAAAGTTCCAGAGGTAAAATCACTAACCTACTTGGGCGTTTGGATTAACACAAGTACTTGTGATGCTCCCAGAGTGGCTTCACTTCGAAAGAAAGCGAAATATTAGCATCACAAGGCAAAATCATCCTGAAAAAAGTTTGTGGATTCTCGATGATACCATTTGGTAAAGTTTTATAGGATGAAAGTAATACCAATTCTAATTTACGGTGCAGAGACATCATTGAACTGCAACATCAAAATCTGGCAATCAATTGAAGGTATGTTTTGGAAGGGGGTGCTGCGCTTGCCGAAGAGCATCCCAATACAGGCCATAAGAATGGAACTTGGTCTCACCTATTTGAAAGCCACTGCCATGTGGAAATCTCTACAGCTGCTTAGGAAATGCAGTGAAGACAAACCAAGGGGTGGCTTTAGGGCCCTCCAGAGAGCCCTACGGGATACATCAGAGTGCTCCCTGCAAGAATGGGAGAATGGTTGTACAACGATCCTAGCCGAACTGGGAGAGACTGTTGTGAAATTGGTACAAAATCCTGATATGGTTAAGTTAAAACTGTAAAGGCTGGATTGGATTAAGTCCAATGACGAGAGACAAGTGTTTAAGATGTTTGGGCGAGCCTCTGGGTGTGGAAAAAAAGTTAAATTGCCTACCACAATATTTGCAGCTCTTCCCCAGTTGGTTTCTTTGTTTACAGTTCATGAGAATACGTCTCTATTTGTTCCCGACTAGGGAAATTCTGAGACAGAGAAAAAAAAAACGATGGATTAGTCACCTGCAGATTATGCAAAGAAAGTGAGACGATAGAAACACTTACCCATCTTGTAATGTCTTGTCCAGCAACAAAAGACTTAAGAGTCATTCTTATGTCTGAAGTGGTTAAAAGATATGGTAACAGATCAAAAGAAGACTGGTGGAGAATTCTACTATCAGGAGAACGTGTGACAATTACTTTGGCTTTTGTTAAATTGGTACTTGCTATTTTTAAGATGTTGGAACATACCGTACAGTAATTGGCATACAAGAATGGGTCATCTAGAAGGAAGCCGAAGATTCAGCATGGTATTGGGAAATATGTTTTAGTAAATGTGGATTGTGCAGTTTACATGTGGAATCATTTGGCTTATACGTTTGTATTTAAAACCATGAATAGTCAATAAACAAATATATATATATATATATATATATATATATATATATTACACGGCCAGTTATGGTTAAGTTGCTGTTTCCATAGGAAGAGCACGTTTTGGGCGGCTTATAACTCCGCTCCCCCTGGATGAATCCTCACCAAACTTTGTAAAAATAAGTATATGGGCCACTCTGAATTTTTATGTAAAGTTTGGTGGGAATTCGTCCAGGGGGAGCGGAGTTATAGGGGGGGGGTCCCAAAAACATCTTATTTTCCCATAGACTGAATGGGGGAAAAACTTTGCGCACGGCTACAGGTGAAACCGCTGGACGGATTTTGACGGAATCTGCGGCAGGTACAGGGGCTTGGTCCAGAAAGCGTGCTTTTGTAAATTTTGTCATCATATGTGCAGTAAGTTTATTTACAATTATGAAAAAGTAGGTCTGAAATAATTAGTGATATCTATGTTCGCTCCGCGGTCACACTTCCCTGTTCGGTCGACGAACAAGAAGCCTATCGGCTAAGGGGCTGCCGTCATGACCGCGTACACGCGAGGTCTCTGCCCATTGGCTGCTGCGAGACGTGTTCTGCGTCAGATGGTTTGGATGCGCCCGACATCTTGGATCCGCGGAACGCAGAGCAACAACCAGCGTACACATGCTTTTTTCATTACCCTATTTTGCTGTGTCACAGAGCATTAGGAAAGGTTCACACAGTAAGAAATGGGTGATCCATGCATTTGTTCTTCGGCCGTCATGATGTAATTTCTATGGACACCTTGTACGTACAGTAAATGTGGGGGGTAATAACGATAGCACTTCAGTGCATGTAGTGGGCAGGAAATTTGTAACACTTCAGTCCTTGTAGTGGACAGGAAATTTGTAACTCTTGAAAGCACACGGGTATAGGTAGGCAACATTGAAATTGACAACATGCCGTGAACGCATTATTTTTCCCAATGGCTATTATTATATTCATTAGTACGCCACCATGGGTGGCACATGCTATGGTGGTAGTGGCCAGGGGCTACAGTCTTAACATATGGGTGATTAATGCACTTGTTCTGGGGGTCGGTCATCATGATGTAATGTGTATAGACATCTTGTACGCACAGTACACTTATACCTATTTAATGACGTATGTTCTATGGCCTCCTTGTACGCACAAAAAAGGAGGGGTCCAATAAGGCCAGTATTTGAGCCCGTTGGGGAGTTGTTACATTTGTAAGGACACGTGTGGTGTTAGGGAACATTGAAATTGCCAACATGCTGTGAATACATTACTGTTTCCAATGGCTACGCTGCCATGGTTGGCACATGCTAAGGTGGTTGTGGCCAGGGCCTAGAGTCCTGGATGAATGGCCGTCGGCCGAAGGCCATGCACCCAAGATCAAAGAGGTGGTTGTGGGGAGATCCTGCACTCATACACTTATACCTACTTTATGACGTATGTTCTGTGGCCTTCTTGTACGCACAGAAAATGAGGGGTCCAATAAGGCCAGCATTTCAGCCCGTGCAGTGCACGGGGGAGTTGTTAGATTTGTAAGGACACGTGTGGTGTTGGGGAACATTGAAATTGACAACATGCCATGAATGCATTATTTTTTCTAAAGTTTATCATTATATTCATTAGTACGCCGCCATGGTTGGCACATGCTACGGTGGTTGTGGCCAGGGTCTAGAGTCTTGGTTGCATGGCCGAAGTCCGAAGGCCTTACTTCCAAGACTGTAGGCCCTGGCCACAACCACGGCCGCATGTGGCACCCATGCATACACCCCTGGTGTTGCATTTTCATTGGCAAGTTGTGGGGAGTGCGTGCAGTGTTGGGTGCATGGCTTTAGGGCCCTCCAGAGAGCCCTACGGGATACATCAGAGTGCTCCCTGCAAGAATGGGAGAATGGTTGTACAACAATCCTAGCCGAACTGGGAGAGACTGTTGTGAAATTGGTACAAAATCCTGATATGGTTAAGTTAAAACTGTAAAGGCTGGACTGGATTAAGTCCAATGACGAGAGACAAGTGTTTAAGCTGTTTGGGAAGCCTCTGGGTGTGGAAAAAAAGTTAAATTGCCTACCACAATATTTGCAGCTCTTCCCCAGTTGGTTTCTTTGTTTACACGAACAAAGAGGTGGTTGTGGGGAGATTCTGCACTCTTGGGTGCAGGGCCGAAGGCCCTGCACCCAATACTACACTTATACCTACTTTATGACGTATGTCCTGTGGCCTCCTTGTACGCACAGAAAATGAGGAGTCCAATAAGGCCAGTATTTCAGCCCATGCAGTGCACGGGGGAGTTGTTAGATTTGTAAGGACACGTGTGGTGTTAGGGAACATTGAAATTGACAACATGCCATGAATGAATTGTTTCTTCTAAAGGTTATCATTATATTCATTAGTACGCCGCCATGGGTGGCACATGCTACAGTGGTTGGGGCCAGGGCCTAGAGTCTTGGATGCATGGCCGTCGGCCAAAGGCCGAAGGCCTTACTTACAAGACTGTAGGCCCTGGCCACAACCACCGTAGCATGTGCCACCCATGCACACACCCGTAGTGTTGCGTTTTAATTGGCAAGTTGTGGGGAGTGCGTGCAGTCTTGGGTGCATGGCCGAAGGCCATGCAACCAAGAACAAAGTGGTAAGTACTAGACTTGAAACACACTGCACACCTATCCCATGTAAGATCTACAGACATACACCTAGGAGGGAATCCTCTGGGCAGAGGTACTGAAGGATAACACACCTATAGAATAACCCCCACTACCACACATCACCGAGGTGGTTGTGGGGAGACCCTGCAGTCTTGGGTGCATGGCTAAAGCCCATGCACGCAAGACTGAAGTCATAGGCAGTGGAGTTACAAGTTAATATGGGTGTGGTGGATTGTGGTCGTTGTGTTGATGCCCTAGTTTCTTCACTTCATGGCTGCAGATGATGGTCCGAAAAGTACATTTATAAGCAGCTAATTTACAAGGACCATATTTTACATCTGCAGCGATGGTTGTGGCTAGGAACTGTACTACTTGAAACGTGGTTGTAAGGCGTAGGTGGAATATGCTCAGCCGCTGCCGAAATACAGTCCCACAGGGTAGGGGTAAACCTGGCCAGGGTACAGGTGACATTTGTCGATTTCAGGGCCATGCTACCTGAAGTGAAAACTTTACGGGCCCAGGCATCAACTTTCTTGTCCTCTCTATCCGGAGGGATAGTGGGATATGCAGTTTGTTTTGCTGTGGATGCAGCCTGAATAACGAGACCTTCTGGAGTCGGATGCCTGTTTAAATATTCAGGATCCGTAATAGCTGGTCTGTATTTCTTTAAGAAATTACTATTTGTAGCAGCAATGCTATCAGAATTTTCCCAATTTTTTTCTACTGTTCTCTGAAGAGCCCTATGAAAGGGGAAAACTGGGTCTTTTTGGGGACCTTTGACAATTATATTTGTCATGTCGTCCTGTTCAAACACGGGTGAAGTGTTACCCCAACCCATGTATTCTACTACCCTGTTCATAAGACCTCTGTACCCTGAGTCTGCATGTTCTGCAGGGTCAGGTTTGGCAAATTCTAACTCTGGGGAGGTGTCAATTCCACTAGCAGAGTGTGGAGTATCACTCAGGTCTCTCATTCTAGATTCCTGATCAATGAGTTCTTCAGGAACTTGTCTTGTGCCATATGAAACTCCAAAGGGAGTGACTTCATCTTCCTCCGAGCCAGATTCCTCATAAATTGAGGACATAGCTTTAAAAAAGTCTGTTCTGGGCAACGGAGTAAATCTCCTTTCTTCCTCAACAATTTCCTTCGAAGGAATAGAAAAATCCTTCGAGGTTGTCGACGGGAACTTCGAAGACTTCGAAGAAGACTTCGATACAGGTGTCGAAGACGCTCTTGGCTTCGATGCCGAAGCAGTCGACGCCGATTGCGTCGATGAAGCCGTCGAAGCCTTCGATGACTTGAGCTTTTTATGATGCACCGGAGATGTGCTCGACTCTCGAGGAGTCTTCGACTCTCGGGGAGTCTTTGACTCACGAGGAGCCTTCGACGACTTGGCGTCGACTCGAGTATCTTCGATACTACTGGCTTTTACCAAGGTAGTTCTCAACTTCTCTTTGTCGTCCAATGGAGCGACCTTAGAGGAATGGCTCTTCCGAGGTTCTTTCGAGGGGGTCGGGGCCGCATTCTCGAATACCTCCATCATCTTTTTATGGAATTCCTCCCATTTTCTGGGGGAATCCGATTTTGTCGGACATCGAATTTCTTCGGTCGACTCAGAAGATGATGACGATGAGGGAGATCTATGTCTCCTCTTCAGTTTTTTTGACGAGGAAGAAGAGTGTCTCGATCTACTCCTAGATCGAGATCTCGTGGAGTGCCTATGTCGATCCGATTCTTTCGAATCGGTCGCTTTCTTATGTTTTTTGGACACAGCCTTCTTAGAGGCTTCCCTCCCCACTGACAGTTTACCTCTCCTCTCACGAAGGGCCTTCTCGGTCATGGACTGGCAGGAACCACAGTCGTCGGTTCGGTGACTAGAACCGAGACACCAGAGACAAACTCGGTGAGGATCCGTGATCGACATTTTCGATCCACAATCGATACACTTCTTGAACCCAGTCTTGGGTTGCGAAGGAGTCGAAGAAGATGACATTTTCACGAAGAAAATCTCGGAGCGCGCCGTTCACGATAGCAAAGCGATCGGAAAAACGGAACTGGAGCAACGGGTGCGGCTCGAGCGTACGTCGACACGGTACAGAGACCGTCGAGGGACAATCGACGCCACAACCTCGAGCACAGCGCCCTCTGCCGAAAAAAAATAAATAATTTTTCCGAAGCAGCAAAGCTGGAGATAACGAATTATCATAAGATGAGGAATACGTGGGAGGACACAATCCATTCGAATGATGAAACTTTAGCTTCTTTTCTTTTTTTGGCGGAATATCCTGTTTCATTCTGTTGAATTTCTGTTTCATTTACTTTTCTTTTACCATGTTTCACTTTATCTGGAACAGGGTATTGTTTCAGATGAGGGGTGTACAGTGAACGCAATCTATTGTATTCTAGAATGCAAGGAATATCAGCTTTGACTTTACTTGAATCAAAGTTTATTAGCAATAGACCGTCAAGTGTACATAAGCGTGCTAATGCTACGTAGCCCATGCCTTCCTTAAACACTGTCTTTCCTATATCTATCAATGCTTTCTCTAGGGTAAGACCTTGGGATTTATGAATGCTAACTGCATATGCAAGAGTTAGAGAAAATTGCTCTCTACGTACATACATGTCTTTGAAGAGAAGAAATCGAGCCAATGAGCGCCCTATTCTTTTCACTTCTGAAACTTTATCAAAGCGAATATTTACAAACTGAATGCTGCTATCACCTGGGTATGTTTGAAAGCCAACAACTGTGCCCAGTGCTCCATTAACTAGCCCTTGCTCTACGTCAAGGTTACGTTTAAGCATTAGTCTACAATTTAATGATAATTTCAATACTTTTTCCAACCCAGCTGTGTTGGAGATTGAATTTTCTAAACTATTTAGTCTTGTTGTGGCTTGCTCACACATGGGTATTGTCAAACCATGTACGTCTAGTTTGTCTGTGGCGCTAATTTCTATTATTGCTTGCATTTCTTTCTTTAACATTTCATTGAATTTGAAACAGCTTGCAAGAGTTGGCATTAAGGCCATACAATTGACATTTTTGTGTGCTATTTGTTCCATAACATCAGTTGCACATGCATTATCGCCATAAAGTGCATGTATATGCTGCTTTTTCAATACAGCTAGTGCTTTTTGCGATAATACACCAACCCTAATACTTTTTAAGATGTTGGCATAAGTGAGATCTGCAGATTGCCGCATGTTCTCAGTTAATTCTCTGTATTGGAAATGTTGCCAAAGGTTAACATTACCTATGCTACCAACAGTTTTCCGGCTGAGTTTGTGGCCTAAGGTCTTAAAAGTCGGTTCACCTTTTACTGGTGTCAATTGTAGAAGATCTCTGAAAACGATAATGTGTTTCCCTGCAAAGAGTTCTTAGTTATTACTTTTAAGTACTTCTTGAAAACTGAGATGAATCCAAGCCAACATTAGATTGGCGACCATGCTCACTTCATCGATTAGTAGCATTTTCATTTGTTTCAATACTCTATGTAATTCCATTGCAGCTTCTGCAGAAAGTTTGTAGTAGTCTAATTTATCTTGATGCTCTACTGGAAGCAGTAGTAATCGGTGTAAAGTCACACCGCCTATGTTGTAGGCAGCTAAACCTGTGGGGGCTGTGACAACAGCTGACAGTTTGTTGTTTGTCAATTGTTGAAGGAACTTGCTGATAATTTTGATTAAGAATGTTTTCCCTGATACAGCTTCACCACTGACATACAGCAGTATAGGTTTGTAATTTTGGCAGGTACATTCTTCATTTTCGTGTTGTACGCCATGCACAATTTGTTTTGTTACCTCTTCAAAAATGATGCGCTGATTGTTAAGTTTTGCTTGTTGTACAGTTAAGTCCTCTGTATCTTTTTGATACTGATACATGGTGTTTTCTACTTCTGCCATAACAACTTCAGCCTCATTTGCTATTAGTGGTTGTCCTAATGCTTCTTGACTTCCTGTTACAGAAGGTTGACTACTGTCGAAAGAGTCTTTATCTAGTTGGGCCTGAATTTCTTCTTCCTGTTGCTGCTCATTGTGTAACATTGTTTTGTACTGCGTAAAGTTAACATCGGTGATAGTGCTTTCATTTGCTTTGAAAGCATCTCCATAGCACTCATAATTATCTAGTATGTCTTCCTCTTTTCTCCATGGTTTGAAAAGTTGTATCAGAGACATGTAATATAGTTCTTTCTGTTGAGGAGTTTTTAATGACAATTTTACATGATTAATTAAGCTTTGTTTGTTAAGTTACACTAAGCTCCCTTCACAATCGGTCACTCTATATCTACGTTTGCTTTCATCGGGTTTTACATTATTTTTGTATGCAAAGTTTTGAGCTATGTGGTATAGACACATGCTTTCCAGAGTGGTACTCCTGTTCGGATAGTATGTGTCCAGTAAATAGTTTTTTAGAATGTCTTGGCTGTTGGGATCATTTCTGGCAATTGTTTCTATGTCCTCATATGATTTTAGCACTCTTTTTCTAGATTTTGCAGGACCAAGACTGAGCCATACTATGTTGTCTGATTTTCCATACTAAGCAGTGCTGGTTAAACGATCAGCTGCTTCATAGGCCCCACATTCTCTACGAGAGAGCATGTTTATGCCTAGGCTGTACAATTTCTGAGAATGTTTTGTCTGGTGCTAGGTCATCCCAGATGTCTTGAAGCTCTGATTTTTCTGGTTTTGTTAAGTAGGCTGTAACATATCGTGCAACAGCAGTTGAATTGTCTGCAGTGTACTGCACATCTATGTTTGCATTCCATAATAAGGCAATGATTGCATTGTAATCATTGATATATTTTGATTCTTCCCTTCTTTTTACATAATACGTGTTTTTAGGTGATTTACCTTTAACACTATGTTGAACTGAAGACATGAAGTTGTTTACTTCACCTGTTTCTGTAACTGGTCTAGGGAAACCAAAGCGGCATTTGGTGTAGTATTAATCTTTGTTTTTGTATTTACGGCAACAATATTTGCCACATTTGTGTCTTTGAAATTGTAAAATCTGCCCATGCAGCTCACTATGTGTGTGTTGTGAAGGGATTTCACATGTGACATATTTTTGGATAAAATGCAAAACAGTGCTATCACTGTCGTGCCCAAATTTCGGTGCACCTTTGATCCATAACAGCATGTGAATATGTGGTGCTCCTCTCGCTTGATATTCTTTTCTCCAAAAGAAGTGTTCCACTTCTCCAAGGGGAGGAACAGTTTTATTGCAAATAAAGTGTAGCATTGCAATGAAACGATGATGGAAATAGCTTAAGACATTAACTGGATCTAGAGAGCAAATTTCTCCAGGTGTTAATGTATCTATGTTGTTTTTGTTGCTGTTTGCTATGCTTAGGAACTCATCTAAATCTTCCCATGCATATTCTGCACAACTTAGCGTAACAAACCAAGTTGGTGGTCCAAGGTTTCTGATCATACAGCGCACGTCTCTGTGCCGTCTAAACCAGTATTCCTTTGTACCACGCATGTTTGCAAACAAATTTGTTATACTTGATTGTAAAACCTCATCTTTTTCTTGTACTTTTTGTATTAACTGCGTAGCTGACATATTTTGAAAGTGCGTTCCAAATTTAAGAATGTATGAAACTCCATAGCATAGTGTTGCTAATTCACTGTCATAGAGTAGGTGGAATATGTATTCCACATTTTGTCTAAATCTGGGATCTTGCGAATACATTCGTAATGAGCAGTATTCTGATGCCCCAATCTGAGTGAGTCTATCATCGTATCTCCCACCTTTGCCAGTAGGAAATAGCATTGGAAAAGCATGTGCTTCTATACTTTTTTCCCAAATACTCATTGGTGACCCTTTGGTTTGTCGCCTTTGTTAAGTTTCTAGTGCATAATCTATGCTTTCATTGGAATGCAACGGATGAATTGTGTAATGGTCCAAAAGAGTGGATACTGTAGCTGGATCCAGAAGTTCGAATTGTCCAGTTTCTGATGGCTCTTGAATTATTTCAGTTGTTTGCCTTAAGCTTTCATCAATATTTATTTCCTTGTAGTACTCATTGTTGTCTTTTAGATATTGCAATGCTTGTGTAACTTTGTGTAAGTCTACTAATTGTTGCCATTTTCTTTTGTCCTTTGTTGGTACTCCATTTACTAAGACTATTAAAGAATTCTCTATTGAACGTTCCACTCCTAGAGTCTGCACATTTTCCGTTAGATCTAATGGCAAGTAAACTACTTTGCCACGAATGCCTTTCACCAATTCAGAGGAAGGTAAATTTGCTGTTTTTGGATGAAGGCGTATAATTGCTTGAAATGGGTGAACTGTTTGAATTATTATGCTCTCGTACAAATTGAGCTGTTGCAGGATTTTTGGTAATGGAAACAATTCCAAATTATCTGTAATTGCACGTGAAGGAGTGTGGTTGTTGTCTAATTTTGCAGTACAGTAACTGCAACATATTAGCCGTTCAGTTATTTCATATTTGCTTTCAGCTAAAAGGTACAAAGCTAATTCAAACCATTTAGAGTCTTCCTTGTTTTCTATTTTGTATGCTATGTCCACATTTTTTGTGTTCCTTTTGTAAAACGTTCCGCGGCAACATACACACACACATGGTTTGGTACTTCAGCCGATGACCTTTTAAATTTTTGTATTTCTTTTCTGTATGTGTGTAATAGAAGGTTGCTATGTGCAGAATTGTCGCTACTATGCTCTAAAACTGTTGCATTTTATAAGTGGCTCTCACTTCCAAAATACTTTTTCTGAATACGGTCCATTTCTTCTTGTAAGTATTTGGGTGTTCCATGCAGACAAGTGGTATTTAAATTGCCTAATTCTGAAGCTGGTCTTTTTGCACAGTATATTTTATACACTAAATTTCTTACTTTGGAATGATGTACTGATATTCTTTGGATATCATGGAAGGTACTTTTGCAAATAGGCCCATAAATACAGGCTAATGAATGTCGTTTTAGCCCTGTGTCTTTCCGCACTACACAAATATCCATATTTTGCAGCACTTTCATTTTACTTTTGTCTTTACCTTTTACATATTGATTGAGGAAATGACGTAAAGATTTGAAAGCTTTGTTTGGAATGGCACACATTGATGTGCACGGCCATTTGTATACTGGACGGTGTGGTTCTGCTGAATCGAGGGGTAATTCTGAGTTTTCAGAAGATAGTTTTTTATGCAGTGTTTCTTGTTCCATGACGGTAGTTTTGATTTTCTCATACCCTCGTCCACTGCTATGGATGGCAATTGTGTTTGTTTGATTTTGTTTGTATGCTTCTTCATTAAAATATGGCTCTGTGGTTATTGTGTGACTCCATTCACCACCACAAACATGCAAAAAATTATTTTTGTTCACATTCCATTTATTGCTGAGTTTCATTTGTAGTTTGGTACTTAGTTTTGTTAGTGCTTGCATCCTTTTTAACACTAATATGAACAACTTCCTTTTGAGAAGGATTGCACTGTCCACGAGTGCTTGTAGAATTGGTGAGGATGATTTTAGTCCTCTTCTTAGTAGATTCTGAAGGACTCTGTGACGAAACATTTTTGCTGAAATCCTTTTTTTACTATGGGTTCTTCTTACACTATCAGGATTATTAGGAACATTGTTAGCTGTACTGGCAGCTGTGTTTTTGACAACATGTCTGTGTTTTGTGACACTTTTTGATGGAGGAGGTACAGTTTCGGTAGTTGAGACTTCTTTTATTATGTTACCCAACTGCATTAGGTGGTTTGTACCAAGATTCTCCGCTACCTCTAAAACAGGTGGATGCTTACATTGGGCACCTTTATTTTTATTTGCTTTAATTCTGCGTTCCTTTCTACGGATCTGCTGTTTGGTAGGCATTCTTTGGTGTCTGTTGAGAAAAAAAAGTATACTTTGGTCTGTTGTCCAATGTATGTGTGCTGTGTGCATTTGTGCATAAATGTGATGAGAAAGCTCTTTGGCATGGTGTGTCAACGCACAGTGACCTATAACTATCATTTGGTAAAGGCTTCTTTACTGTTTGTATACTAGTACAATGTGCTTTAGATGAGAGTACAAAGTGCCCTACTTGTGACGAGAACCATTATTAAAAACTGAAATGCCAAAAACTTGCTACCGCAACTTATTTTCACAATCTAACCTTCTAAGGATTTCCTATGTTATTGCAGTACCAAACACACAGGGATTTGTCAGCCATTCCACCTGTTATTCTTTGTTCAATAAATGGATATTTGTAGGTTGAATGGTTTACAAATGAATGCTTGCTTTGGTGCCCAAAATAAGCAAATAACCCACGCAGCCTCTTCAAGAAGTAGTTACAATATGAAGGTTGTACTGTACTTACTTTTTGTGCAAGATGACCAGGTTTCTTCGGATATGTCGTCTGCAGTGTAGATACTGTTGATTCTCAGGAGAGTAGTCTTCACTGTGAATTAAAAAAACAATATCAATTACTTTGTGTATTTGCAGCGGTCATGATACTGCAGACTTTACTTGTACTTCTTTCATCCGAGGATTCAACTTTCATATTTCAACCCAGTCCACGCGCACATTTCACTTCTCTCTGTGCAGTCTTTGCATACTACTTTCAATATGGTACTTGAAAGTCCTTCAAAATAACTACATTTTTTAAGGGTTTGCAAATGCCTTGTTCTTTACAAAGTGTAATATGCATAGGAGAGAGGCTTGTAAGCGATAGGGCAAAGTAGTAGATGGGCAAACATTTTGTACTTGTTAATGAAAAGCACGATGTTCAAAAATCGGGAGACCCTCCGAAGGACATGTCAGCACCACAATCGGGAGCGCTTACTATTCTCATACGATCACATTGCAAGTAGCATTACTGTAGGCAGTACAGAGTACAGATCTCCGACATTTTCACATACAAAATTGAGGTCTGCCCTTAATTATACTTCTCAACTCACACACTTTTGGCGGGTGTCACCCACCTTGTAAATGGCAGACTCACCCGCCAAGCCTCCTGCACGGCCATTCATTCCAATGGGCGTCTCACCCACCAAAAACACAATCGGCTGATTTCACCCGCCTTTAAGACAAAAATGATTGAGAGCTATGCCTAAATAGGCATGCTTGCAACATATGTACAGGTTATGCAGAAGACAGTAAGCAGTCGTGCGATTTGTTAATGACAAATCGGCAATCTTGCACTTTAAAAGGGGGAGCGTTGTTATGTGTTCCCTATGGAAATTTACCAGCATTATTTTGTCTATTTTAAATCATAAGGCTTCCACATGTACTCTGATTAAAATGTACATACCTGTACTCTATACTGATGCATGTGGACATGCATGGAGCTGTACATAGAAATTTGCAATCCTTGCACAGTAGCTTGTGAAGTAGGTGCTTTGCAATGGTTTCCGATTTCCATTAAGAATCATCGACAGTAATTTTGAAGTGCGCAATGTTGATGACGGAGTTCAAATTAGCGATGTTCTATGTGATTGGTGGATGATTGTGCGCCCGCTTAGTTGTGTCCAATGAGGGACTCGCTTTGGTACCGCTGTAGAAAGGGTGGAAGGACTGGGTAAGAGTTACGTGCCGCACGTAGGCAACGCTTGTCCGCTGTTAGGGCGTGTCACATACAGGTTTCTACAGCAAATCCTGCATGGAAAGACTGTAGGCATCAGCCAATCAGATGTTCACATTACTTTTTTGTGTCGAAAGACGGTGCGCACACTGAAAATGGCAGAGGTGGAGAGGGTCAGGGTTTTGGTGCTTGGAGGCATTTTTGTGCAAGGCTTACAACACTATGCCGAGAGTAGGCATGTGGCACACCATTTCGATGTGCGAGGAGTGGAGGTGGTGTGGAGCGCTGACACTGATGCCAATGCTGCGGCAATTCTGCAAGTTTGCAGATACATGCGTAGAATGACCACTCCTCATGTGGTAATTTTGCACTATGGTGCTTGCCACTTGGGATACCTGACTTCACATACTTTGTTGGCAGATTTGGCACAGTTGGTTGAAGCACTCATGAACATCTTCCCAACATCGAAAGTTATTTTTTCTGCTTTACTCCTGCGAGTACAATGGAACAACACTTCTGTTTTCTGTCCAGATTAAAGCATCGGGAGGTGCATCATCAATCGCGGCATGCGTGCATTCATGCTACGAGTAGGTATGTTTTTTTGTAGCCACGATAACATTGCTCCAAGCAATGCGCATTACTTTGAAGGAGATGGTGTTGCGCTATCCTCTTTGGGAAATGCAATGTTCTTTTGGAACATAAGGCTTGCTTTAGAGAAGGTTCTGTAATGTTTGCAAGAGTAAAGCAAGGACGAAAAAACAAAAAAATACATAAAATACCACATGTCTGTACGATATGTGGCCAAAAATAAAAAAAACGTCTCTTTTCAGAGCCTACCTTAAAGGGGAAAAAGGGGAATAGTACTTTAATGTACCATCGTCACGCTCTGATCCTGTACATGTCCGCGAACATGGCGGTACTTAGCAGGCAGCACATATCACCACCGGGGATTGAAGGGTGGAGCCGCATGTAAATGAGAATAAGCGGAGCTAGGGATTGGTCCATAAAGTTCAGGAGGTGTGTTCTGACCGACGTACTTTAGTAAGACCGTCTTCTCCCTCACATGGACACCACACAGCCATGGCTTTCCATGCTCGAAAACAGATTATCTGGATTGTGGGTGACTCATGGATACATTGGTTGAAGGTGCATGCAGAAAGCTGCAGTTTATCTACAAATCTCGGATTTCCAC
The DNA here is from genome assembly GCF_040938575.1 of Ambystoma mexicanum. Taxonomy (NCBI): domain Eukaryota; kingdom Metazoa; phylum Chordata; class Amphibia; order Caudata; family Ambystomatidae; genus Ambystoma; species Ambystoma mexicanum. The sequence continues at coordinate 2,885,878 of NW_027182336.1, read as the reverse complement.
ATGCGGAAGTGCACTGGCATGGCGTGCGTGGCATGAGATGGCTGGACTTGGTACCTCTTTGTGTTACTTTACAGACAGAGCGTCCTCTAGATATACTCATCATTCACTGTGGAGGAAACAGTTTAGGCCATGTATCTGGAATTTCTTTACAATTTGCAATGAAGGAAGGACTCGCGAAGCTCATGGACATGTTTCCAAATTGTCAAATACTTTTTTCCCGTATTGCACAAAGACAAATATGGTTGCGTTCTTCTGCATTTGATCCACAAATGGAGAAAGCGAGACGCAATGTGAATAAGGCTATGTGTGCCTTTTTAAGAGATGTTGGCATGTCCTCTTTCAACAATGAAAACATTTTGTTTCGTAGCAGTTTCATTTTCCGCAGAGATGGAGTCCACCTCACATATGCTGGCAATCAGATGTTTCTTCACAATGTACACAATGCATTGCGCCCTCTTTTGAAATCACACTAACCTATCTGACAATCCGTTTTCCCCAATCCACTGTTTTTGACCCACACAACACACCACCAAAAGGCTCTTTTCAGAGCCGCCACTTACTCCCAATGTACACTTTATTGTGTTTGCTCCACTTGCACCCTCCCTTTTTTCCCTCTACGACTGTCCGTGAACTTTTTCTGAACTCCGCAGGGGTCTACGGCCTTCACTTCATAGTTCTATTGTTACACTGAGAAAGGCGGCTCTGAAAAGAGCCTTTTCTGTCATTTTTGTTGTTTTTACGTTCATTGCTTAACAGCACTCGACACACTAGGAGAAGAGGAGAAATGAGGGTAAGGAAGGGACACCACCCACGGGGATAAGAAAGGGCAACTGAAACGACAAATATTAAGGGTGATCTTTATTTAGGTAAGGAGCAAACCTTCTGGTGCTCGGTGACTGCAGCCTCAAAAGCACTTCGAAAACTCTCCCCCCTGCAGAGTACTGCGTCACAATACGTTCACACTACTGTCACCTTTGAAAGGTAAGGGTCCACAGCATTGCGAATGGCTTGTGAAACAGCTGGAGGGAGGTGCTCCCCCACAGGAGTGTCTCTTGTGGTGGGAGGATCGGATTCTGAGGATGTTGTGGAGGAACTCAAACGACTACGCTCTTCACATGGCACCACCTTGCGAATGTCTGCAGTGTGGAACGAAGTGAGGTGTCGCTTCATGGTTGTCGTACCAAAACTGTACGCCCCAAATCTCCCGCGACTCAACACCAAATCGCACTGGTTACACTTCACCAGGTTCGCACATGCTTTTGGTACGTTACCATAAACTGAAAACAACTGCCACACCCATGACTCCCGCCGAGTGCTCCTAGTGCAGAGTTCCTCCACTTCATTCTCTTCCTCGTCTTCTTCCTCAATCTCTACATCCTCACCCATATATGCCTCTGCAGGCCCTTGTTGAGGGGGTGATGGTGGTGGGTTTGGGGGTGGTGCAGAGGCTAATAACCCAACAGCAGCCATGGAAGCCATACCGATTAGTTTCCTTTTGGTCACTACAGCAGTAAAGGCAGCGCACCTCAATCCGCTATAGCTAGAAGGACAATGAAGATGCGCTGGGGGTGTGGCCTTTTGTATGGGTGCAGGGGTGTGCCTCGTGACCGTCGTCAACCCTACAAAGCGGTACACACATTTTACACAGCAACTCCTGAGGTGGCCTATTGTTTGGGATGTGTGAAATTACATTTTTGGACTCCAAAATACTTTGCCTTGTGTCTACAAGTTCATTTTTATTGTTGCGAAAGCACACAAACTGCAGAAATTAGTCCCACGCTCAGTGTAGGTGCGGTCACAAGATGACATCCTCAACACATCCGCCCCTGTAATGAAAGTCCCCTAGACAGCAAATGCAAAGAATCAAACATGAGCATGCGCACAAGTGTCCTACAGACAGTGTTCGGGTTCTCAAACTACTTCAAAGTGCGACACAAGTGAGACGGACAGTTAGGAACTGGCGCGATGTTCGCAATACTTACGTTTGTACTGCGCATGTGCACGCATGCTATGTTCACTGTACGGACAGTTCCAGTGTCCTTAGGACAACTCCATTTTGTTTGCCTACGAACTTGCCGGCCACCGTGCCTGTTCTACGGACGGTACCATTTTTACTGCGCCCAATACGGACCGCTATACTGTCCTTCACACACTCCCTTTTTACTCATTTACACCCATTCCGGACATCTTGTGTGTTCTACGACCATGTATTATATTGTTTCCAAGCGGTACGCCGACGTAGTATATCCTTTGGACACCCCTTTCTGTTTATGTACGCACATTTTCTAAAGATGGTGCAGTCACACATCACATCCGTCTTACTTCACATTAGACAGCACCCACATTCCATTGCTTGCTGATAGGTCGAACAGGCACGCTGTTCGTAAACATTACGTCTTTTTAAAAAAAAATCTACAAACACACTCTTTCTCTACAACTACTGCACAAAAACATTTCAAACACACACACACATCAATCTAAAGAAATAGCGGGGGAAGCGGACACAGAAACAAATATGGGGGAATTAGGATTCAACACGGGCTGGTTACGAGGAGAAGATTTGTGAGGGGAAGAAGGGATGGATATTTCGTCAAAACGTCTATTTTCCGGTTCAAGGTTTGGGGATGGTTCACTAGGGAATGGAGAAGCAGGGCAGGTGCAGGTGGGGCAATGATAACAAACTTTTCCTCTCACACAGTCCTCCACTAACTCCCGTAAAGTTTGAAAATTGTTGTTCAATGTGTCTATTTTCTGCTCTATCCTTTTTATCCTGTCTTCTTCTGTCTCGTTTGTTGCCCTTCTTTTCTTTCCTGGTCTGTTAAAAAAAAAAAATACATAGGTTGAATGCCTCTAAAATACTGGTCACTATTTTGCATATGCAGAGCACTCTGTACCATTATTGTCGCTGTCTTCAGATATTTCATCATGTGGGAAATGCTCCTCCAGCCACTCCAAAGTACTTGCCATTTCTGAGTCAAAACAACAGAAAGAAATGAGTATTTATGCACTACATACCACAAAATAAAATCACCCATATAAAAACACGACCTGTACTCACTCTTTTGCTCTAATGTCCCTTCGTCCTACTGTGTCCGTCCACTGTCGTTCCAGGCTGCCGAGTTTCTGTGAAATGATTACGCTGGAGGCATCCTTTCTTTTTTATGGTACCATCCACTTTATTCTACATGGTTATTAAATGTGTGGTTTTCTTTTCCTAACTTCAGGTTTCCATATTTACTTATTACTACTTATAATATCTTTATGTCCTTCTTCTACGTTGCACATTTTTTGTGTAAGACAATAGTACATTTTCAGCTATCCCCCGCCTCTTTGATTAATGTTGATGCTGTCCAACCCCGTCCGCAAACAGGCGCTCAGTCCGTCCCTTTCCAAAATCATTAAGGAGGGGGTTCTGTATGTTCTATGTTAAATGTATGTCAAGTACGTACATTATACTACATATCTTTCAAAATCATATCATTACAGTGTATATTCTGCTGAACGACTTCATTGCTACAATTTCATGCTTAAGTTCCACCTTCCAAAATCCTATGCAATTCCCTACAAAATAAACTTTGTTACGGGGACGTTATGGTTAGTGATGTCATCAATGATATTTGTGATTTCATCTTTGATGTCCTGGGTGTTAGTGTTAGCAATGCACGTATATGGTGCGAGTAATGGTTGCTTTGCTTACTATAATGGGGGAATGTGCAGTGGTGTTTCGTTTCACTGTGAAGTATAACATTCCTTTAGTGAAATTTTTTTACTGAATGTACATATATATGTATGGCAGGGAAGGAAAAGAAAGGGGCTTAACAAGTGATGTTGTCATTGATGTCATCATTGACATGTGAGATGACATTTTTCATGGTCTGGGTGTTAGGGTTAGCAGTGCACAGGGGTGGTGGCAGGGTTGGGGGCTTAGTTTACCATAACTGTCGAATTTCAGGGGGTTTTCGGTTTTAATTTGAAGCCTAAAGGGGAGGTGGAACTTTTTTTTAGTGAAGTGTAGAGGTTTTTGTTAGGGCAACTTAACCATAACGTCCCCAACAAAGTTTTTTTTGTAGTGAATATATATATATGTATATATATATATATGGGTTTATCGTGCTCCTCCATGCACATTAGAGTCTCCTGGGACAGCGAGATGGAAGCACCCTAGCTCCACCACACATGTCAGGAACCAGGAAGCTGTTCCCGGTTACTCTCAGCTTGATGTGTGGGAGCGGGACGGCCGGAGAACAGTGAGGAGGTGACATTAAGTCCAAAGCTAAATTGAAGCAGGTAAGAAAAAAACATTTGTGTACATGTGCGTGTGATGATGTGTATGTATGCATGCAAGGAGGGAGTGTCTGTTTAAGAACGCATTGGAATGAGAGTGCTGTGTGAATGCTGTTTATGTAAGAGTGTGAATGTTCTATGTGCCTGTGAATAATTGATTGAGTGAGAAACTGCATGGGAATGTCACTGCTTATGTGAATGACTATGAATGTGTGTGTGCTTTTGAGACTTGGGGGGCACTGGTGCCCGCTCCCAGCAAGGATATGCTTTCTTACTTTGTCATAGTATTTTGTACTGGCAAAAGGAGGAAAGCCAACATGATGAGTCTTCTTGCATGGAGGGGGACATTTATGCAGACAGCAAGGACATGTTTCCTTACTCTGGGTCAGTGTTTTTTCCTGGCATCAAGGGCAAAGCCAACATAATGAGTGTTCCTAGGTGACCATACTGACTTACATTGGTGCAAACATTCTGGACCAGTTTTATTACTTTGGCATGGCATTTTATACTGTAGTTAAGGGTAAAACCAACGGGGTGAGTGTTCTTATATTTGGGGGGCATTTGTGAATCCAGAAAGGGCATGTTGTCTTACTGTGGGATGTTTTTTATTCTGGCATTAAGGCGAAAGCTAACCTGAAGTGTGCTCTCACGTGGCGTGTGGGGGACATTTCAGTAACCAGCATAGACATGTTTTCTTACTGTGGCATTGCATTTTATACTCACATTAAGGGTGAAGCCAATACAAATGGTCTTACATGGTCATACTGCCTTACATTGGTGGAGCCAGTCTAGACAGGATTTCTTACTGACACCCCACATTGTTAATATATAACTTATATATGACTTATAATCTTCACAAATGGACCAACATAAATTCACCAGACCAACCGTGCTCTCAAAAAAGAACGAAATATGTTTTAAACATATCCAGAATGGCTGCCCCAATAAATGGCCATTTAAGAACACTTGTTAATGGGGCATTAGATTGATTTACTCAAATCAAAGGTAAATGCACCATGATGAGTGTTTTATGTCACAGGCTATAATGGTCTACATTTGTGCTGCTAGTCTATGCAGGTTTTCGTACTGTGGCATGGCATTTTTTTACTGGCATCATGGTTGAAGCAACCATGTTGAGTGGTCTTACATTTTATTGGCATCATGGTAGAGGCAAACATGTTGAGAGGTCTTACATGGCCATGCTGGCCTATATTGGTGCAGCCAGACTGGACGTGTTTTGTTATACAATAATGGCATTTTTTACTGGCATTAAGGGAAAAGACAACATTAGTATGTGTTTACGTGGGGATACTGGCATGTATTGGTAGACCCTATGTTTCCTATAGTCTCATTACCAGAAATATATGCAAAGCAAACATGAGCATTTCTTTATGTGGGAATAATGTCATATATTGGTGCAGCGAGCATGTACATGGGAGGGCACAGTCTGCATGACATTGTGTTTTTACACTGACAGAATACTGGCATATAGTGAGCAAAGGAATCATGACAATGCATTGACATGCCACCTTGCATTGAATTGACTTTTTCTTTGCCTTAACCTACATATTCAATTGTAAACTTTGAGGCTTTTAATCCAATTTTGCACAAAAAGTGTTCCTAGAAAGTACCATTTTAACCCATTATTTGAAAAATGTTCTTAGGGGAAAACCTCCTTAACTCCAAACTCTGCTTTGTTGGTTCATGGTCCACGCTACACTCGGTTGCTCCTACCTATTCAAGCAAAATTGTTATGCTTATCCACATAAACAAATTCACCAACAGCAATACCTCAGTCACATGTCAAAACAATAATTCTGAAAGGTCAGTAGGGCTAAGGCATAGTCGGTCATGTGTTAGGCACAACTCTGAAAGGCTGGTAGGTTGGGTGAAGGGAGAGACACATATAAGGCACCTAAGATGTATGTGAAGTAATCTACCCTGGTCTTTTCACATTTGATGCTGAAAACTAAGCCTTGCATGGTATTAATGGTATAAACAGATACTATTTGAAAAACTGCCTGTTTTGCCATCCTCATGCTCTTATGGCTAGAGGTATGTACCTCATTCAATATTCACTGGGTATATTTGTGAGATGTAATACCTACATAAGATGCCAGTTAAGCATTGAAAAGATCACCAAATATTGGACAGATTTTTTCATGTTTCTGAAAGGATACACATGCAAGGGTGGAAATGCATTAAAATACATTAAAAAGTGCTGCTTGTGGATTTTCTAAAATGGTGCATGTGGTATTTTGAGAAAAATCAACATATGTTATTACCAGGAGGGAAGTACATTTATTACATTGTGGTTGTGCTCAAATGACTGCATGTGGTAACATTAATTACCACATGTGGTACTCTGCTTCCAAATACATAAAACACAAAAGGAGAGCCTAAGTATGCAATATATTTACAACTTCGGCAAACCTGTTTATAAACAAGAGTACACATGTATTAATTTCCCAAAAGTACTTTGTGGGGAGCTTACAGAATTAGTGACTGCATTAGGTCGGTCTAATTGGTCTAACTTTGATCCCAGTGTTTCTATGTTGAAATAGTAAACCCTATACTGAGTTCACCTGGACATTTGGCATATGGCTCCAGTGGGAGAATTCCCACTACACAGCTGCCATCATGGAATTAATAGGATAATTGTTTTGGAGACATTTACGAATGAGTGGGAGTTCTTATCACATTGTCCTTTAAAATTGGTTTGACAGTATTCCTTGATTTGGAGGTACTTGTGGTCCTTGACCAATTACATGTGATTGTATTGCATAAATACCAACACACCCGGCTTCTGACAGTCCACCACTGCTTACCCAAATGTGGTCAATCTAAAACTGCATGTGAACATTCCTCTGGGTGATGGAGCCTCCCCCCACCCCAGCCGACTCTGCCCAGGTGCTTAGAAGAGGCAGATAAATCACCCAATTAGTAATCAACATCCCTTGACAGCCGAACGCCTGCACCACCCCTAATAGACCCTCATGTCTCTCCTTCACATTTAAGAGTGGGAGTTTCCCAATGATAGGAATGGACATGCACCCTTTCAACGACGGAGAGAATGTTTTAGCCAAGAGGCAAGACCCTTGACCCACAAACAAAAATACAAACAGGAGAAAAGAAGCAGGCACCATGCCCAACTGAAATGTCATCCCATCTTCAAAAGATGCATTGCTTTGATTATCATTCTACAACTGTTCACTGAGGGAACAAACTGAATCTCCAGCTATTTTCGAAGGGTTTACATCAGGAGAACAAATCATAAAATCTAATTTCATTCTTGGATCCCAAATTATGTTCCACAGGCATGTTTCCCTTGGGTCGTCTTTTCACGTTGCCACATGAATTACAATTCTGCCAGAAGAGTCTTCTGCAATCCGCCCCGAACAGCCATCAGTAGGGGAAAGAGTTAAAGATTGTGGTCAATTGCTGCATGTAAAGTATGTCTAAAGTGAACAAATTGTGATGTTCATCCTTATCCTAGAAATGTTCTACTCACCCTCTTACATCCTCCTGACGATGAGGATCCCAGAGTATGCATTAGTTATGTCTAGCTAAGCTTTGGAGCTGTTCCATAATTTTAATGGTAGAAGGCCTGTGGTGAATCCTGAAGAGTCATCACTAATGCCCAGCCTAAAATATCTTCCTATGTGGCATGGGCAAGGCAGCCGTTACCTGGTCCTGACTCTGGGGATGGTATTATGAGGGAGGATCATATGTGAGAAGGCTGTCAGGGAGAAGTGGTGACTCCCTTGGGAGAGACGCAGCATTCTTTCTTTGAAGATGAAAATCCTATAATCCCCCAATACCTGATGGCATGCTGTCACTGTGCAAGTCCCTCCTATGTTAAAACCCAAAGAACATTCTATGAAAAACCCCATGAACAGAATGAGCTTTACACTTTAGAAACAGACGGATTGTTACGCTCACCTGGGATCCACGGGGACGCCACCCAGCCCTGGTTGGATGATTTGCACTCTCGAACCCTCTCCCGGTCCCTTGATAAGGCCTCTGGTTAAAGATGGGTCTTAATATTGTAAAAGGTGGATTCTCCATCCTGTTCCTTGTGGCAGGGGCGCATAGATGTGGGGGGCGAGCAGCGACCAAGTTACTTCACTGGTGCAAGCCCCCCTGTGGGAATCCAGGCCTGCTGCGACTCTGTAGGTTTGTTGCTTTACAGTCTTTATATGCAGTTCTTATGTTCCTCTTAGTTCGAATAATAATGTCTTGCTTCTTTCCTTTTAGGTATGGAAAGGTATTTTGGTGTTGTCATGGGCTGGTAGGCTAAAGCGCGGTGTGCGCGATGCTGTCCGGTGTGTAATGCGCGATGCGCGGTGCTGTTTCGCCTTTTATATTGCTAACCTGTGTCTTTTTTCTCCTTGCAGGTTGCGATGTTCCTCGCTGAGCGCCATAATGTTCCAGCAATGATACTGACCAGGAGATGACTACCCAGGTAAGAATTGTGTGGCTTTCTTCATTCGTGAGGAAACGTGAGTAAACGCTTACTAATTCTGTCTATCTTTCTCCTCTTTCCAGGTTATGGTATTCCAGGATGCATGCAGTGCCGAATGATGGAGTTCGTACCTTCAGGTGAGTGGAACTGAAGTCAGCGATGGATTGAAGACAGGATACTGTTCCAGGTAAGTTTCGTAGTGTTCTTTCTCTCTCTGCAGGTCCTTGGTTTCAGGTAAGTTGGCATAAAAAACTGGACACGGTGAGCATTACGCTGCCCACAGCAGAATAACGCAAAGCATGTTCTACTGTTTGGGTGTGGTTTAAATAGCCTCAGGTAAAGTAGTTCAGGTAAAATAGTCCCAGGCCTGCCCCACCCAAAGTAGTCCAGGTAAAGTAGTCCCAGGCCTGCCACACCCAAAAGACTAGACCGCATAGCTCAGTTCCTTGTAACTGAGCTATGTGTGTGCCTCCATGTTGGCTGAACCCCCCCCCCCAAGTTAAATAGTCCCATTCTAATGTTGGTCTTCATGATGGTTATGAGCCTGGCGCCAAAGGTGCTAGGACTGACTCCAAGAGAGTCTTGGATGAGGTTTTAAGGCCTTTGACCTGGCCCTAACTGGAAGGCTGACTTGCCAGTGAGGGTCGGGCAAGGGTCATGACACGGATCACATTTGTCATCTTTTGATTCCAATAGTTCTGTCCTAGGTAAGAGTCCTGAACACAATATCACTATACATTATGTTCACATAACAACTCCTGTTTTTTGACAAACTCAATTCCAACAAGCTTAAAAACAATATGGACTTTAATTCCCATAATACCTATGGTACTGGGACGAAGACGAGGAGGGAGGAGTCCGTGTGGACCAGGAACAACCTTGAGATGCAGACTAGTTGTTTGAAGAATCATCCGTTGCGCGGGAGATTTAAGAATGGTGCGACTTGACATGAACAGAGTTGGAGAAGGAGAGGAGGAGGTGGTCGCAGCCCAAATGAGGGAGACGGAGCAGAAAGCCACGGAGAACACCAAACAAGATGATAACTCCAAGGCACTGTCACAAAAGTGAGCCATGCTGAAGGAGGACGACGCAAAGGTTGCATGGGTGGAGGCGCGAGAGACCAATGCAGGAACCAAGGGAGACTCTGTGTGAGCGGGGAATCCGACCCAACAACGGTTCTTCACTATCGATACACGGTAACCGGTGAGTCAACCATTCTGACAAAAGTATTCTATGAGGGAAACACTTACTTTGACCACCTAAGAAAAACCTTTTATGAAAGAAACACTTGTATTAACATCTTGAGAAATGTATTCTATGGAAAAGACTGTTGTTACATCCTCCTAAGTAATCATTTGTGACATCTTGGGAAGAATATTTCATGAAGGAAACAGTTGCTTTGGTTTTGAACAAGTGCTCTATGGAAGAGACATTTACTTTGGCAATTTGAGGGACGTGTTGGATGAAAGAGACATTTTTCACTGAACTGAATAGAATATTGTTGGAACAGAACTCTTTCAAAAGCCTTCCTGAATTGCTTCAGGGGAAGGTAGTGAAACCCTGGAGACAAGGATTTCTTTGTTGGAGATATACTTTTGAACTTTCGCACATTTATTTTTAACTGGAAACAGATACATTTACGTTACACATTTTGGTTGCATATGTTTGATAGGTAGGACCATTCTTGTTAGGATAAGGACAGAGAAATCTTCATCCCATCCCCTTTTTATTTTGAATAAACAGGATTGTGATAGATCAACGTCCGGGGCACCAGTGGTCCAGGGATGAATATTGGTTTCTAAACCATCAATCAACCCCACACCTCTAGTACACCAGAAGGGATCCGAACAGATTGAAATACAAGGGAATTATAAGACCTGGAACGGGAGGCTTATCTCTGCAAGGTCGTGGATCATTGGTTAGTTGCAACACAGCGAAAATACTATTATTACCCAATGATAAAAGGGACTGTCCAGTCAAGGTTGTATAAAAATATCTACTTTATAGTTACTACAACAGACAGTTCTAGCACACTACAATTACAACCCACACTGTAAAGGAACACAGAGGACAGACAGTTTCACAAAGGAAAGGGATGCACTGTGGATACTGACATGAGGGTAGTTCATAAAGAAATCAGTCTTACTGTTCAAGATTATTTGGTTTCAACACCAAAGGGGCAAAGGGTTGTAACTGTCTCTAGGGGCCTTCAGAGAAGAACCGGGGGGGCGGCAGAACCACAATGTACCTGGTGCCGAAGAACTTCTTGGTGCTTGACAGCGTTGAGGTGGTTCCAGGGCGCTTCGCTGCCCTGGAGACAGAGTTATGGGTGGGAAACAGCTGCTGGTACCAGGTGGCAGGCCGTTCGGCAAGTGACTTTGGACGGACATCTGCAGGCTGTCCGGCGCGGCGGCTCGGGCCAAGAATCGTTGTCTCTGTGCTGGTTAGTGGATCTGGAATGCTGGTCGAGGCGTTTCTGACGTCTAAGGTGACTGCGGCGTGACAACAGTAAGCGGTGAAGCCGGATGCGGTTCGAGGACTCGACTGTCTCAAAATTGTCCTTAAAAAGATGGATTCTGGATGATGCTAGTGTGGCACTCCTCCTAGGCTCTTTTCCGGCACGTGTCCTTTCCAGGCGGATGGCCCAAAGCTCAGGAGAGTGATTGCAAGCAACTGCCTTGTCCTTTGTCCAGAGACTCTCTGGCACTTCCCACCTAGGAAGCTTGCTGTCAGAACCTAGCAGGGCACGCTGTGTGCTGGCTGGGTACTGGTTCTGGAGCTGCTGAACGGGTCCTCTGAGTCCGGTATCTCCCTTTGTTCCTTGGGAGATGTTTAGGGGAGGGATCTTGCTTCCCTCTTGGCACTCCTGACCTTCCTTCACTGGCGGAAGATGTAAAGTAGACTGTACCTTCAGCTCGGGTCCAAATGAGTCCTCCTTCTTACTCCTTGCAAAGTCTTCAGATGATCTGATCAGTCAGGGGCTCAGCCCTCTTTTAAAGCCAAACAGGCTCCAGTGTTTGGAGCAAGCTGATCCCACCTTATCCTGGGTCCCCACCAACAATTTTCAGTGATGCTTCTGGTCAGAATCAGAGCTCTTGGCAACAGACAGGGGAAGGATGACAATATATACCTCTAAGTCCTACCCATCTTCCTGTCTGCTGTACATCAAAGTGTTTCCCTAATTAACTGAGCCCTATGCAGCGCTTGGTCACATCATGGGCCTCCTTCGAAGTAGGGAGTTGCAGGCAGACATTCGTCTCCTAAAATTCACATACTTCTCTGCTCTGAAAGGAGTGGTTCCATACAGGACATTCACTGCCCTTTCATACCAAGGAGGTGTATTAGTACCAGGTTGACACATTGCATTACAAAGTCTCTGGTCTCCATTGTCACTTCCTGAGGCCTGCTAATGAACATTCTTCAGTATTCGCCGCCACCAGCAAGGTGTAACAATGGAGATGGAAATACATGGGGCCTTGAAATGCTAATCAAGCTGCCCACGGCCAGAGGCGTTTGATGTATACACAGCTCTCAGGTGTCAGCTACACATGGAGGGCAGCGCTGGTAAACTGTGTCCTCCCAGAGTACATGACTATTTTTCTGCTGTGCAGTGAGCATGGAAAGTATGTGCAGGAATGGCCCCACATATTTTCCAGAGGTTGATCTCCCATCATTCATTCTTTTTGAGTAAACAAAAATCAAAAAGCCCAGGCGAGCGCACTCTCCCTGGGAGGATGGTCAAATTCCTCACAATGACAAATGTTGAGAAAATTACAACTTTGCGTCCATCTCTCATTTCTGACCCCAAACATTCCGCAACGGATGGATTTTGTAGTGCAACTGTTTTGCTCTAGCAGTATTGCACTGGCATTATAGTGGTGTAGGAGCCGCTGTTTTACATCTATTGTGTATAGGATCCTGCTCTGTAAACAGTGGATCTTTGCTAGCTTGGCAAGGTGTACATTGATATAGGCTAGCCTTGGCATCTTCCTATTCATCAATAGAATACAAGAAAACAGTAACAAAAGTTATGTGGGGCATTGAAGAGCTCTCCGTTCCATAACAAGCCACCTCCATGAGAGTATGAGATGCCTACAGCAGTGAAGGGGTAATAGAACACTTCAACTGAATATCATAACAGTAGAGATGTGTCTGCTGGTTGGGGTGCTCTGAATCAGTCTTAGCATAAGTGCTGTGAGAGGAGGAGATAATGTGTCAAGGACTTTTTGGTATGCTTTGAGAATGGTGTGTGTTTGTGTGTGAGAAAGTGTGTGTGTGTGTGTGTGTGTGTGTGTGTGTGTGTTTGTGTGTGTGTTTGCGTGCTTGCGCGCACGCGCGTGTGTCTGGGTGTATGTATGTAGGAAATTGATATTATGAGACTTGCAGGTGAAGGGATGTCTGGTTGAGACATGTATGTACTGGTGGGTATACGTTAACATAAAGTCTACCCAGCAGGATAATTAAAGTTAAGCATTTCTAAATGTGACTATGATGTGTTTCCTGGGCTTAGCATCCTCAAGCATTACCCTGGACCATTGCCATATGGTGTGCCCAGTGGGGTGACAATGAAACCTGTGTTCTAAATAGGATAGCTCTGACCGATCTTGCCAAACATTGCACCTGCCCATCATGGAGCCTCTTTACACAATTGGTTAGATTATGAGTTCTCCCCTCCCCGCCCTAAAGACTGTATTTGACAGCATTTGTTCCATTTTCCATACAGCAAATTATCATCTTATACCAGCCTCCTCCTTTTCAATGGGCATCCAGACATGTGAACTATGGAGACAGACACTCTAACTCAGTCGCCCCAACTCTGGAAAGAAGTGTTAGTCCACACAGGTGTTCTGCTCGTCATGAAATCTCTAAAGACCTCCTTCTAACTAACCAATGGTTTGAGAGACCCGCTCTTCAACCCCCGCCCGACAGCTCTGCCTGACTGATTCCTTAATGTTATTTAGACAGAGTGGTATCTCAGCCTGCAGTGTGTAAATGAAGTCAAAATGTAAGTAGGTCGACTTGTGCAAGCCACATCTGCTCCTTATATACTTTGGTGATCCTCATATCGCACCATGACAGCAATTTGTAGATATGTATGTTAAGGAAGTTTTATTTTTTATTTTAAAAAGCTTTAAAGTAAACCTTACACGAAAAAACATAAAAACATGAATGATTTTTTTTAAACTATCAATTACACCAATTAAAACAAAAAACATTGATTAATTAATTAAATGGGTAATTAGTTATTTTCCACTTAAAAAACGACATAAAGCAATAACCAACAAAACATCTCTCCCCACATGAGCCTGGACCAGAATAGGTCTTTAGAAAAGTGCATATCAAGGCATAAACCAACTTTCTCAAAATGTCTTTGCCTATTGGGTGAAAAATTCAGACAGTCAATGGCCCAGTGGCGTAACGTCTCCAAGGGGACCCCAGTCCTGCAGAAGCGACAAGTCACAACGTTCGACTCTGAGTCAATTTAATTTGAATGCCTCATCCTTTCCATAGTGTGCAGTTGGTTTAGTCTAAATTGCATGTATAAATGACATAGTTTATTACAGAGAAACCTAATCAAATATGGGAGAAGATTGTCTCTTTTAATAGGAAATATAGCATATTCTAAGTATGAAGAATAGGAATGCAGTGATTCGAGGGTCAATGTCCAGTCATACCTGAACAATTTCAGTTTGGTTTGACCCAGTCTTTGAGTTAATTTCTCTTCAGATGAACCTATACACGTCAATAGTTCTTGCATTTTAATTCTGAAACAATTGATAGAGGAGACGGACTGTTTTAGTCATGATTTGATACAGATCAATGTATAAAGAATTATCTGGAGGAATCAATAATTTTGAAAAATTCATAAACTGTCTCCACAGGTATCGTGATTTTAATGAGACCATGCCTAGTTTGTGTCGAATTATGTTGTTGGGCAACGAGGGAGCCAACCCCAAAACCTTTTTCCATAATGAGCCCTGAATAACATTCAAGAATTCGCCTAGATCCATCAACAAGTCCAGGCCATATAGTAAAACTAGCTTAACCTTTCCCAAGTAATAATCCAAAGCTGGTAGGATGGAGAACTTGTACAGTTTAGAAAAATTGTCATGGAGATTGAGTTAGTTAAATTGTATCCTAAGATTTTAGTTCTGGTACCCATTCAATACTCTCTTTACCAATGGATCACTGCATTACTTTGGTTTTAGCCACGCTTGCATATATGACCGCCTTTTATTTAGACCCGTTGATCTTCAATTTGTTATTAGCTGATGATTGATGGAACAAGTTCAGCTTCCATTAAAACCCCATAGGGAACCTATCAAAGACGATTATGTCATCTGCAAAAGCGAGCCATTGTATTCTTAAGTGACCCAGCCTAACCGGAATAATGTTGTTTTCCTTCCAGGAAGGAAAAGTGCTAATAATAACTTTCCTTCTATGGAAGTGCAAATAAACGCCTTAAAGCTCAGTGATACTTACCTGTGATGCCCCCCTGAAGATGGGATGGTTAATGTTGCAGGAACTTTTCGTCAAAGTGCCTCCCTCAGCATCTGTGGCTGCAAAGCAGTTGATGGTCATTATCCGATTGTTAGACTGAAAAGAGTAGAAACCCCATAGAAAAGGGAGTGAGTAGCTGCATAGGTTTGTACTATTAAGCAAGGCAGCTCATCCAAACACTCAAACATGTTAATAAAGAGACGCAACCCCTAGGCACCCAGTGAGGATTCTATTCAAATAAGTAGAAACATTAACTTTCTAGAGTGGCAATTGAATATGTTTTCTCCTCGTCTTGCTCTCTATTTGCACATCACACAAAGGTGGGTTCTCTAGTAAGACCATCACCTTTGAAAACACAAGTTCAAATTAATGTCATCACTATGTTTGTAAATATAGCTGATATGCGCTGTATTTCTTTAACCATCACCTACATCATTCGCACTTATCTGATGTCTAAAATGAAACAAGTTGTCAAGCAGTCTATTTATGGACCATACTGCAGAATCCTTGGGAGGTACAAAACCTCCAACACTTGGGGGCTAGACCAAATGCATCTTTCAAACTGGCCCACCTATTTTGTTTGACAAATGTCTCAAAGGTTAATATCTCTACCCTGTATCCCTTGCATAGGAGGATCTCAGTGTACAGGGTTCAGAAATATCAGACATGTGTAGGTTTCTACAGGGCTCCTAACTTCCATTTGTACGTTAAAGGCTTCTCTTTTGAAACTATGCAGGTCCACGATTTACTGTGTTTGGGGGAAAGTAGCTCAAGAGCGCAGGTAAACTAGCTATACCATACCCGAAAGGATCCATAGGTCTACGTTGGGAACTTTCCCTTTTGATTGGCAGATAGGATGATCTTGCTGAACAAAGGTTTCTTGCAAGCATTGGTTATTCTGTCATGCCGCCCTCACACAGAAGTGTGTACATGCCGCATGCCGACAGTGGCTCCCGCGAGTGATGGGATAACAGCCGTGCACTGGTATGTGCAGGTTTAAGGAGTCCATGGGCAATGGAGACCATTGCAAGTTTACCATCAGGTATAGTATATATTCTATTCTACAAAAGGATACAAAAAGTCCCATACTCAAATATATGAGGAATATAATTTTTATATTTTGTATAGATCATATTGCTTTAAAAAAAAAAACTACACTTGCACATGAATTCTGAGTGTGGTTGATCACAAATATGCATTAACCAAAAGACCTTGGGGCAACACAATCTGATCAGATTTTTTTATTGTCAATACTAATTGTCATTTGTCCCCATTTGATTGCTGGTGCTATGCGATTGTAGTGGGGCAGTGAATGCAGCAGTCTGAGGCATGCATCACCATTATCCACCAACAAGGAGGGACAGGGCCTCATTCACACACACAAAGCCACTTATTGCCCATGCCTGTCAAGGGCTGACACCCTCAAAGTAAATCTGAAAAACCCATCTCACCGTGGCATTGGGAATATGCCCATCCAACCCTACAGTCAACAGACATTCAGAACTCTGGAATGGCTAGTGAGGCAACATGTTGTCTACAATGTGAATTGAATGTGCATATTTAAATGGGTCCATACGTTGCTGACTGTGGCTCCGAAATCCAAGTTGGCACTGCAGGCAATGCACTCCACCAGTAAAAGTGTGGTTGATGAATATGGGACACCATATCTAAAGGACAGATGTGCCTATACAGAGATTAAATGCATCAGACAACCTACTACAGCATCCAGATGTACTGTGCCAAGACTTGCATGTGCAGAGGATGTGTTTGGTGAACTTGGTTACCATAGAGGAACAAGACTGAGAATTGATGCTTCCCGTCAGGGACCCTGGTTACAGACTTTCAAATAGCTGACACCAGAGATCAAGAAGTATGCCAAGGCCTGAAGGCCTTAAAATTAGGCGCAGGAGATTTTTTCTTGGGAATGTCAGAGATTGGCCCAAACTAAACCAAAAGATAATAGGTTCAGGATCGATCTCCTTGGTCCGAGCTTGGTTCTCTCCAGTTCTTGATAATTTCTCAATGGCCCTCAATTCTAGTTTGGTGGTCCAGAAATAAAGGTGCGGTAGCAACATACTGGCACCCTTTCCAGACCGCCAAACTATAAGTATGCCGGTACGGGCTGTGAACTACCGACAGGCCTGACCTGCCGGGGGTTCAGGCCCCTACCGGCTTGTTTTTCACTGAAGCACCGGCACATTAACAACAGTGCCGGTCTTTCAGCAACTAACAAGCCATCAGAGGACTCCCTGGGAATGGGAAATAACCGTACCGCTGCTGCCTGTGATATCCTGATAGCAGCGGGATGTCAGGCGGCAGTAACAGTGTCACAGGGTTGTCAGAAACCCGCCGCCTACCCGCATGTTTTACCGGCAACCTCGTAATGAGGCCCAATGGCTTCTCAGTCTCTTTGGCGTCTTCATGCTTCTCCAGGTTGGGAGGAAATGCAAAGGTCATTGCCAAGTCCATCTCCCAGTGCAAAAGAGCTCCCTCCATTCTCTGTGGCAAAATCCTGCTTCTACTCTTGTGCACTGTTCTGATGGCTAGCTAGTTGCTAGAGTTCTGGGGAATGTAATTCTATGACCATCTAGCACCAGGTCCTGGAAGGAGCAGCGTGGTTGTGGTGACAACCAGGGAGAGGTGGATAGGTAGTCCCTTAGGTCTAATCCTTTCTGACCTACTCCTATTTTTGCCTCTTTCCTCACTGAGCGTGCTCTGTCCTACCTGACCACTCATTTTCCTCGTCCCACCAAATGGTACTACTGAGTGCAGACCTTGCCTCATGGAACATTCTTATTCTTTTTAGATGTTACATCATCTTCCTTGCTGTGAACCTAAGGTATCCTTACTTCCACCTGTAACTGTCCTCTACCTTGTGTTGGCAGTTTCTCCCTAAGGACTTCCCAGTCTTACACCTCTCTTAATAATTCTAAAACAAACGTGACATCCCTCCTCTAAATGTCCCTAGCCTTCCTTCACCCCCTGCTATCTCCTTTGACCAGTTCCTCTTGAGCCAGTGTTCCTCATGACTATTACTACCACTATGTGCCATAATCACCCCTTAAACGTCACACAAGTATCCTGTAATGTGTCCACCTCCTCATCATTGCTATTCAAACAGCCTCCATCAATAACTAAGCAAACCCTTTTCATTATCCTCATGTGGGCTGGGATTGGCTGGGTCTTCCAGCTTCCTTTTAGGTTGGATTCTGCCCGAGGGTGATACCCTAGGTTTATAGCAGCCCTTCTGGGCATCTTGGATTTGATATGTGTTTTTGGTGGATTATGGAGAGCTGCATGTGCCTGGACCTAGCCTGCATGCTGCTTCTGTGCTGGTAAGCATGCTATAGGGGGCATGGTCGTGTTCTTGATATTATTTTCTGGTCCCCCCCAAAGCGTTTGAATGTTTTCTTTTGAGCTTGTGAGTTTGCAGACTGCACCAGCATGTCTGCAGACCCGGATAGGTCTTTGAACATCACAGGAACTGCAAGAAGTGGCTTGAACACATTCTGGGCTTGCGAGGCTCCTGTCAAATCCCCTCTTTGAGGGCCGTAAAGGTGTAGGATACGTTCCTGAGGTCCCAAGCAGTGGTCGAAGTGGGCGGGAGCGGTTGGGAACAGTGCAGCTCCTCTACTTTTTAATTTATTTGTTACAGTTCCTATACTTTTATTTTTAAAAAGAAACCGTTCTTCATACACTTTTATTTTAAAATTAAACCATTACAGAAGTTGAAACCTGGACTGCGCTGAACATTCACTTAAATAGCAGGTGTGTTTGTTATAGGTTATATAGTTCCACAACTTCTTTTCGTACACTTTGACCTCTGGTCACAAGTCATATAGCTGACGTCTTCCAAACGTAACTTTCTGCTAGGCCAAACCCGTGCAAAGCAGTTAATGAAGGTATGATCCCAAAGTATGGAGAGAGAGAGAGAGAGAGAGAGAGAGAGAGAGAGAGAGAGAGAGAGAGAGAGAGAGAGAGAGAGAGAGAGAGAGAGAGAGAGAGAGAGAGAGAGAGAGAGAGAGAGAGAGAGAGAGAGAGAGAGAGAGAGAGAGAGAGAGAGAGAGAGAGAGAGAGAGAGAGAGAGAGAGAGAGAGAGAGAGAGAGAGAGAGGTGTATGAGAGAGAGAGGTGGGACTGGGAGAACATATATGTTGGAAAATATATGCATGCGTTTGTCTGGGTACAGCTGAATTGCTTATTTTTTTTGTTTAGTGTGTTTTGGTGTGCTTATTAGAGCGTGTGTTAGATGTTTGAGAAATAATACTTTTCCTTCCCTTTCGTTGGTGATTAGCAGGGATGCGAAGACTTTATTATAGCAGCCAGTCTACTCCTGTCTGTCCTTTTCAGACCCACCAAAAAGCATAAAATGGCAACCAGGTGAACAATTACCACTGGACAGTTAAGCAGATAAGCAAAAGGACTCCCCCAAACACACTGAAGGCAAGGCTCAGTGTTAAGAGCTTTTTGACGCCAAGACATTGAAACAAAAGCCAAGCTTGGGAGAGGACACTTCCGTTCCATTCTGGGAGAGATAGCATGGTCCCTTGGCTCACAGCAGCAAAAGGAATGTGAGTGCTCCTCTACAATGTGCACATAACTATCTCACTGTTGTCGTGGTGCAGCGTCTCCATAAGACTGATTCGAATGGGATTGGCCCAAGGCACGACAGAGGTTGGAATATCATTTGGGACTGGCGGCCACAAAGGGATCAGTAGGGGCTCCAGAAGGGTTAAGCGTGAACAAATGAACTAGGAAAGTGGAAGAGCGCAGTGGCAGCACGGTAGGGCAACTTATGACCACCCCTTTCTTTTCTATACAAATGTGCAAACATTTGTAGTTGTACGTTTGGGGAGCCACTTCCATAACTGTCATCTGTGACTTCCTACATGTTGCATGCTATAATGAATATGACTGGCTCTACTGGCAAGTCAAGCTGTCACTGATGCAACGCGTTTTTAACAGCCCAAAGTTCGAGTGTTACTGTGAAACTCAGGGAGTTTCGTACGGTATGCAGTGGCATGTTTCCCCCCACAGTATCCCCGCATTCTACCATCCATAATCAGCCTAGCTAGCCATGATATTGTACAATGCTCACAGGAGATGCTGTGATCGCTTTGGCAGCCCCCTACACTGTGCAAGCAGGAAGAAAATTCCAGTCCTAATCACATTGTGGAAGTGGTAGAGACTAACACCATCCCTTTGCACTTCCTAAACCTTTGTCCTGCAAACAGAAAACCAGAAACATGAAAGTTACAGGTGAGACATGCTTCCAAGGGTTATATGTCTTTACATCGACACATTTGTACATGTAGGCATTTGCATTGGTACATTTGCATCTGCGCATTTACATAGACTTTGCTCGTTTTTCAGGGAAAACGCAAAACTTGTAAAAATGGTAACAGGTTATAAAAAAATTGAAAGGGAGGGTGCTACAAGGGCTCCCTTGTTTCAAAAAAATGCACCAATGCACCAATGTAAATGTACAGATGTAAAGACTTGAAACATGTTCAAGCGCATCCAGCCAACAGGCTGTCACTTCTCTTCATATATGTGAAGCACTTCTTTCTAACCAGGGGCGCCGAGTACGCAGGTGCTCTGGGGCGCAGTCACCCACCCCCCTCAACCCCCTACCAGGAAAGGCTATTTTCGTGAAAGTCCCTATTCTTAGAATGGGACCATTTTTATAATGGCCCGCTCTACCTCCGGCTGCCCAACCGCCGGCTGCCCCCACCCCCGGCTATCCCCGACAAAAGCAAATGTCGGTGCCCCTGTTTCTAACGGCTGACAGGAAGTTCAGAAGATGATGGGAGAAATTGCTAGATGATGTGCCGTTACCTCCAGAAGTGTGACCTTGCGGTAGGACAGTCCTGCTGGGTAGAAGAGTTGCACCGCAGTGTTATAGGAATCCTCCATCTCATTCTGAATGGCGACGGTAATGTTGATCTCAAGGTTCAGCCCCACGACCACGGAATCAAAGCTGAAAGAAAGAAGGCAAGAACTGGTGACCAACCTAAGCCAGGACCTCTCTGAGCTCTCTATAACTTGGAGAACACTTCACTTCTTTGCACTGTTCAATATGATTGAGGTTCACAAAGCTCTCCCTGCCTTTTTGGTGTGGTCCTGTTCGTTGATGCCAGCATTGCAATGCTAAGTTTTTAAAGCTTTCTTGCCATGGTACTATTTCCTCTGTGACCTTTGGTGAAAATGATTTGAAGGGCATAGAGTAGTTGTCGAGTAATATCCCTGATTCATCAAGCATGTTTTTCAGGATAGTGACATCTGTATTTTATAGTGGCACGGGCATGCAGTAGGCACATTTGTGTTTCCTTTTGCTCAATTTATGTATACAACTTCTCTTGGCTGTTTGCATTGCTTGCTTGTTAGGTCAGGATTGTATCATTATCTAACCACGGGAATTCTACTTTTTGGTTAATTGGTGCCACTTTATCAACACTCATTGGAGCAAAAACTATTGCATAGTGGTAGATGGTAAATGGGTATGAGTACACATTTGGAATAGTGATGTGTTATTATTCCCTTCATTTGTATTATGATTTGCTGAAAGATGATTATTCTATGTGTGCCTTAGTTGCAATGTTTTGCCACTGCTTTCAATTGAATGGAAAGAGTACTAGCTGTCCAAGCTTGACAGAAATATGTTTGTTTTGCTCTTCTGCTTTGTAAACCTTATTGCTGTATTTTGTCCATGTCATGAAGTTCATTAGGGCATTTGAGGCTGCACTTGACGCAAGACACCCGCAAGGTTTTGGCTTTGCCAGTGCTTGTTTTGTGGGTTATGGTTGAGACCACCAGACAATATCTCTGTTGTTGGTTTCTGGATTTGTTGTTGACCCTCAACTCCCAATGTAGGGATGGATGAGGAGTGAAACCAATTTTAAGATTCCCATTTGACTACTGTGATTAGCAAATAGCTGATTTTACTATTTGAAGAATGCTTCCCTTATTTTCTTTATGTTCACTGCTATTCCATTTGGGACATAAACAACAGGAACAACTCTAATGATGGTAGATTCCTTTCATCTCCAAGGAAATAAAAAATTGCCTCATTTTTGTAGCAAATAATGTTTGCAGTTATTTATTTCTAGACTGTAACCCGATTAGCTCTTGGCACCAAGCAACCAGCATTGTGGCGGGGTGTCTCTCCAGATGCACCAAGCTGAAGCAGTACTTCGGGTCCCATGTTGTTGAAGCTTGCGCAGGAGCGAGGGAAGGAGTGTTACATATTGCATTTATATTGCTATGGGAGAGAGATTAAACCGACAGCGAACGCAGAAGTCTTTGATGATCATAAAAGAGTGGAAATACAAGACCCTGGCTTGTAGGGAAAAGGCTCACCCGGGTTCTATTGATGTGGATAATCCTGCATGGCAAGAGTTTGTGGGAGAGGCAGCATTTGATGTCGGCTGTCTCTAGTGCTACTTGGAACTGCCTGAGTCCTGAGTGGCCTGTAGTACAAGGGAATGCTGTAACAGACATGATAAAGTATACCAGTCTGTCTCCAATGCGCTTGTGTTGTCAGTAAGTCGTAGTGGGGGAAATGTCCCAGAGGAATTTGCATCAAAGGTACAATAGGATATAGGAACTGGACGGTGATTCGCAATAACTTGGGGGTGTGATGAAGTCCCATCTCCGAAGCTAGAGGATGAGACTGGAGTAACTCTGGGGACATGGGACCATCTCTAACTGCATGAAGTAGGCATAGGTGGAGCAACATGGTGGATCATCGCAGTTCCCTAGTCCATTTCTTGCTGTGTGTGTTGTCCCGGGCATAAATTGCAATATATAATTAGGTACTTCCTGTTTTTTGTTCTTGGTGGACCAGTTCAATTGTGGGAAGATTGCTAAAGTATATATAACAATAGAGTGAGCTGATTACCCCTCCCTTAATCCACCCAATTGGTGTGAGCCAAAATCTTAATACCGTGTATACTTATTTCTAACACTGTATTTCACCAAACACATTTGTATTCCAAAAAATATTTTATTCCATTCTTAATTTTAAAAATCAATTCATATTTAAAACACAAGTTCTTTACACATAAAAAAAGGCAAACACATTCTGTTCACTTTTGCTGTTTCAAATATCCAACAAGAGTTACTATAGTGGGGTTAGTAAGTGACTGTGATTCTTGTTCATCATGTACAATGTTATTAATTGATCATGAACAGCCGAAACAGGCAGAGGCCTTATTTTCTATAAGACACTTCATATTTACAGATAATGACACAAGAGAACATAGTCATAGAAAAAAATGTTTGTGTAAGTTGGGCAAGAAAACGATCGTAGATCATACAGTTCCCAGAGCCACAAGGTTCTGCATTTTGTCTAATAGGGAGGCCTGTTTCGCAGAAGGGCAGCACCTCATGAATATGCCTCCTCCTGTCGCAAAGACACCTTGCGTGCTCCAGCTTGTGCTCATCGAGGGCTCTCAGAATTCTGTGGCAATGTACCCACATAGAAAGCAAGCCCCCTCTGGGACCTAGACGCAACAGTTGCAGTCATCACAGGGGAAATTAATCAAAGATGGTGGCTGCATGTTTATCACATTGGTTAGAGGATTACGATGTTCACTGCTGACCGATTGACAACACCTGCAGAATCTGCAGTTCACAGGAGCCCTGGCCAATCAGGTATCACATTCACATGTCATTCATTGCTGCACTCACTTGTGCAATTGAGGGACAAAAGCCTGGTTCCGTGCAGGAATAAAAGAGGAGCATGGCCTACAACTAGTACGGAGTCAGGAGTACCTGGAGCTAGGATAGGTTTGGAGTCTGGCATTGCAGTGAAGATGAAAGAAAGAGAAGTGATGATGGAATAGGGAGAAAGGAAAGTGGATAAACTGAAGGGAAAAGTAGTGGTGATAGGGAGAAGAGAACTGGTGGAGAGAAGCAATGGTGGTAGGGAAAGCAGAGATGTGAGCAAGAAGACATCGGGGGTAGAGAAGAGCAGACATGGGGAATTGAGTGTGGCTGGAGAAGAAATTAACAGAGGAAGGAGGATGAGTAAAGAAAAAACTGGAGGAGATATAGATGAACAAGTTACTTTCTTACCTTGTAACGTTCTTTGGATGGGATGTTCCTCGACGTATTCCTTATCTTTGATGTTACCCATCCCAGCTTGCTGGCCTCGGAATTTTATTTCAGTAGAGGGTGCTGTGCGTCGACGTCCCTCGAGTCGGTGTCCCTTGACAGCCTCCATATCGGCGCAATGTCACCGTGCATATAAATAGACTCGCGCAGCATCCGTTGCTCAGTTCCGTTTTGAAGCTTAAAATTGCTTTGCATGAATTGGTTATTAACCTTAAAGGAGCGTAAGCTGCAACTAAGGAAAGTTTTACTGCAGGGATAGATGGGAAGGGAGATATGGAATACGTCGGAGGAACATCCCATCGAAAGAACGTTAAGAAAGTAACTTGTTCTTTGAAGGGATTGTGTCCTCCTACGTATTCCTTATCTTTGATAGACTCCCATAGCAGTAGTGTAAAAAGGAGGTGGGAGTAAAAACATGAAATATTTCCCTTTAAGAATGCACAGAATGCAACACAGATTTCCCAAATCTTGTTTCCTGACTAGAGGAGGAATCCAGGCTGTAAAACTTAGTAAATGTATGTGCGGACGACCATGTGGCAGCCGCACATATGTCTCTAATTGGAACCCCTCTTTGGAGAGCCGAAGAGGCTGTGATACCCCTGGTTGAATGAGCACTAAGATGTTGAGGGGGCTGTTTTCCTGCTAATTTGTAGCATTCTAGAATGGTTAAAATGATCCACCTTGAAATGGTCTGTTTTGTAATTGTCAATCCTAATTTGTGCCCTTTGCAGCCTACAAACAATTGGTCTGCTTGACTTATCCTAGTAAGTCTGCTAATATAAAAACTCAAGGCACGCCTTGGATCCAACCTGTGTAACCTCTCTTCCCCTTTCCCTGGATGGGGAGGAGGATAGAACGAAGGTAAGGTTATTTTCTGAGTAATGTGGAATTCAGAGACCACCTTTGGGAGAAAATTAGGCTTCACTTGTAAAACAACCTTGTCTTTATGAAAGATTGTATGAGGAGGTTTGCAAGATAGAGCTTGTAATTCGCTCACTCTTCTGGCTGATGTTAGAGCCACTAGAAAGACTGTTTTAATAGTGAGAAATCTTAATGAACAGGAATGGAGTTGTTCAAAAGGAGTACCTATCAGAGATTTTAAGACTAGATTTAGGTCCCACAATGGAACTTGAAAAGGCTTTGGGGGATAAACATTAGTTAACCCCTTCAGAAATTGGATTACCAAGGGTAATTTGAAATATGAAGGCTCCTCAGCAGTACGCTTAAAGATTGACCGCGCTGCGAGATAGCCTTTGATTGTACCAATTTGAAGACCTGAATTTGCTAAGTAAAGCAAGAACGATAACACCATTGGTGTATTGCATGAAAAGGATTCAATATTCTTTTCTCTACACCAGCTGCAAAATGTGTTCCAACGGCAGCAGTATAAAGTTTTTGTTGCTGGCCTTCTGGCCGAAAGCAACACCTCCATGACGTCATCCGGGAGGTCCCAATCCTTGTATCTCAACCTTTCAGAAACCAAGCGTGAAGGTTGAGGGTTCTGATGTCTGGATGGAGAACTTGACCTCCCTTCTGCGAGAGAAGGTCCTCCCTTTGCGGAAGATGAATTGGAGGGCAGATGGACATGTCCAGAAGGTCCGGGTACCACGTTCTCCTGGCTCAATCCGGGGCAATTAGGATCATGGCTTTCCGGAACCTTCTCTACTTCCTGATTATTTGAGGAATGACAGGGACTGGAGGAAATGCGTACAGAAGTGGAAACTCCCAGTCCACTACGAATGCGTCCCCTAGAGCTCCTCTCGGGGGAAATTCCCTTGAACAAAACTGATTGCACTTCCTGTTGATGCTGGTGGCGAACAGATCCACCTGAGGGGTTCCATAAAGGGCGAAGATCTCTTGAAGGACTTCCTGAGCTAGCTCCCACTCGTAGGAAACTGTACTCTGCCAGCTCAGAGCGTCCGCCATCAAGTTCTTCTCTCCGGCTAGATGAACAGCAGATAGAGAGATTCCCTCTTGAATTGCCCAAAACCCGAGCTGCATTGCCTCTCTGCACAGTGGCAGTGACCCTACGCCTCCTCTTTTGTTGAGGTAGTGCATGGCCACTGTGTTGTCCGCCATTATCAGGACATTCTTTCTCTGTACTGATGGCAGAAAAGCTTTCAGTGCTAGTCTGATTGCTCTCAGCTCTAACAGGTTGATGTGTAGTCTGGACTCTGATGGAGACCAACGACCGCTGATGGTCAAGTCGTTGGCATGGGCTCCCCATCCCATGAGTGAGGCATCCGTGACTACTGTTATCTCCGGCCATGGTTGCCAAAACTGATCTCCTTTCAAGATGTTCTCCCGACAGGCCCACCATTGAAGATCTCGGGCTACTGTGTCCGGGACTTGAAGGAGATCTGACATTCTTCCTGAGAATTGTGACCATTGGGTTCTTAGTGCCCACTGGAGGGATCTCATTCTCAGGTGAGCCTCTGGCACTAGGAAAATGCAGGATGCCATGAGGCCTATCAACCTCAAAAAGTCGAAGGCTGGTAGACGTTGGGCATTTTGAAACTTGGTGACCATCTGTAGAATATCTTGAGCCCTCACCTCTGGTTGCGAGACTTTCCACAGGGTAGTGTCCAGGACTGCTCCAATGAACTGGAGTCTCTGTGATGGTATCATCTGTGACTTCTTTAAGTTGAGGGAGAAGCCCAGCTTGTGAAGGAAGTGGCAGACATAATCCAGCTGGATCTGAGCTTGTTCTGAAGATACTGCTCTGATCAACCAGTCGTCCAGGTAGGGGTAGACGTGAATTCCCTCCCTCCTTAAACTTGCAGCCACCACCGCCATTAGCTTGGAAAAGACCTCGGGCGGAGGTCAGCCCAAATGGCAGAACTCGAAATTGATAGTGAGAGTTGCCAATTGCGAACCTCAGTTATTTCCTTTGTTTGAGAGGGATTGGCACATGGAAATAAGCATCCTGAAGGTCTAAAGATACCCACCAGTCCTGCAGCTGGAGGGCCCGAAGGATCTGAGAAAGGGTTACCATCTTGAACTTGTCTTTCCTGAGGAATTTGTTAAATTCTCGCAAGTCCAAGATGGGTCTCAGTCCTCCGTCCTTCTTTGGCACAAGGAAGTAGGGGGAATACCAACCCCTGTTCCTCTCCACTACGGGTACCGGTTCTATGGCACCCTTCTCTAGCAGGTCTACAATCTCCTGCATGAGGAGCGGGTCTGGAAACTTTTAAGAGTTGTTCACTGGTGGATGACTCTGAGGGGTGTTCAGGAAGGGCAGGCAGTAACCTTGGGCAACTGTTTCCAATGCCTAAGCATGTGACGTAATAGCCTGCCATTCTGCCAGATATTGAGTTAACCTGCCTCCTACTGGCGTCTTGTGAGGGGAGACCTCAGAGGGGTTCAGAAGCGGCTGACGCAGATGCCGAGGGTAAAGTGGCACCTGCTGCTGCAGCTTTTGTACCTTTTCCCCGTCCACCATGGGTGAATCGTTTCTGGCCCCTTTGAGCTGGCTGTCCTCTGCCTTTTCCGAATGCGGAGTAAAAGCAAAAGGACCTACCCCTTCAGGAAGCTCCTGAGGGGCGATTCGGAGTCTGCCGGATTGCAGCCCCAAGAGATTTCGCTGCTGCCTTGGAAGTTTGTAATCTCTCCAAGCTGGCATCGGCCTTCTTACCAAATAAAGAAGTGCCGTAAAAGGGCATGTTCGGAATTCTGGCTTGTACATTTGGAGCAAAACCAGACTTCCGCAACCACGCAAATCTGCGGATTGTAGTACTTGCCGCCATGGCCCTGCTGATGCTGTCAGCAGAATCAATGCCTGTTTGAAGGGACTCGCACATTGCATCCTTTCCATCCCTGATGATGTTTGAGATTGCTTCCCTTTCTTCTCCTTCTGGGAGACAGTCAGCCGCAGATGAAGCACACTCCCAAAGTGTGTGGCTGAATCTTGCTAGCGTGCAAGTGGCGTTGATAGATTTAAGCGCCATACTACATGTTGAAAATACTTTTTTTGACATGGCATAAAATCTTTTATCATCCCTATCCTGTGGAATAGCAGGGTATGCTGACTTACTGTTAGATGAAGTTGCTGCCTGTACAACTAAACTCTCTGGAGTTGCATGCTTGCTCAGATATTCAGGATCTGAAGCTGATACCCTGTATTTAGCAGAACGTTTTTTATTCACTGCAGGGATAACTTCAGGAGTTTCCCAATTTGCAGAAATGTTTCTTTGTAGAGCAGTATGAAAGGGAACAACAGGATCCTCTTAAGGACCTTTATCTAAAATATCAGTAAGGTCATCCTGCTGAAAAGCAGGTGTAGGTGTAGACCACCCCATGAATTCAATTATTCTAGCCATCAGAATCCTATAAGGGGTCTCAGCATGCTCTCCAGGGTCTGGTTTAGCAAAGTCTAGTTCTGGGGAAGTATCTAAACCACTTGCCTCATGCAGAGAATCTTGAAGGTCTTTCAACCTGTTCTCTTCAGGGATGAATTCCTCTGGCATGGGTATTGTAGTTCTTTGTAAACCAAAATGTCTCTCCTGGTCGGAATCCTCCCCTTCCTCATCTATGGAGGACAAAGCTCTAAAGTAGTCAGACCTAGGATATAAAACACATTTCTAGAGCAGAGGGAGCCAAATTGGTTGTCACAGGTTGAGAAAACGTTGAGGTTGTCGACGTGGAAGTAAATGGCTTTGACAATCCTGAAAAAGGCGTTGAAGAAGTTTGAAGAGACCTCGATGTACTCGAGAGGATCTGAATCCTACTCAGCGTCATCGAGAATGTCGATGGCATCCTCGACGTCATGGTCGAAGCTCTCGACACCTCTACTGCCTGTGTTTTGTGACAGTTGTAGGTTTGTCTTTTATCGGCGTCGACAGTGGCGTGAACGACGGCGTCGATGCAAACGATTCATGCGTCGAAGGAACCTTCGACGAAGGCGTCGATGATGCAGATTTATGAATCGAAGGAACCTTCGACAACGACGTCGATGACGCAGTCTTACTGTTTTTACTCGAGGGTTCATGACGCTCTCGAGTAGTTTCTTTCGCTGGGTTCAACGACTCGCAGCGTTTTGATCTTTCGGGTCTTTCACCCAGGGTATCACCTTTGGACGTCTCCGAGGGGTTCGAGGCCGCTTTCTCGAAGACGCTAAGGATTTTATTGCGGAATTCCTCCCACTTAGCTGGAGAGCTGTGTTTCGTGGGGCAGGTGACCCTTCCTGGGGAGGTAGAGGAAGAAGAAGAAGAGGGAGATCTTCAACGCCTCTTCTTAGAGTGTTTTGATCTCGAAGACTGATGAGAACCATTTAGAGATCTTGAACGGGAATGTTTCTTTTGTCGATGAGGAGACAAATGTCTCGACTCAGCCGAAGAAACTTTCGAGGGAGTAGAAGTTTTAAAACTCTTACCTCTATCTAACTTCCCCTTACGCTCCTTCAAGGCTTTCGCCGTCATAGACATACAGTCCTCGCATTCCGAACAGTGATGCTCCGACCCCAGGCACCACAAACAGATCCTGTGAGGATCCGTTAATGACATTTTCTTCCCACAATCACGAAATTTTTGAAACCGGACTGTGGAGTTGATGGTTCGAATGAAGAAGCCATCATATTAAGATAATAATCTTCGAAGAATGAAAAGATTTTTCTTGAAGAAAGGAACTGAGCGTCACGTTTCCGAGGCCCACGAAGCGCGGAAAAACAGAACTGAGCAACGGACGCTGCGCGAGTCTTTATATGCACAGTGACGTCAGCGCTGATGCAGAGGCTGTCGAGGGACACCGACTCGAGAGACGTCGACGCGCAGCGCCCTCTACTGAAAATTGTTTCCGAGGCCAGCAAGCTGGGATGGGTAACATCAAAGATAAGGAATACGTCGGAGGACACAATCCCTTTGAAGTGCAGATTTGCAAGATCCAGCTGAGCTCAGGGGAACACATAAGAGAAGGGAAGAAAAGTTAGTTAAATCCTGGGGTGGAACACCAAGGAAAAGTCTCCAACCCAACTTCCATCACGATGACTGAGGACCCCAGGGGTGGTGGTACTCGACACCGCACAAGTACAGAAAGACCAGCTTGACTTCCTGACAAGTCCAGCAAGTACAAGAAAGACTTATCAAGGTATAGAGAAAGAAGTCTGAGACAATCAAAACCTCAGAAATTCTCAGGGACTATTTTGCCGCAATGAGGTAGATTTGTTTAGGGGCGAGAGGGAAGGATTGAGGACCTGGGTCCTGAGAGAAGCTAATCTAAAGGGTTCAACACTTTGGCTATGAGACATCTGTTGATCTCTGGTCCATGATAAGGGACGCTAGAGGCTCACCCTTAAGGTGGGCACTGCTTTACCCCTTTTTAAGGTGAGGAGACCAACAGCATTGTCCTCTAGCATTTGCAGTCTCTGAATTTGAAAAAGGGGGACCTCTATGTGTTAATCAGTGCACCATGTACTTTACTGTTGTTGTGACTAAGGATGAAGTGCAATATTTTTGTTAATACTTTCAATTGGAAAATTATTTTTTTCTATTTACAAATGTGCCACTTTGTGATGTTCAGTTTATGTCAGCACCACAGACGAAGCTGAGTTGGTGCACTTTCTTCCAGATGAGTACGACATTCCTCAAAGCATGTCAGGTTGAGTCAGAAGATTCTTTTGAAGACGTCTTTGGGATTTAGAGCACAGTCTTTGTTTTAGAGGTGTTAAGTGTAAAGCTGTCGGTTGTCATGTGTGATTCAATTGCAATGTGTCCTTTGGTGATGGTGGTAAACCTTTTTATGGACACACTTAAAGGAAGGTTTTTTATTGGCATGTGACCAAAAGTGGAGTTGGAGTTCTGTGAGCAAGTCCACTGGGGACTTAAATATGCTTTGAACTAAGAGGTGTGTCACAGTTTATTATGTGGTCACACTCAAATAAGGGAGTTCCTTTCCCCCAATGAATGTGGTGCACAATAAAGCACTATTAGTTTTTGTTAAGGTTCAATTTGGTAAGGCCTCCCACCTGTCTTGCACCCAACCCCCAACAAGTTCCCGGTGCCACAATGGACTAGGAACCAGTCCGGTGTGTATTCAGAATATATATTCAGAATATATATATATATATATATATTTATTAATTTATTTAAACCAAATTTGACAAATAGATTAACAACTTCCACCAATGCTATGGCAAAACAAGAACAAAAATGACTTCCGTAATGAGGCACCAACACAGAGATAACATTGAGATATGCAGTCACAATTATTTCTTTTTAAATCACCCACCAACACAGAAAAAAACAATTCAAGACACACAGTGATTGCTGATTCGATTATAATGCTTTTCTCCCACCAACCCCCACCCTCCAAACATCAATTAGATCTGACCCCTCTGAATTGAAGGCCAGTGGCAAACAGTGGGAACACAATTGGAAAATCGTTTTGGGATTCATTCTGATAAAAATGCACTCTTTGGGAAAAGGATTCAAGGGGAAAAAATCGTTTGTTCTACTTGTTACCACAGATGCAATATGAGGAACAGAAAAGCAATGGGAACATTCGTTTTGCCACACCTAAACAGAACAGGCAGGGCTTTGTGGTCAGAGCCCAAGGAGATCAATGGGGAATTTCGTTTTGCACCCTGCACACTCACGTGGAAACAGGGTTTTGGGAGGCCTTTTTTGACAGATCTTTAGGTCTATACCGGCTGAAAATACTGCGGGAAGAACATGTTGGTTTCGAATGCCAACAAAATACATCCTGTGATTTCTATAGGGGAATTAATGGATTTACTTTAATTAAATATGCTAAGGATCTACACAGACAAACAGGATATTTTGCTATGGGGAAATATCTACAACAATGCTTGAAAAATGCAGGGCCCACACTATCTATGGCTTTGGGGATAGTTTTACTTACAGGAGAGGCCTTGGAATGGGCATCAGCAACAGCAGGGCACCATGCGGACAGCAAGGGGGTCAGTCAAGGATTGTCTCCTCTGAATTCTCCAAGGGGTCAGCTTCTATGTCTTCTGGTTCCTGTCTACAATGCAAGATTTAGGCCTCTGCTGGGATGCTTCTCGCAAGAGTTCAGCGGCAGGTTGCCTCCCGGAATAAGTGACAAAAAGACCAGTTCTAATGCAAACTGGTTTACTTATAGGGCAAATTACATCACACATTTGTCATGATTCCCTAGAAAGGGATTGGTTGATTTTCTCTACCCACCTCCCACCTGTGTGCTGATAGGACACAGAGATGGGGGAAGTGAGTGAGGACAGCCGTGGGAGGAGAAAGGCTTGTCATCCCAATTTGAAAGGGGGCTCGGCATGTTTAAAACTAAAAAAAAATCTATCAACATGGCAAGTACCCTACATTTAAAATCTTTACTTGTATGAATATGTTTAAGAACTACATTTTAAGGCAAATCAGATGAGGCTAGTCTAAAGTCGGCATGCCCTTCCTATGCAGAGATATGTTTTTTCTTCATTTACTCAGGAGCCATATCAGTGAAAAATATGCCACTTCATAATTTTCATGTTAATTATTTCCTTCACCCTCACATCAACTTTCAAATCTCTCGGAATCAAGGGAAGGCCCAAATCAAATTTGTATTAATATCTTTAGTTATTTTTCTCACACAAAAATCGTTTAAACATGGTTCAAAGGGGGTTACTGTCACCTTTAATAACAGCCGGGAAAGACAATTGTGGAATCAAAGTTGCCATTTTTATGCAGTAATATATATTTGTCCATTCACTTAAACTGCAGTTTTTTCTTTATTGGCTTTCAGTTTCATTTTCCCTTAAGCATGTGATAGCCAGAGCCTGGCTCATGTTTATGTTCGACTCCCCTTCAAGGCCTGATATCAACTCTAATGGACATTTTATGGGAAGTGTGACCTCAAGGTCACTTCTGCTGAAAGAACAGGCATGGCCTCATCTGTCCCCACCGTGGTTTCAATCTAAGCAGTGTATTTCTTTCTCTAATTTTAAGTAATGGCTTTGATTGATAGTTGACACCCAGGCCTGTGTCTTCAGGTCAGCAGAGGAAAGGTCTTGGGGTTAACAAATGACCGGCTCATGTACCCTGCAAGCAAATGGCTTTTAAACTCACAAACACATTTTTTTTACGTGACATCTTATAAGGCACCTGGGTCTTATCCATATGTACCAAGTTTCTTTTTAATTTCAGTTTCAAAATACAGGAGTATCACTTCTGAATTGTCCATATGTATAGGGCAGTTACATGAGGAAACCATGTTCAAACTTTGAAAGTCTAGTGAGACGTTTTTCTTAGCGTACAGTCATTTGCATGAGGGAAAAACGAAAAGGAAATTCTTTTATTTCTTGTAAATGCAATGAGCTCGGTTTCACTTTAGCTGGGTGGAGCACAAGCTGGTATTGCATTGAAGATCATGTACGCACGGCTGTCTCAGTGAACGTGCAGCTCTCCGTGGATTGAGTAAAATGGCATTATCAGCCGCGTGTCTTTCTTTTCCTTGCTGAAATGCATTGCGCATATCTTTGCACTTTTGAAACAGGCCCACTTTCTTTCCTTTAGATTTTAGGCCTGTTTTGGTTCAATAGGCCTCATGTCTGACATCACCATTTATGTACTGGCCTTACACTTCTATGGGCATTTACAAGTGACTCTGGCCTCTTTATTTCTGGGATCCAGTGGCTATATTTCACCCTACAGGAGCAGGCTGAGTGAGCACTGTAAAATGGTGTGGGTGACGGCTCTGGAAGAAAGCGTATGTTTCTGGATCAGACCACCCATCTACAAATAGTCGTGAACTGAGAAGTAAACCCCATTTTTGGCATTAAGAAATATGACCATGTATCGTACGCCCCCCAAAATCTTCATTGGCTCCAACAAGACAGTTCAATTAAAACCCGGGCTGTATCATGTGATGTACTGGAAAGCATGCCCGTTACACTAGATCAACAAATTGCTTGTGGTCAAGGGGCTTGTGTGTTTCCACATCAGCTTGGAGCTAAGCAATGGCTTCTTTCTCCAGAGCTATGACCAGCCAATAGAGAGCAGCTATTGGGTGGGCATTCCATGGTTCGTTTAGGTCTAGTGAGGTCTTCCTTAACAGACAGCAACTTTGGAGTATTTAAGGGGGTGAGATATTCTATCACAGGGTAGGAAGATGTGGATGAAAGCTGCTATAGGCTACAACAAGATGTCTGTATGAGTGACCACTTAGGCTATGGGTCAGGGATTGCATGATAGTTTCATTCTTGAAGCCTGTGATCACTGGCAGGAGAGAACCTTTTTTATATTTTGTATTTCCCTGTACTGTGTTAAAAAGAGTTGGTTACGTGTTAAGTCTTCCAAGTAACTTATAATGCCCTGTCAAATGATTTATCTGCTATCTTCTGTTTCATTGCCTGTTTATTCTGATGAGGTGGCTACCTCATCCTCCTACCACAGTGAGAGCTCCCCTCGGTCTGATAGTCATGATAAAATGTTGTGTGATACCTTCACTTTGCTATAGAAAACATATTGTAAAATATCACCTCCCATATACCAAGACATCTGAAGCACACCTTTCAACTATAGGACTCAATGCCTATTGCTGTACCAGCCTCTGGAAGTGACATGTCATTTATTTATTGGCAATGTATATCTCACTTAATGCCATGCAGTAACAGGGAGCGAACCCTGCACAGCATCCTTTTGTTCCCAGGGTAAGTGCCCCTATGCTAGCATCCCAGACATGATTACATCAATGATAAAAAATAAGTAGTTGATAGAAGTGAAATGCTCACACAATGGTTACTGGCACAGTGGATAAGACATACACAAACATCCATCACATTGGCAGAAAGGCTTTGCCTTTTGAATGCTGAGACTTTTATCTCTTCAAGGGCATTTTAGGCAAGACAAGACATACACGGTACAAATACTAATATGTTTGAAATTAAACACTGTAGTGATGTAAAAAAAATTAGAGAGCTGCTATGAGCTTAGAAGACTTTGTGCCAAAGTCCTGGTGATTGCCAGCCAGCAGCCTATCAGAGACCTTGAGCTGGTCCTAACTTAATGAGACCACTTTTAATCAGCAATACAAAATGAATCTGGTCCAAAGAACCAGCTCTTATAATGGAGATTCAACTGTGCAACGGTAGAGTAGCTAAACTTCGACCCCTTAGTGGGGCTTAGACAGAATATATGTCATTGAGGCACTGACTCAATACAGCAGGTCTGCAGGATCTCTCCTGCAAGGCCACACGATAGTACTGGGGCGCCTTGGTGTACGTGTGATCACAAACAGGCCGAAGCAGGCCTCCGACCACCACCCAGTGAACTACGAGTTATAGCCCCTACAACTGCCCTAGTCCTGAGACCTCTGAATTCCGAGATACCAGCTGACCACAGACCACCTACCATAAACCAATCAACCACAAACATCTCAGAATATGGTCATCCCACCTTTATTTTACAATGACATAATTTGTAGTGCGAGGTACAGAAAGGGATAAATTATAGTTCAAAAGTGAGGGTGGAAGCCTTGGGAGCTGATTACATGATCGGGAATGAACGAAGTATGTGTGGGTCGGTGTGACCTCAAGACTCTCCCTGTACTGGTCCTCAAGCCTGCCAGGTGCACTGTATAATGATAGAGTAGCATTGTTCACAAATGTAGCTAATTGCTTCTTCGGCCTTGGTCCCTTGGAGACGATGAGCCCAGCAGGACCCACGTGATGGAAGACGGACGTGCTGGGCTGGGACCAATAGCCTGGCATCCCTTATGGAGCAGGCCGTCCATGTATAGTGCTGCACCAACCATCCATGTGGATTTTCACTGTGTAAAATGATGTCACCTATGATGCTTTGTCTCCTTGTAAGATTCTGCTTGTACACTTTTTGGCAAAACGTTCTGTGGCAGCAGAGTTCTTTGCTGATGCACCTTTTTTTGTACATATAAATATGTGTTTCACTTGCAAGAGCATCTTGGGCTTTTTTTCCCTAGTGGGTTGTATTTTTTCTGTTGTAAGCGTTTAGGGGCGTGCCTTCATTTGGTGATCCCGATGTGATCCCAG
This sequence comes from Ambystoma mexicanum, assembly GCF_040938575.1. Lineage (NCBI taxonomy): Eukaryota > Metazoa > Chordata > Amphibia > Caudata > Ambystomatidae > Ambystoma > Ambystoma mexicanum. The sequence continues at coordinate 2,849,526 of NW_027182336.1, read as the reverse complement.
CACCCCCGTGCCTTCGCAGGCTTCCAGGCCGCTTCTCTGGAGGGGCTGTGCCCACCTACGTTGACCAGTCCCGAAAAACACGTATTCTCGAGTGGTTTATCAGAGACGTCTTTGCAGAATTTCTGTCTGCCCCTTGGAGAGGGGCGCGGCTCGGAGGAGAGTGCAGGCTGGTATTATTGGGACCCCCTGACGGAGGAGTTTGGGTGAACAAACACATGTGAGTATACCCTTGCAAGTGATAACTAGTAGGGGACGGGTATATGGGAATGTGTGCATGTTGTGAGCATGTGGAAAGTGAGATTGTTGGTGTGGTGTGGATGTGGTTTGTTTTATTTTTTAGTATTGTTAATTTATTAAGGAGAATATTAAGGAAAGGAAAACGGAATGTTAGGGAAACGTCCTGAGTGAGGGAAGAAGGTGGTACCACTCATATTGTGTAATGGAGGAAAAAGGAAAACAAGTAGGAGCCCTGCATAATTAGTAGGCTCAGGAACATTAGCTGTTCTTATTTTAAGTTGTTATTTTAGCTTGTATTTTCGTGTTTTTATTGGGTAGGGTGGAGGCCCGAAGAGGGGCATTGTGTAAGTAGCAGTGTGTTGTGTTTTGAGTGTGTGAAGTGTGAAATTGGGTCTGTGGGTAGAAAATGGCAGGGTATTTTTGATTTTCTGGCAGGAAAGAGGGGATGAAGGACTATCTTTCTTGACGGGCAGTGGCAGTATGCACAGCGCGCCAGCAAAGGCCTAAGGTCAATAAGGCGCAAGGGCCATTATAATGCGAGGAGAAACACCCATAGAGTACATGTATAAGGCCCTGCATCTATACCTTGACAGGATCGAGAAGTACCACAAGCTATGGGCAATGGAGACAAGAGGAGGGGGGATGGCACGCTCATGGCCAAAGCAGGGGTCCCATAATAAGGGTATCCTGGACCACATGTCCATATTTTTGACAGCCAAGTATAAGGGGAAACAGTTGCAAAAGAGGAGAGAAATATTAGAACTCTAAAAAATGTTCAAAAATGGGGGGGAATATATCCATTGACAGCCCCACCACCCCCATATGTATCCCCTCCAGATCTCTGAGCGCATGCTCAATAAAGGAGACCTAGAAGTGGCATTGGCATCAGCACAAACCGAATTAACCAGATTGCAGGCAGCACAGAGTGAGGTGAAGACGAACAAACCAGCTGCACCAGGATTAGATGGGGAAAACAGGAGACTTTTTGTTCAGAGTAGATTGCAATGGTTGCAAAACTCTTCTTCTCAAAATTACCCAACTAAAAATAGTTGTATTAACATCATTGCAGTCTACAGACCCCCATCCCTACACTCTGACTTCAATTATGAATTGACACAGCTGCTAAATAACCTAAAAGGCCCCAATACAGGGACAGTGCTCCTAGGCGACTTAAATAGATGGAGAGGAAACATCAAGGACAAAGACGCCATATCCTTGAGAAAGATCTAAAATCAATTGACTTTATCGTGAATACCTCAGAACCTATGTCGAATAAGGGAAACCAACTTGATTGATAGTTTCCAACAACATGAATACTACTATGCTAGGAACAAATCCATGCATATGGTCTGATCACCATAAAATCGAACTGGTACTGATACCTAAATAGAATATCAGGACCTTGAACAATGTACCTAACAAAGTCTATGGAAGAAACTTTAAAAAGATCACACCCCTTATTCTGGCACAAGGCATTGAAAACATTATGAAGACAACAGTAAACGAGGACGAGGATGAGAAAGATTATCGACCAACATGCTCCAATCAAAAGTAAGCAGGTTAGACCCATCACTAATCAGCAGAATTGGTTTAACGTTGTAACCTGTACACTTAAAAAGGAAAAAAGGAAATGGGAAAGTGGCAAAAATATCCCACAGCCAAAAACAAAAAGAAATGGAAGGAACTGGCTAAACTATATAGAGAAAAACTGACAGAAGCAGAGAAAAACTACTAAAATTAACAAATCACTACTGCTTCCAGCTCGACAGGCAAATTGTTCCAGATTCTGAAATCGGTAGAAAAACCTCTGACACTGTCCCCCCCATTTCAGCCATCGCAAGAAGCCTGTGAGAAGGTCCGAACAGCCTTTTACAATAAAATTCAAAAAGCTTGCAAAGTCATAAAATCCTGTAAGTTGGACGTCCAACCACACCATCTCCTGGATAACTTAGAGCAGACCCCCCACAAGAGGAGTAAATTCAAGTTCTCCTCTAACTCTCTAGAGGACATGAACTCTATACGTTCTACCATTAGATGCACAGCCTGCTCCGAAAACATACCACCCCCCAAGCTTATACTGGACAATGCCAGGACATTTGCCCCCTATCGTGTAGAATGGTGAATGCTTTGTTTAGAGACAACAAAGTCCCTACCGCAATTAAAACAGTTACTGTTACACCCATAGTCAAAAAACCTGAATTAGACCTACCAATTAACCCTTCCAATCTCTGTCCAATAACAAACTGTAACTTTCTCCTAAAATTCTTGGACAAAGTCGCTACCATCCAACTCCAAGATTATGTCGACAGGAACAGCCTCCTACACACCCAACAATTGGGCTTTAGAGGAGCACATGGTACAGAGAAGGCCCTGATCGACCTTCAGACTAAAATGCTTATACCAGACAAGGGAAAAACAGGGATGCTGATATTATGAGACCTCTCAGCAGCATTTGATTTGCTTGACCATCAAAAACTCCACAAGGCTTTTGACAAATCAAGTAATTGTTCTCGAGGAGCCATAGACTGGGTAACATCCTTCCTCAAAGAGCAGAGCTCCAAGATCTACTGGGGTGACCACTTCTCCATACCTCAACCTGTAAATCATGGCGTACCACAGAGGGCCAGCCTATTGCCCCTTTTGTTCAATCTCTATCTGCAGTGTCTATGTACCCTATTAACCAACTTAGGGGTCTTCTTTACAAATTTCGCCGACGATACACAACTTGCCATCAAACTGTCCGGCTGTCATACAACTGACAATAATAAGCTTGCTTGCATCTACAGCACCATTGAAGTCTGGATGATGACAAATTGGCTTTGCCTCAATGGAAGCAAGACTGAGCTCATGATCTTTGGATCACACCAGGCAAGAGCTAAGCTAGACACATAATATACCACCTTTAAGATCAAAGACACAAATGTAAGGGCCTCTGATAAGGTCAAGACACTAGGGGCCTCATTACGGGTTTGGAGGTAGCCAAACCCTTAATAAAGGCATGGCTACCCCTAAACTCGGGTCCGGGTTCCCTGAATGGGGAAATACCGGGCCATTCCAACCTTGGAGGTCCATCCCATTTGAGCCCCCAATGGGGAGCATGCTAACAACGGGCCCGTTAATGACGGACCCGTTGTTAGCATGCTGGGCCTTCTTACTCCCCTCCTCCCCCTCTCTCACCATCCCTTCCTCTTACATGTCTAACTTCTCCCCTGTTACTCCTTCTGAGGTTTCCCTCCTCCTGTCCAAAACCAAACCTACTGCTGCCCCCTCTGATCGCCTCCCCAACCCCTTATTTCTAAAATGTACCCTTTTCTTATCCCTTACATCACCTCCTTCTTCAACATCTGTCTCTCCTTTGCCACCTTCCCTTCTGTCTTCAAACACGCAACTATCATCCCTATTCTGAAAAAACCCTCTGCTAACCCCCTCCTTGCCTCCAACTTTCGGCCAATCTCTCTTATCCCATTCCTTTCTAAGCTTCTTGAACGCTTAGCCTACACTCAACTCTCTGCTTTTGTATCCAATCTCTCTCTTCGCCCCCCTTCTCAATCTGGATTCCGCCCCAAACACTCCACTGAAACTGCCCTCACCTCTGTTCTCAACTCCCTCCTCACCGATCGCTACTCTAAGCAATCCTCTATCCTCGTCCTCCTTGATCTCTCTGCTGCCTTTGATACCGTTGATCACCCCTTACTCCTCAACACTCTTTCTTTCGTTGGTTTCAAAGGCCCTGTTCTTAACTGGCTCTCATCCTACCTCTCCAACCATTCTTTCGCTGTCTCTTGGGGTGGTCGTAACTCACCTACTCTCCCCTTGGACTTCGTTGTCCCCAAGGCTCTGTACTTGGAACTTTTCTTTTCTCACTTTACACTTACCTTCTTGCCCCCATCATCTCTTCCTTCGGGATCTCTCACCATTTCTATGCTGACACCCAGCTCTTAATCTCTTTTTCGTCTTTCACTCCTGACATCCACCTTAATCTTCCTTCCTGTCTTACTGCCATCAAAAACTGGATGTCATCCCACTTTCTCTCCCTCAACACTGATAAGACTGAAGTCTTATTCCTTCCCTCTAGCTCCCCTACCCCTCCTTCTATTCTCTTTCCCCCTTGTAACCTAGCCATCTCTGACCATGCTCGCAATCTAGGCCTCTACTTCGACTCCTCCCTCTTCTTCTCCCACCATATTGCTCTTACCTCCCGTGCCTGTCGCTACCACCTCTTCAATGTTCATAAAATCCGTTCCTCCCTCACCTTCCATGCCACTAAACTCTTAATCTCTTTCCTCATATTCTCTCATCTCTTCTAATGCTCTACTCTCCTCTTTGGCCTCCCTGCCTCTCAACTTGCTCCCCTCAAATCCGTCTATCACTCCGTTATCCGTACCCTTTGTCTTCTCTCTCCTCACGATTCTACTTCTTCCTCGCTCTCTGTTCTTGGCTGGCTTCCCTTCCATTCTCAACTTAAATTTAACTTCCTTTGTCTCATCTTTAAATCTCTTCATGATCTCACCCCCCTTATCTTTCCTCTCATTCTATGCTCCCTCTCGTCCCCTACAATCTGCTGATCTCTTCCTACTCTCTCTTCCTCCGCCTCCCTGTGCCCCTTCTCGTTTCTGATCATTTCAGCTCCTTGCCCCCCTCACTGGAATTCTGTACCTCGCTCTATCCGCTCCATTTCCTCATACCAGTCCTTCCGTTCTTCCTTGAAATCTCATCTTCTCCATCCCCCGTCCTTTTAACCTCATTACTTCCCTCCTACTCTTCCTCTGTTCTACTTCTCTTTTACATACCTAGACAAATTGTTCTACTTATAGTTTTTGATGGTTTGTCTCATGTTTACAATTATGCTTCCATTTTATTCTAATGTATTCTTGTTTTTGCTATGTAAAGTGCTTTGGCTTAAAGTGCTCTATAAATTGAATAAATACAAATAAATACAAATATTATCCAGACTGAACTACGGGAATGCACTACTTATGGGGGCCAATAAAAAATGCATCGAACAATGTCAGGTCATACAGAACAATGCAGTAAGGACAATTACCAAGAAAAAAAGGGAGGAACATATTACAGAAGACAGAAAGTCCCTTCATTGGTTAGTCCTGGAAGACCGGATCACCTTTAAAGCAATGACCACATACGAACCTTGCCACACCTTAAGATCCAAGGCTCAAGGGTTTGTGAAAGTAACTCACTCTAAAAAAGCCAATGGACTTGGACGAACATTCCCTACCAAAGCGGCATCTAAGTGGAACGAGCTCCCAAACAGCCTAAGACTAGAATCTAACTACCTATCCTATAGGAAGAAACTGAAGACACTACACCGTTGTTCAAATAACAGACCTGCATAAATACTAATGTCCATGTAATGTAATCTACTCAGAACCAGTAATCTTACTCTACTGTCCCGTCCCTTTTCTGTTGTCCTTGTCTTGATGTAATGCGCCCTGATGCCTGTGGGCTTCGGCGCTATAGAAGTAAATAAATAAATAAACAAGTAACATACATATAGTGAAGGAAGGAGAAGGGGGCGAGCGGGCCGACAGATTAAGCTATGAGAATTTGAGATCTCGCAGGGACAGAGAGGAAGATGGGTGGAGTACAATTGATGAGTTCCAGGATGATGAAGCAGAGCAAGCGCCTGAATATACTCCCCGGGTGGAGAGTTTGAACATACTCTCCGGGTGGAGAGTTTGTGGTATTGTAGGTTAAGGAGCAGGTTTGTGCGGATGGCAGTAGCAAAGAAAACAGGAAGTGGAAAAGGATTGATGGGGTAGGGCAAAGATGAAGATGCCCCTTATACATAAGGGGCCTGGCAGGCCGCAGTATTTACCATGGGGGCAGATGGATAAAAATAATGTAATAAAGGCTGGGTGACTCGTGGGTGTTAGGGAGAATTCTCTGTTAAGGCTAATTTCCCAAACCTAGTGAGTCCCCCAGCAGCTTTGCTGGATTTTTGGGGTTTATTTTTTCCTCCTGCTAAGAGAGGGACTCTTTTTCTCCCACTCTTAGACATAATTTGAGATATCCTTTGACTTTGTAATATGTTTTATGGGCTATGGGGTCTTTTACTCCATAGGGTTTCATGTATTCTTGGTAAGTGGGTTACACAGCACCCTCAGTGCAGTAACACAGGGGTGTCATAATGACCCTCAAACATAGACTCCATACCCTGGGACTGAATACTGTCCCCCAGGGCATGTAAAGTCACCATTGACTTTACTAGTCTTAAATTGTGAACACAACCAGCACAAACCATCATATTGTGGAAATACTGGTAGGGGTAATCAGATTACCCCTGGGTCTGTTTTTCGAGGGGGCACTGTGCAGTCCCCCCTCATCGAGTTTCAGGCTGGTGGCAGTGGTTACCACGCGAAATATTCCACCAGAATATTTCCTATGGGATTTTCCATTCATTTTAAACGCACCACTTTTTTGGTGCAATGTTAAAGATACCGCCAGGTTATTTATTTAATATTTATTCCCCGGTTGGGTCTTTTTGCCAGGACTCGGTTTTAAAATGGCGTTTGTGTTCGCCACTGTAACTCTAACCCAAGTCGAGCCCTTTGTTCCACTTTTTGGCGGGCTTCTGCACAGAAGCCTCCAAAAGTGGTGCCACTCTGTCTGGGTCTACAGGATGTGTGAGAGGGGGGTATAGGCACCCTGGACTGAGTTGCCTCGTCAACTCAAGTCGCACTCTTGTGTGATTGCCCCAGTGGTGAGCCGCCCGGCTCACCACTTAGCATGTTTGAGTGACAGCTGGACTGATGAATGGGGGTTTTCTGCATAAAAGCAGGGCTTTGGGAACTGGAACTTCAGAAGTCTCCACAGGACCAAAGAATCCGAAGAGGGAGAATCTGAGCCGACCTGCAACGACGACACCACTGGTGGAGCCCTGCTGAACCGTCTCACCACTTCCCAACGACAGAGAAGATCTTCATCCCGGAGAGTCTTCTTCCTCTGAACTGGTGGGGATAACCAGTTCACCCTCTTTTTCGCCTTCCTGGATCATCTCGTGGTCAAATCGGCCGTGCCAAGCACCCCGGCGGCCGGATAGCCACGCTTCACCACTACCGTGAATAAAAGGGTAGTACCTTTTAACCGGGAAACTCCGCTGCTGGTTTCTTCCCTGGCAGTGCAACGACCTCCAGTTTTCCTCCACATCGAGATCTCCTCTTCCCATGGACGAAGCACCGACTTGCACCGGCTGCCAGGAACAACTGCCCCCGCTGGAGCGTTCTCACCATTTCAGGTACTGTCCCGCCTGGTCTCCCTGTCAACAGACTGTTCAAGGTGTCCCGTAAATCCTTGACTTTCTATCCTGGGGTGACTTGGGACCTGCAAATTAACTTTTCCTGACTTGATCCAACCCTTTTCGAACTATCTGCAAAGACTATTTAAAGTACTATTCAACTGTGTGATCTTGGACACATTTTGCCTTGCTCTCTCCAAGAGTGGGCCTGGCCTATGACTTTCTTGCTCCTCAGTAGACTCTGCCTTTTCTGACATGCTCTGGTTCTCGTAAAGTGTTGGTATTGTGTATTTTCCTAATTCTGCCTTTTTCCTTCCCTTTTTAACTAACTTATTGGAGTGCCATCTTAGGTTAAGCGCTCACCTCTGTCTGAAAATAAGTGGTGTTTTAACTAAGACTTGTTCAATAAGTAATCAGGGATGTATATATATTAATAGTGACTGTGTTTGAACTTGCTTGCCATATTAGTGTTAGTGTATATTACAAAGTGTGTTTTTAAATAAATAATTATATACTTTTATACCCAAGCTCTGGTCAGTGTTTGTTTGTGCTACTGTATTTTGGTACCTATCTTGTATACTCTATATACTGTCTAACTCTTCTTGAGAGAAGTCTGGCTGCTCAGCCACAGCTACCAGGTAAATCTGGGTGGTACAGACTGTGCCCAAATGGGTTTACTGCCAACACCTGTAGTCTTAAGCCTTTTGCAGTGGTCCCTAAGGGAACTGCACAGGTTTCTGCCTAACAGTGGGATCGGTCAATACCCTTATTCTACATTATTGTTAAAAAGGACCTGCCCAAAGAGGTGCAAAAACCACTAGACAAAATCAGGGGTATCGAGGTGAAGGGGTGGGCCGAAATACAGAGCATAATAATACACCATTGTGAGAGGATAAAAGAGTGCCACAAGGAAACGGCCCAGAGGCGGGAAGCAGAGGAAGCCAAAGTAGTACAAAACAAATTAGCTAAAATTGCTGTAGAGGCGTCAGTGTCCACGCCAGTGGAGACGGGGGTGGCAGGAAACGCCCAAGAGTTTGCAAAAACTAGAGTAGATGTGGTTTGGTCAGAAGGAGGGCAAAGACAGTGCAGCGGGAGTCCACAGTACCCAGGCCCACAGTGGCAACAAGGAAAACAGCAGCGATGAAGAGGTGGGTTCCGTGGAGCAAGGATTTGGAGGAATTGGGCCCAGAGGGGGAGGAATTGTGGGAAGTGGGGGCATTTTTCAAGAGAATGCAGGAACAAACCCGGGACGGGTCGAACTACGGCCCATCATCCCAGGGACCCCCGCAAGGGCCAATGCCCAGAATGACTTCTATACGCTACGAGATACACAATGCCTACACCCAGTTACCCCAGCAGGTACCTGGTCCACCAGCGCAGCATCATCAGACAGTAAAACAGCACACACCCCAGCACACCTTCCAGCAGGGAAGTGGTACAACCGTGTTCAAAGGAGCACCAAATGGTACGTTCGCCCCCTTCCGAGGCACTGCCGTGGTGGGGGGAAATATCTTTTTGTTTCCCAGGACAATCACATATCCTGACTAGGACAGCCCACTGAGAACTCTTGCATGACCGGTCCTGTCAATGACCCCCAACCATGAAGAGGAACCCTTGGTGGGGGTAGAGATAGGAAACAAGCAATACATTTTTATTGTCAATTCAGGTGCAAGAAATCATGCATCAGTGAGGGGGACTTCCCACTATCAGGCAAAACCCTTGACACACAGGGCTGTTTTGGGGCTATTTCTACAGTTCCATAAACTGAAGAGCTGAACATAAAGGGTGTAAGTAAGGTGGTGCATGCTCCCTTATTGTATTCTGAAAGTTCTCCTGTCAACCTGTTGGGCAGGGACCTGCTCAGCAAGTTGAACACAACAATCTCATTTACAGATCACAGCATTGTTTGTGCCACGCCAGGAATGTGCGCAATAAGAGCAATGGTGATAATACATGAAATGGCAGGGGAGGTAGTGGTCCGTGGGATACCCGTGGACCCGGACATGTTTATATACAGAATAACGGTACTTGTGGTGGTGGTGCTGCAAATTGCCAAGAACTGTTGGAGTCCCGACAGATTTTATCTTTCACCCTGTGGTGTCCCCAGTGTTGGTGGCAGGCACAATATTGCCCCTAGACCTGCAAAGGTTATTGGTGTCAGCGACGGGTGCGAGTGGTGTGCCGTACTTTGCATTGACCCTACTGTACCTCTGAAGGAGGTGATAGATGCAGAATTGTTTGAAAATAATGACAGTGATGGAGAGATAATACTAGAGATTTGTATCCCCTGCAGAATAATGGTGCAGTATTGAAAAGTGCAATGCCCCCTGATGGCCGTTGTGCCCCATCCCCCTTCATTGAAGCAGACCTAAAGTATGTCCCTGAGCGGTTGTGTACCACCAATCCAAATGATGACTGGCTTTTGCAGGATGAAACGAAGATGGAGTCGGGATCATGCCACCACCCCCCTCCCGTCAAGTTCACGACAAGACGGAAGGCCAGAAAACCCTGCAATCACCCATTCTATTTCGGGCGCATGCCAAGTGCACCATTGACTGACAAATACGTTGAAAGATATCCTCTCAGTCAGCCATACCGACCTGGCACAGTGCAAATCTATCCATGTGTGGATGAAGAGCCGCAGGCCAAGTGTCAGAGACACCTATATGGACAGCCTGGACTAAGCACCAAGAAGCCATTTTGCTGACGTCTTTGGAGACACCACGACATAGCAGCGTTAGACATGAAGCACATGTCCATCCACACTTCACAACAACACACACTCGAATACATGAAGAACACAAGTGTACAGTTCTATAGTTAAGAGGACAGACACATGTACATACTGTCATTACTTTGATTATTTTGCCATTAGCCAAACGCAGAAACTGCAAGGCAGTAGAGATCCTGAGCCCAGCTTGCAGAAGCTTAAACGCGAATAATCCAATGGGACTGCAGAAGCACCTATGAGACCAGGCAGAGCCAAGTGTGTATGGAGAATATAGTATAACGTGGACAATAGAAAAAAACTCATTATAAGTTTTAGGAACAGCAAGCCTCATACCACTTAGCAATGGGTAAATCGAGCTGATTCAGACCGAACATAAAGCAAGACGTGTGAGACCGGACCTGCAGCCAAGGTCAAGAGATACGTATAACATTCCAATCCCCAGATGACAAAGGGACCAGCTGCAGAAAAGGGGAATACATCCACATAATTCAGAGCTGCAGAGCTCGATTGTGTGGTCTCCAAGCACGTGATAATGGACAGTGATCGGTGGTGAGAAAGGAGAGCCGATTTCCGGCAGCTAGACACGGACTGCAACAAGTATCCAACAAGTGTTGCGCCGAGCAAGAGAATATTCTCATAAGGCAAAGGTGGTGCACACAAGTTACAATACAGACACAATCATTCTCATCACCTTGAAATGGTACACTGTGAGCTGGGAATCATTTCGGGTCCCAGATCTGGGGATGTCAGCTCTAGCCAATCACAGTCTAGTACCCTAGGGGTGGGTAGCAAAGGGCAAGAGCCAATGGTAGGTCCACTACTCTGCAACAATGTAGTAAGTTGGATTTTGCGGAAGGGACAAGCCAGCCTCCTGACATGGAAGAACCAATAGAATAACATATATATGTACCCATAAAGGTTATTATGCTCCTGATGGCTAATCCCATGCTACAATAGGTTTTTGGAGAACGCACGGAGTAATGACGCATTTGATGAACAAAAGTGGCCTGCGTGCCATTTACTGTGTGACATGCTGGAATTTCTTGGAGTTCTTGTATCGATCCTTGTTGGTTTTGGCTGTAATAAACCGCAGTTTGAACTTGCTGTTGACTGAGTGCTCTGTGTATTCTGGGGTAGGGTGTTGGGCCATGAAACTCTGTGAACTTCCAGTATCCCTCTGGCATACCTGGGAGTTCCCCCCAACAAGTTGGTAGCAGAGTGGATGGTTGGCTGCGCCATCCCGGCACCAGTTTGTCTCTTTCGCCGCAGAACCTGAAAGACTGCAGGACCCTCGCATATTTTGAGAAGACGGGAAGCACATGCCTGTGGAAAGGCTGTCAGGAGCCAGTTGGAAATCATCCTGCCCGAAGTCAGCAAGGAGTCCAGGCAGACCTGAACGGGAAAGTGAGCACCTTCGGAGGAGTCGGCAGCCGAGCAGCGCCAGCAAACCAAGGAGTGTAAGTATTGACCAAGTCTAACGGCAACTGTGGGTGTGAGGGAGGGTATTGAGTATTGTGGAATATTGTTTAGTACCATTGAGTATTGTCAAAGTATTGTCTAGTATTGTCAAAGTTAGCAGGGACAAGAGCGCAGGTAGATGTCAATTTTCTATGTTTAGGGCACATTCGGTTTTAGAGGTAAACAGTTCTGGGGAATAACCTAGACTATTGACTCGAGGACGCGGATGACTGAAGTATGTAAATAAGTGGATTTCCTGTGGGTTGGGCGTTTTAATTTGGGCCATAGATGACATTATCCCCGTAAGGGTTAGCAAGGGAGCTGGCCTAAATTGCGGTAAGGTGCGTCGACTGGTTAAGTCTCCTGGAGTGAGATGTTTTGCACGCTAGGCGATGCAGCAGGTACAGTTCGATCAGAAGAGAATATTGGTATACTCTGCCTGGAGGCGGGAAGACAGCTGTGCGGTTCTGTGTGGTTTTGGAGTAACAGGATATTACAGTATATGCACAGTATTTGATTTTTTCTGTACTACCTTGTTTAGTAGATTGGTCACATCACCCATAGGGTTGCACATAGGACACAGAGACCTTGAGGCAGTGAGGAGCTAGTATTGGAAAATTCGAATTAGCAGACAAGGTAAACAAGTGGCGGTGTGCGGAAGGTGCATGCGCAGGATTGTGGGTGTGCCTGAGGAGGCAGTGGTTGTGACGAGGTGTGGTGCGCGGAGCACGCCTGATAAGTTGTTGAGCCAGAAAGGCTCATAGAAACTGAAAAGTATTGCCATTATATTGTACCTTTCTCCCTGAACAGCGGATTGTTGAAACCGTCAACTTGAGGTCAGGTAAAGGCACAAAAGATATATCAAGGGACATGCGGGGGCACACGCCCCTTCAGCACTTGTGCAAGACACTCCCACCCTATAGGGAGAAGATTTGTAAATACAGCATAGAATGGTCCAAAAGTACAGAGGGAAAATTAACTAAACTGTGGCCACCATGTGGCAGTTACTCCAAGGACGTTTAGCAATCACTACTGACACACATACAGGATGCCCATAAGGGGAAGAAGTTAAAACGCATGGCCATATTTGAATTGTGAAGCATGTTCCAGGAGGGCGAGGGGGACGCAGCAAGGCATCAGTGGATGCTGAGCCAGCAGGAGGTGAAGGAGCCAGGGACTCATCCCTCCGCTCCTCCCCACGTCCCTGCGAGTATAGCATCCGATGACACAGAAGACGAGCAAGGGTTGTACCCTATACGAGAATTAAGAGCAACAGAGGGGTATTCAAATCCGACATACAAGCCACCACCATATACAAAGGAGGAGGGGCCGAAAGGTGCATGACAATCAGCTAGTGAACGAGAGACGAGCGGAGAGGCACAGAGGGGCGTGAAGGAGGGGCTCGAACAAGTGTATAGGGGGACATATACTCCTGAATCTCGAAGGGAAAACAGATGGGGAGATCGAAGGGGTGACTAAGGCAGTGGAGGGTCTGAAGGGAAGCAGCAACGTGTCAGACTGGGCAGATATAATGGATGAGACAGATAGGAGGGAGAAGGAACGGGAGGAGAAATTAGAACGAGTGGACAGGGAGAAGAGGAGAGAAGAGAAGTTGGAGAGGGAGGATAGGGAATGAAGAAGGGAGGAGGAGAAGGAGCGCATGGAGAGGGAGAGAAAGGAGAGGATCGAGAGGGAACTCACCGAAAGGAAAAGAGGAACGGGAGCAGCGGGATAGAAAAACAAGGGAAGTGGAAGAGATCGAGAGGCGAAGGGAAGTAGCAGAGCAGGAAAAATGCAAGTTGGTTGAAAGGGAACAAAGGAAGTTGCAGCTGGATAGACTGGCAAGGGAATGAGCATGAACAGAGGAGGACGAGCGAGCAAGGGCGGTGAAGGCACAGAGGACAATGGGCAGGGGAAATGACAGACTTAAGGAGGACAGACGGACAGAACCAGATAGCACAAGCTCGCGAGGCAGCAGCACAGTAGACAGAGACGGAGCAGGCCTAGGTGCCTGGGGGGGAGGAAGTAGGTACTACTTAAGGGACATTGGGCCTCATTACGACGCAGGCGTTAACCATGGCGCTACTAGCGCCATGGTTGACGCCAGGATTTTACCGATTGCGCCATGGTGGATAGCGGAATTACTGCCCCATTCCAAGGTTGGCGGGGCGGTAATTCCCCATTCACCATTGGCTCTTCCCCATTCCCATTTTTGTCCCCATACGGCTCAATGGAATGGGGAAGGCGATAATTACGGTACCGCAAATTGCGGTACCATAATTACCTCGAAAGTCCCTTTGCGGGTTCCTTCCTTAACGACCGGTAAAACCAGCTGTTAAGGTAGGGACCCGCAAAGGGACCTCGTAATTAGGCGGTAAGGGTTTAACGACGCCGCCACCTTTTACGGCGCTGTTAACCCCTTACCGCCTGGGTCGTAATGAGGCCCATTGACCTCAGCATGAAACCTAACACGGGCTTGACATCGAGGAGACTGAGTTTCGCAGATGATTTTTGTAGTAACATGGAGACTGGGTCCGACAATGAAGACAGGAACAGTGGGGACGTGAGGAGGGAGCAATATTGACCCTAGTCAACGGGGACAGGAGCAGACAAACGGGTGACATGGGAGTACAGCGCTCACATGGAAGGAGCGGGAGGGGACAGCTCAGACGAGCAGGCACAACTAGCGAAAGACTTGCACACCCTACATGACAACACTACATACGTCGATAGACTTGGAGACCTCCCAGGACGAGGGAAGGCGGAAGCAGCCCTAGCCTGTTCAATGGTAAGGTTAACAAGGAGATATGATGATAGTATCCGGGTGTGCATATTAGAACCGATAGATGTATGCGGAGACATTGATAGCAAAATAGGGGACAGGCAGGTCAGACTGATTAGAAGAACGCATGATGAGGAGGAGGAGTGGTTGAAACAAATGCTTTTACTGGCGAGAGGAGAGTACGACCTCAGTATATACCATGGAAGCATGGGGAGTGTGAACTGTAGACTGCCCTCGTTGAGTGCAGGGGCTGGGAAGTAGATTTATGAAATGGAGAAAATGACAGCAGGAAATAGGTTAGCTGTGTAGGACATAAAAGGACTATATTAGGGGACGCTGCTGATGACGTATGGAAGAAGGCGGGATTCCCGAGGGTGATGCAACAAAACATGGAACATGATGGGTCGCCATTTGGAAACTGCAGGATGGCCGTATGGCAAGCATTAAGGACACAATACCCAGACACATCAGACATTGGGGCGATTATGTCCCTGAAATGAGGGAAGATGAAGACCCTGTGTAGTACATTCAGGAGATTCAAGAGCTTTGGTGCCTTGAAACTCAAGAGTCGTGAGACAAAACAGTAGCAATATTCTATCACATACTAGTACAGGGGCTACCAGAGCCCGTCCAGAAAAGTCTAAGGAAGTTGGTAGAGATGGAAGCAAGAGGATGGCTAGAAATACAACTCACGATAGTTTACCATTGTAGGCTATGACAGGAGAAGATTAAGAAAAAGGCAGAAGACAGGAAGATAGATTAAGTTAAATTGGTGCAGAAAAAACGAAAGAAGTACGCGAAGGAGGGGGCGGTACTAACCAGCCCCAACCCATGGGGACAACAGCAGCAGCAGCAACAACCACAGCAGTTTTCACCACCCACAGGGGGAGGGTTCATGGGGCGGGGGTACGCACAGCAAGGGTTCAAAGGAAGAGGGAGCAAACAGAGAGGGCGTGGATTCGGACCACAGATGCATCATAACCAAGTGTACTTTCCAGGGGGATTTCGGGGTCATGGGCAGCAGATGCAGCAAGGCTCGGGGAATTCTTCAGGGAGTTTCCAAGGGCAAGGGAGGGAGCCACCACAGTGTTGGGCAGTTAAGACACATTTCAAGAGTGTGTAGAATTAAGGGGAAGCAGCAGTATTGGGGAGCACAGGGACAGCAACCCCATAAAGGGGACCAGGATGGTTATTATACACAGGACCAACAACAACAAGGACAGATGAGGGGCACACATCAACAGATGCCACAAGCACAAGTACACAATCCCAAATGCCAGTACCACATATGCGAGAACCAGTACCACAATATTTTCAAGCACCACAGATTCAAGGGAACACACAGCAATTGGCACAAATACAGAACAATGACAAGCACACGTGGACTCCATGGCGACAGTTACCGTCAGACAACTGGGAGGAGTTACCATGGTAGGGAACAACCCCTTTACAGGGAATGGGATGTCCTTATACCCTCAACAGGAAGCCCACAGACGAACTAGGTGTTTCCGATCCTGTCGATCACACCCAACCCTGCGGAGGAACCTCGCGTAGGGGTGGTGATAGGTGACAAAACGTTTTCCTTTCTTGTTTGGGGTGACTAGGTCCTGCATTAGGGAAGGAGCATTTGCATTGTCAGCCGATGCCATGAACACTCAAGATTTCTCTGGGGCTTGGGAAGTCGTTCCTTTTACAGACAACATTTCGCTTTCTATAGGAGATCACAATCTATCACTGCCTTAACTTTACACTCGACAGACACCTGTAAACATACTTGGACGAGACATTATGAGCAGACTGAACATGACCATTTCATTCACAGACAAGGCAATAGTGTGCTCTACACCAGGAATACACATGCTCAGTGTAAGACAGATTGTTCAAGCCTATTGTGGACGCACAGTACAGAGGGGTGTGCCAGTGGGCACAGAAATGTTCCAGTATGGGACTGACATTGCTATTGCATGGCTTCCAGGAATTCCAGGGAAGGTTTGGTGGGCTCCAAACGAATACTTATTTAGGACTGAACTACCATTGGAGGAGGAGGAGGGAAAAATAGTGCCAATAGAAATAGAGGCAGTGGTCACGAGAGAGGACTGGATAGCGATGCATGGGATGGATGACACGGAACGAGCATGGAGAGCAGTGTTCGCAATGGCAGAGGGGTGCAGATTGATCACAGTGATAGACGAGGAGCTATTCAGGGAAGAGAGACTAAAAATATAGATGGTGTTCGAGATGAGTGTGACTTACTGGTTAAGGATACACTACAGGGAAGTACCACAGAGGATGGCAATGGCGCTGCAAGCACCACCCCCATTTTGGAAGGAGGACATGGCCAAGGTACCCAGCACCCTACGGACGACAAATCCCTATGATGTGGGTCACATAAAGAGCATAGGGGGAGTGAGACTAGAAATAGAGATGGTGTTGGAGATGAGTGTGACTTACTAGTTAAGGATACACTACAGGGAAGTACCACAGAGGATGGCAATGGCGCTGGAGGCATCCCCCCATTATGGAAGGAGGACATGGCCAAGGTACCCAGCACCCTATGAACGACAAGCCCCTATGATGTGGGTCAGAAAAAGAGCATAGGGGTGTGAAGATCAAGCTGAAACCATGAGCAATTTTACCAAGAGTGAAACAGTACCCTCTAACTAAGGAGGCAGATGAAGGCATTTATGAAACAATCACAAAACTGATTGAGAGAGGCATTCTTGTACCATCAGAGTCCCCATGCAACACCGCAGTGTATCCAGTGAGGAAGGCAAAAGGGGGGTCATGGCATTTTATATAGGATTTAAGGCCTCTTAAGCACATTGTAGAAGCAGACTTTCCTTTAGTTACAAACCTAGCGACAATTTTGTGCAGCATTTTCATGGAAGCTGTCTGCTTCACGGTCATTAACTTGAAGAATGCATTCTTCTCAGTACCACTACACCCAGACTCACAAGACTTGACCCGCTTTATGTTTAGAAACCAGAAGTGGAAACATACAAATCTTCCTCAGGCATACTGCGAGTCACCATCTATCTTTAACAGAGTGATACAGATAGACTTGAGCAACGTACAGATGGAGAGCTGGAGAATGATTTTGTATTGCAGATTGCAAAATTGAGGTTCAGAAGAAAATGAAAGCTTTGGCCATTATTCTGCACCAGAATCTGAATATGAAGGCACAGATCAGTGGGTTGGTCTCTGCATCTACTTACTTAAAACTTCTCGCTCACCTTCGGCCCCTTATCTCTCAAAAAAGGCTGAGACTATCGCAAGGGCATAGTAGGCTCAGAAATTGACTACTGCTGCAGCTTGCTCATCGGCAGCTCACAATTAGACTGCGTTCGCCTACTCGTGATTCAGAATAGTGCCGTTAGGGTGGTCAAGGGATTCAAATGGAGAGACCATGGGTTGGACGCAAGGCGAAGTCTGCACTGGCTCCAGTTGAGGGCCAGAGTTCAGTTCCGGCTACATTTAATTACGCACAAATGTCGCATGGGACTCATGCCATCCTACCTGAGGGATCGTTTGGTAGAGAAACACAATATGAGAGCTTTAAGATCTAATTACACCAATTAACTGATGACGCCACGTTGCAAAACCAATAAAGTTCTAATGGGTTCATTTGCTACTGCCGCCCCAAGAGCCTGGAATTCCCTGCCGGCGGATCTAAGGGAAGTTAAGTCATCTGAACTCTTTAAAAAGAAATTAAAAACCCTGCTATTCTGCTAGAGTAGTCCTTCTCTGTTGCCTTATTGAAATTCCTAGAGTGCAACCTTTATCCCCTCCCACCTCAGGTTGTTTTTGTGTTGTTTTGTTGGCTCCCGTAAGCCTTCGGGTCATTGGTGCGTCGTATAAATACAAATACAAATACAGGGCACAGTGTTGCAGTATGTAGGTGACATTTTGATTTGCAGTGAGACAGAAGATCAGTGTAGGCAGGACTCAGTGCACATACTGACGATATTAGCTGACAAGGGATACAAGGTGGAGAAGGACAAGTTACAGTACTGTCAGAAGGAGGTGTTATACATTGGACAGACACTATCCCAAAATGGCGGACACTCCCCCCAGAGAAAGCAGAGACAATACACAAAACACCTAAACCCATGACAGTGAGGTAAATGCAACAGTTCTTAGAGTTATGCAACTACTGCAGAGCATGGGTCTTTGACTAAAGCGCATACACAAAGCCCCTACTGGGGGCTCTGGAGGAGGCGCAGAAAGCGAACAAGACACTAACATGGACCACAGAAATGATGAAGGCATTTGACATGCTGAAAAAAGAAATAGGCACAGCACCAGTGCTAGTGATTCCAGACTACAAAAAGGAATTTTTCCTGTCCTCACAAACTGACGGTGTAGTGATGATGATGAAGGCAGTGCTGACACAAAAGACGAGCATGGGGCACAAGCCAATAGCCTACTACAGTGGGAAACTCAACCCAGTAATGAGAGGGCACTATCACTGCGAACAAGCTTTGGCAGCTGCCGTGTTTGCAGTGGAGAAGTCTGCCGCAATAACTATGGGGTGCACTACCACTCTTTAATTGGAGCACGCCCTCTTTGCGATACTGCAGAAGCCAAAGAGCACACTGCCAACACAAAGAACATCAGGGTACGAAGTGATGCTATTGAATACAGTGCTGAAGTTAGTGAGGTGCAGCAAAATTCCTAGCAGATGTCCTACAGGTAGGAGACTATGCAAATGATTGCACAGCAAACATAGAGATTTTGAGTGAGGTAGAGGAGGATACACTTGAGGGGGGAGATGTTCTCTACATTAATGGGTCGTCAAAAATTGACCAGACAGATGGGGGTCAGGCATTCAGGAACTGCAGTAGTAAGACTGAAGGAAGATGGGACAAGTGAGGTAGTAGCTAGTGCGTGACTACCATCCCATTACTCAGCACAAGCAGCAGAACTAGTGGCCGTAATACTAGCACTGGAACACAGCAGAGAGAAGGAGGTGACAATGTACTCTGACTCTGCCTATGTGACGTCCACAGTACACTCTGGACTGTCACAGTGGCTCAGGAGAGGATTCAGGAGGGCGGAGAGGACTCCAGTACAGCATGCACTTCTATTGGCCAGATTGATTGAAGTGATTACTTATCCAGCACGCATAGCAACAATGAAGTGCCAAGCAAACATTAAAGGGACGATCCCATGTCACGAGGAAAAAAGGCAGCAGATTTTTAGGCAAAGTGTGCATCATATTTTGGGGCGCTATGGGAACTATAGGGCTCTCTTAGTGCTTGAGAGTGCACCAGTAATATGGTACTTAAGGAAGGGTACAATGCACTGCCAGAAGCACAAATGATGGAACAGCAGGGAGCCGCACTCAGGGAAGAGAAAGAGTTGTGGACAAAAAGAGGATGCACAATGTCTCTGACAGATGCCCTTTGGCAGCAGAATAGCACAGGGAAAGTGATCATGCCACCAGCATTACTGAACACTGCACTGGCACAATTACATTATCCAACACACACAGGATATGAGGTAATTGCTGCCCGCATTGGAGAAACATGTTTCTGTCCTAATCTGGCGGAAAACGTGGCTGAATTTTTGAGTAACTGTTTGACTTGGCAGCAGTTTACAGCAGGGCATACTCTGAGAGTTGTGAGAGGAGCCATACTGAGACCAGTAGGCCCATTCCAGCATTTACATGTTGACTATGTTGACATGATCCAAGTGTGCCAAGGGTACTGCTACATGATAGTGGTTGTGTGCCAATTTTCCAGGTGGATAGAGGACGGTCCCTGTTCACATGCTGATACCCTTAGAGCGGCTAAATTCCTGGTCAGAGAGGTGTTCCCAAGATGGGGCATGTATGAGGTCCTGCGGTCTGACAAAGGCCCTCACTACACCAATGATATGTTCAAGCACATCACCACGCTGCTGGGCATTCTACAAAAATTTTCCTGTGCGTACCATTCGCAAGCAAATGGGGTGTGTGAACACCTGAATGGCCTCCTGAAGGAGTCCATAGCTGAAACACAGCAGAGCATGAAAAAGAATTGGCTTCACTGCTTGTCTCTTGCTTTGTTTGCATTGTACAATAAACCTGGGTCTGACCACCATTTAACGCCCCATGAGGTGGTGACAGGACGGTGCATGCATCTCCCACTGGCTCCTCCCACAAGAGCACTGAAAGACTGACAATAGTGCAGATTTGTTGGGACAAGAAATGCATGAGGACATTACTTCCTTGGTTGCTAGAGTTTCTTTTATCTCTTGCCAGATAGAACACAGTGGAGGCCCAGAAGACAGCGAAGAGAGCAACTGCGTCAATACACCAAAAGACTCAGGATTTAAAAATCCAGTGAATTTGGGGGACATTGTCCTCCTGAGGAACTTTGTTAGGTGCTGGAATGTGCTAAGGTTCATGGGACCGCACGTGGTTGAAAATGTGGCAGATTGAAAGCACATGTATTGAACCATGTTGGGCACTGCACCTGAGGCATAACCTATTTAATATTTTCACACATTGTAGGTCCCAGGTTGTACATTTGAAGTAATTTCTAATAGTAATAACTACTCGACTACTGTGTCTCTTGCCCTCCTTCACTTGTCACAAAGTGGTGAAGGCGAGAAGCCTCGTTCCTTTATTTCACTGGTGCTTTTTTCTTTTTCCAGGGTCAAGGTACAAGAAGTGAAAAGACTTGCCCAGACAAAAAAAAAGTTTTGCGTGTGTTATGGCTTTAAACCACATTAGGATCTGTCTCCAAACAGGTGTGTCTTGCTTGTCAAGTGGAAAAATGTCAACTTTATTCATCTCCTATAGCAGGCAAGACTCGAAATTGTGAAAAAATGTTGTGTGGGCTTCAAGCAAAAAGATGTAGGATACCATCAACTATTTACCGAGATCACTCGGTTATTTTTATTTTTTATTTGTTTGTAACTGTTTATTAAAAGAAACCCCTTTTACTAACATTGAGTTCAAAATTCTTGTTGTCCTCGATGTAGTGTTGCTTAGATGAGAAATAGAAAGCAAAAGAGCGGGTACATTCCCTTCTTTTTTTGTCCTATAGGAGTTTTTTTGTATCTTCAGCCACTTAACCAGATTTCCTGGTGAGTTCCTTTTGGTTGGGATGTTTTTCTGCAGACCATGCTGTCAAACTTGAGGGGAAGTTGAGGGGAAGTCGGTCTGGATCATCAAGCCCTACAGAGCAGCGGCCTCACCTGGCAATGAGATCACTGTGATCAACAGGCCAACGTTCGGCACCTAGGAGAGCTACAAGCGCATTCTGAACTTACACGACCAAGTGGAGGACACTCAATGGCCGAAAGCAACACCTCCATCACGTCTTCAGGGAGGTCCAAATCCTTATACCTCAACCTTTCAGAAGCCAAGGATGAAGGTTTAGGGATCTGACCTCTGGATGGAGAACCAGACCCCCCTCCCATGAGAGCAGATTGTCTCTGTAGGGAAGACGGCGTGGAGGGCAGATGGACAAGTTGAGAAGGTCAGGGTACCACGTTCTCCCGGCCCATGCCGGAGCAATGAGGATCATCCGGGAACCGAACCTCTGTAACCTCTGCAGCACTTGCGGGTTGACGAGGACTGAAGGAAACACGTACAGCAGTGGGTAGGACCACTCCACCACAAACGCGTCCACTAAGGCTCCTCTTGGAGGAAATTCCCGCGAGCAGAACCTTTCGCACTTCCGGTTCACACTGGAGGCGAAGAGATCCACTTGTGGAGCCCCCAAAGGGCGAAGATCTCCAAGAGAATCTCCTGAGCCAACTCCCACTCGTGAGAGATCGCGCTCTGCCTGCTCAAAGCGTCTGCCGTCTTGTTTTCGTCTCCGGCCAGATGAACTGCTGAGATCGAAATTTCCTGCTGGATGGCCCAGAACCAGAGCTGCATCGCCTCCCTGCACAGAGGAAGTGACCCTGCCCCCCCTTTTTGTTGAGGTAGTGCATGGCCACTGTGTTGTCCGTCAGAATCAGGACATTCTTCCCTCACACAGTCGGCAGAAAAGCCTTCAGGGCAAGCCTGATGGCCCTCAGCCCCAACAGATTAATATGGAGTCTGGACTCTGACGGAGACCAACGACCGCTGACTGTCAACTCGTTGGCATGAGCTCCCGATCCCGTGAAGGATGCGTCCGTCATGATCGTCACCTCCGGCCAGGGTAGCCAAAATGGAGCCCCCTTCATCAGATTGCCTTCGACGGCCCACCACAGAAGGTCCTGGGCGACCGAGGGGTACCTCATCCTGCCAGAGGACTGTGACCACTGCATCTTGAGAGCTCATTGCAGAGATCTCATCTGCAGATGAGCCTCTGGCACCAAAAGAATGCAGGATGCCATGAGGCCGAGCAACCTCAAGAACTCGAACACCGGGAGACTCTGAGCATGTTGAAACTTGTGCACCATCTGCAGAATGTGATGAGCCCTCACCTGGGGAGGGAAACACTGCCCCAAGGGATGTATTGAGCACTGCTCCGATGTACTGGAGCGCTGGGTTGGTGTCAAGTGGGACTTCTTTAAGTTGAGGGAGAAGCCCAGCCTGTGAAGGGAGTGGCAGGTGACTGACAGATTATCCAGAGCTAGCTCCGGAGAGCGCGCCCTGATCAACCAATCGTCCAGGTAGGGGTAGACGTTAATCCCCCCTTTCCTGAAATACGCTGCCACCACCACCACGAGATTGGTGAAAACCCTCGGGGCGGAGGTCAATCCGAACGGCAGGACCCGAAACTGAAAGTGCGAGTCGCCAAACGCGAACCTCAGGTACTTCTTGTGCTTGGGATGGATCGGCACTTGAAAGTAAGCGTCCTTGAGGTCGAGAGACACCAACCAGTCCTGAAGTTGAAGGGCCAGGAGGACTTGAGAGAGAGAGAGAGTAACCATCTTGAACTTGTCCTTCCTGCCAGTCCATGATGGGTCTCAATCCCCGTCTTTCTTCGGAATCAAAAAATAAGGGGAATACCAACCCTTGTTACTCTCCGCTACAGGCACCAGTTCTATGGCGCCTTTCTCCAGCAGGGATTTGATTTCCTGCACAAGGAGCGGATCCGGACTCTTCAAAGAGAGATTCCCTGGTGGATTGCCGTGAGGCCTCTGCCGGAAAGGAAGACAGTAGCCGTGGGCTATGATCTCCAGAACCCACACATCTGAAGTAATGGC
The DNA here is from genome assembly GCF_040938575.1 of Ambystoma mexicanum. NCBI lineage: Eukaryota > Metazoa > Chordata > Amphibia > Caudata > Ambystomatidae > Ambystoma > Ambystoma mexicanum. The sequence goes on along the minus strand of NW_027182336.1, from coordinate 2,825,931 downwards.
ATGCCAATCTACAAGATGCTGCGCCAGCCTTCCCCCAACCGGCGAACCATGGGACATGGCCTCATGACTGAGCTGAAGCGGCTGCAGCCTTGCATGAGGGTAAAGAGGCAACTGCCCGAGCGGCCTTGGCACCTCAAGTACCTTGTTTTCCACCTCTGGTACTCCTACGGTGGCCCCTTTGACTTGCAGCCCCTCTCAATCTACCAAAGGAAGAGTAGTATCGAAAGGAACCTCCCCTCCATTGCTGTCCCCTAGGACAAAAAGGCGGAGGTTGGCGAACTACAGCGCTCAACAACGTCACTGCAGCTTTGGAGGTCTGCAACCTCTCAAGGCTCTCGTCAGCCTTGCTGCCAAAAAGATGTTCACCATCAAAGGGCATGTTGAGAAGCCGGGCTTGCACATCCAGAGCAAACCCCGACTTCCGCAACCACGCAAATCTGCGCATTACGGTGCTCGCCGCCATGGACCGGCTGACACAATCTGCCACGTCCAGGCCCGACTGAACAGATTCACACATGGCATCCTTGCCATCCTGAACAAGAGGAAGAAAGCCATCCCGTTCCTCCCCTTCTGGAATATGTTCAGTCGCCAAAGACACACGATTCCAGAGAGTATGAGTGAAATGCGCTAAGGCACACACGGAGTTGGCTGCCTGTAAAGCTATACCCCCTGAAGAAAACACTTTCTTCGCCCAGCCATCAAAACGTTTGTCGTCCCTATCAGGAGGGATGGTAGGGTACGACGCCTGTTTTGCCAGGGCCGTAGCCGCCTGCACCACCAAACTCTCCGGAGTGGGGTGCGTAGTCAAGTAGCTGGGGTCGCTACTGGCAGGACAGTATTTTTTTGGCAAAGACTTGCCCACTGCCAGGAAACTCTCCGGAGCAGTCCAAGCCGCTGCCACCCTTCTTTGCAAGGCCATATGGAATGGCAGTACCGGGTCAGTTGGTGGACCTTGGTCCAAGATGTCTGTCAGGTCATCCTGCAGAAAATCCCCTGGTGGCGCAGACCACCCCAAGTACTCAGTCACCCTCGACATGAGGCGCCGGTACGAGGATTCAGCATGCGTACCCGGCTCAGGCCTGCCAAACTCAACCTCCGGGGAGGTGTCCAGACCACTGGCATCGTGCAAAGACTGACGCAGGTCTTCTAACTGGCTATGACCAGATAATATGTCATCAGGAACCTCCTCAGGAACCAGACCTTCATCAGACCCTTCACCTCAGAAATATAGTCAAGAGGCTGGAACAAATCCCTGGATGAGGGCACAGAAAAAGGCACATGTTTGGACTTGGCCAGAGCCTTCCTCTGGGTTTCCACCGGTATCCGGGGCACCTCTGAGAAATCCTCAGAGAAAGGCGTTGACGGAATCGGCATAGACGTTGAGCGTGGCGCCGATGGCTTTGACACAGGCCTCGAGGGCGGAGCCCCAAGCGTGTCCTTCGACAGCCTCTGTGCCGAAGGCGTCGACGTCTTCTTCGAAGACCTCACAGGCTCCAACGGTCTCAATGGCGTTGAGCACCGGGACCTGGAGCGGGCATGGCTAGAGCGATCCACCTTGTCCGACCGGGACCTCGAAGGTTCCCGGTGATCGCGACGACCGCTCGAACCCGAAGGCGTGCGAACGGTGTCTCTAGCACATTCCCAGCCGGCGTCTTTCGACGGTGCGGACGGAACGGAGCCCTGCGACTGAAAAATCACCATCATCTCCTTACGAAATGAATCCCACTCCGCAGGAGAGGAATGCTTGGTGGGACAAGCAACCCGCCGATGGGCAGAGTCCGAGGACGGGGAAGGCGACCTGTGACAGCGCTTCCGTGAGTGCCTCGAAGAGGCAGAGGAATGGCGGGACCCACTCCGGGACCGAGACCCCCTGGACTTACGCCGACGATGCGGAGAGTCGCCCCTCGAATCGTCAGTCGAAAGCCCAGTGGATTTCGACCTCCGGGGCCTGGACACCTTACTGACAGAAAGCTTCTTCTTACGCTCCCGCAAGGCCTTCGACGTTAATGACTGGCAATCGTCACAATCATCCGTGGTGTGGTCCTCACCGAGGTACCAGAGGCAGGCGCTGTGCGGGTCCGTCAGCGACATCTTGGAACCGCAGTCCCGACACTTCTTGAAACCCGGCCTCAGGGTAGAAGAAGACAAAGACATCAGGAAATCTTCCAAAACAAACGGGTTCGAAGAACCGATAGAATAACTCAGAAGAACCGAGGTGCGCCGAGATCTCCAAAGCGAACACGTTTGCGGAAAAAACGGAACTGAGGCTACGGGTGTCGTGCATCCTACTTATAACATCCGGCTGTGGTGATTGCCTGTCATAGATATGGAATACGTGGGAGGACCCAATCCCCTCAAAGTACTATGAATGAAAGTGGGTGTGGTGTAACTCCGAAGGAGTGTGTTGCTACATTAACTGGTCGTTCGATGATCATACAAACTACTATAGGCCCCTCGGAGGAATAACAAAGATATGGCAGCCAAGAGCAAAACGACTGTCGTATAAGCATGTGGTCGACAGGTCGACCAGAGGGGGGACTAAAGAGGGAGTCAGGATCCTGCCACCAGCCCTCCCTCCAATCAAGTTCTTGACAAGACGAAAGGCCAGAAAACACTGCAATCACCTATTCTACTTCAGATGCATCCCAAGTGCACCAATGATTGACAAATACGTTAAGAGGTATCCTCTCAGTCAACCATACCAACCTGGCACAGTGCAAATCTATCCATGTGTGGATGAAGAGCCGCAGGCCATGGTCAGACACACATATATGGACAGTCTGTACTAAGCACAAAGAAGCCATGTTGCTGACTTCGTTAGAGACACCACGACATAGCAGCGTTAGACATGAAGCACACGTGCCATCCGCATACACACTTGAATACATGAAGAACACGAGCGTACAGTTCTATAGTTAGAGGACATACTGTCATTGCTTTTATTATTTTGCCATTAACCAAATCCAGCAATGCAGAAACCGCAAGGCACAAGAGATCCTGAGCACAGCTTGCAGATGCTTAAACACGAATAACCATATGCGACTGCAGGAGCGCCTATGGGACCTGGCAGAGCCAACAGTGATTAACCAATGGAGAATGTAGTAAAGCGTGGAAAATGTAGAAACCACATTATAAGGTTTCGGAAAATTACAGCAGGCCTCAGAACACAGAGCAAGGGACGAATCGACCTGATTCAGGCCGGACAGAGAGCAAGACGTGTGCGACAGGAACCGCAGCCAAGGCCGAGAGATACGGATGACATTCCAATCCCCAGGTGACAAAGGGACCAGCTGCAGAAAAGGGGAATAAATCCTCATAATTCAGTGCTGCAGAGCTCGATTTTGTGGTCTCCGAACACGTGCTACAGCTGAAGCAGACAATGGACAGTGATCGGTAGTGAGAAAGGAGAGACAATCTCAGCCAGCCAGACACAGACTCCAACACGTATGCAACAAGTGTTGTGCCAAGCAGGAGAATATTCTCATAAGGCAAAGGTGGTGCACACAAGTTACAATACAGACACATAATCATTCTCATCACCTTGAAAAGGTACACAGTGAGCTGAGGACCATTTCAGGTCCCAGGCCTAGGGACGTCAGCTCTAGCCAATCACAGTCTAGTATCCTTGGGGTGGGTAGCAAGGGGCAAGGGTCCACTACTCTGCAACAATGTAGTAAGTTAGATTTTGGGGAAGGGACAGGCCTGCCAACTGACATGGAAGAACTAGTAGAATAACATATATATGTACCCATATAGGTTATTATGCTCCTAATGGCAATCCCATGCTGCAATAGGTTTTTGGAGAACGGCCCGAGTAATGACGGAGTAATGACTCTTTTGTTGAACAAAAGTGGCCTGTGTGCCATTTACTGTGTTATATGCTGGAATTTCTTGGAGTTCTTGTATCGACCCCTGTTGGTTTTGGCTGTAATAAACTGCAGTTTGAACTTGCAGTTGAATGAGTCCTCTGTGTATTCTGGGGGAGGGTGCTGGACCCTCCATGCCCACAAACTTCCAGTATCCCTCTGGCATACCTGGGAGTTCCCCCCAACAGTAAACACAGTACACATAACACTAAAAGTAGGAGCAGTGCTACCCCAGGTGAAACAGTACCCACTATCAAGAGAAGCAGAGGAGGGAATTAGACAAACAATACAGGCCCTGCTCGATCAAGGGATAATAGTGCCATCCACATCCCTGTGTAACACGGCTATCTACCCTGTGAAAAATGCAACAGGGCAATTGGTGGATGATCCAGAAGGTATGCCCTCTAAACAACATGGTTGTAATGCATCGACCTTGGAAGGTTTGGAACCGATAGAAGTACACCCAACATGAATGCCGGAAGTTTCGTGTGGAGGTCTATGCCTCATCCAAGATGGCCGCCAGCACGTATTTACGCACAACGCACCAGTGCTCCGATGCGTTGTATCAAAGTACTTTCGTATCTTCCCAGCGCTGTGTTTCTGATCTCTCGCTACATATTATTGCTTCCTGCTGATTATTCATCTCTTTTCTTCGACTATCTTACACTGCTGTTTACGTACCTTTTTTCGGGTAGCTTTCCTCATTACGGTTGGATCCTTGTTAATCGCACTTTGAGGTTTGCTCTTTAACTCCTCAGTCTCTGTATCAATCCTTCCCTGCTACGTCTCTTGTTTACTTTCGCCTTGCCTTCCAGTATCATTTCATTTCATATTGTTCCTATTTATTTTAATTACACTGTTTTCTTCCGCCTGGATTTTCTTCTCTCGAGTGGCAGTCTATCCTTTCTAGGCTGTTACTTGCCGGGTTGTCGGTTCGCCGTCTTTGCCGTTCATTCGACCATCCGGCCATTATCCTGTGCTCCTGGAGTGGCTTATCTACAAATCCTTCACATCTACAGTAGCGCACCTTCATTTCCTTCGGCACCACCTACTACTGGAACTGCTTTTTGGACAAGATCACTCAGTTCCCTCTATGTACTCTTGCGGTCCTTATTATCTTACCCTTGCTTTTGGAGAGAACTACTGTATGAACATTTGATACCAGAGTGCATACTACATAGAAGAGAAGACCGGACTCGCTTCTACTCTTCTACACAACTTGAAGAAGACTATTCACACAGGGTTTTTTCAGTTTACGGCTTTTTCCCTGGAATAGCGGGTTGACTCCTGGGAGGCTTCTGGGATTTGGTTCCTATCCGGTCACGGTGGCCTCCGGGGAGTCACACCCGTATTTGCATCAAAAGAAGAGTAAAGATACCAGAAAGACACGAAGGAAAAAGGAGACGGATCCCCAAGAAGACTCCGCCGGTGATTCAGGTGAGGAGGAGTTGGAAAGGAGGGGAACTAAGGTTGCAAGTTTTGACAATGGTACAGAAGGAATTTACTGTGGTACCTAACCACGCCACCATCCATCCTCTGTAGTATCCCGTAGGAGGGGACCCACTTCACAGTTGTGGATCTAAAAAAACGCCATATTTTTGATCCCTTTGCACCCGATTCAGAGTATCTTACAGCGTTTACCCATGGTGGAATGCTCTTCGGACACACTTGTTTGCCTCATGGGTACTGCGAGGGCACAAGCATTTTTAACAGAATATTGCACGCTGACTTTGGAAATATTCAAGTATCCAGTACAATCATCCAGTACATGGACGGTTTGCTTGTATGTAGTGACAGTGAGCAGCACTGCCGGTGAGATTCTATCACACACCTGCAACTACTGGCCTGTAAGATCTTTAATGACATCCTTTTCTCTGTCCCCTCATCAGATCTATGGACTCCTCATCTCTATTCTCCCAGCTCTTACATCCTCACCCATTAATGGTGGCACTAAATGGGAAGTCCTCTTGGCTTGCTTCACATCATCCAGGTGTATCATTAATGTCTATCAGATGGGCACTATCTTGGTTCAGGGTCCTCAACCCAACCTCATCATCTTTGACTGACACCTGCCACCCCTCATTAACTTCCTCCCCACTCCTGCTACTCCTTCTTCCTCTCTCTGTCCCCTCCCTTAGACGGGTGTACCACATCCCTGTACCCCTCCTCTGGAAAACCTTCAAAGGGGGAGATCTCCTGCATCTTGCCATGCTTAATGCTCGATCTGCCATCAAACACTCTGATATCTGCCTCCTTCTTGAAGACCTTGACCTCGATATCCTTGCTCTTTCTGAGACGTGGTTCAAGGCCAGTTCAGTCACTGCTTTTGACTCCCTTCTCCCTGATGGCTATAAGATCATCTCCAAGCCTCGCCCTGACCGTGCAGGTGGTGGGGTTGCTCTTATCTTCCCTGAGTGGGTCCCTTCTTTCCTGATACCCACCCAGCCTTACTCCTCCTTCGAGAGCCTGGTTTGCAAGTTGGTCATCTCTCCCACCTCCTCACTGACCATTGCCACCATCTACAGGATGCCTGGCTCTTCTACCCTGTTCCTCTTGGAATGGGCTGATTTCTCCTCCTCTCTCTTCACTACCACCACTAAACTCCTTCTCATGGGTGATTTTTAACATCCACCTGGATTCCTAAATTACGGCCTCCACTTGTTTCCATGGCCTCTGCATCTCACTCTACCTCTCCATTCTCCCTTCTGGTCCTACCCTCTTGGCTGTACACACTGTGGATGCCTTCATCCACACCGATCTTTCACTCTCCACCCCACTGACACACCACTCTCCTGGTCAGGGCACTCTCTCCTCTCCTATCACCTGGGTCCTCTCGGCCCTCTACTATGCCTCCCTCAGCAATGCCAACCTCGTTTACGAACATCCATCTGATGAAACGAGTGTCAGTTGCTGCCTTTACATCTACTTTCATTCCCCACTCTCTCCCCACTACAGACTCTACCTCTGACTCCGCTCTCAGCAACCTCCATCTTGCCATTACTAATACCCTTGACATTCTTGCCCCAGTCATGAGGATCCACCTGAAACATGCCTCTAAGTGTAACAATTGGTAAGACTCAGAGGTTGTAGCCCTGAAATGTAAGTGCATAGCTGCAGAAAAGATGTGGCAGACCTCAGGCTCACGCTCTGACAAACTGGCCTTTCGCCTGCTCCAAAGCAAATACAGACACTCTATCCGCACCAAGAAAAGAGCCCACATCCAGGCCTGTGACTCTAGTGCATCCAACAACACCTCTGAACTCTTTAAAATCTGCAGGGAACTGGCCAACCCCTCAGCAGTCTCCTCCTCACCTCTTCCCTCCCAGGTCCTTTGCAACCCACTGGCCTCACACTTCACTGTAAAAACTCAGGACATCCTGAGTACCCTTGCACTCCCGCGCCCCTTTACCCATCCCCTTGCCTCCTATGGTCTCCCATTCTCCCTCTGCCTCTCTCTCTCCTCCTTTGCTCCTATCACACCTGAGGAAGTCACCAGAGTTGTCCACTACTTGAAGGTCTCCTTCAAACAGGTTTCCCCCTGCTCCTCCACAACCATTAAGGACAATAATGGCTCCCTTGCCCCTGTACTTGCTGATTTCCGCAACCACTCTTTTGCTACTTGATCTTTCCCCTCCTCCTTCAAGCACTCCCTTTTGTGTCCTCTCCTGAAAAAACCTTCTGCAGGCCCGACTTGACCAGCCAACTAACGCCCCATATCTGTCACCCCTTTCTTGGAAAACTCCTGGAGAAGCTCATCTTCCCCCAACTGACCCAGCCCACTGAACTAGTTAGTTGCCTCCACGACCACCAATCTGGATTCTGAGCATCCAGATGCACAGAAACTGCTCTTCTGAACACCTGTGAGGAACTGCTTACATCTCTGGATTCCAACTCCCAAGCTGTTCTCATTCTACTTGATCTCTCCTCTGCATCTCATACAGCCAACCACTCCATCCTCATAAAATGACTCCATGATACCCTAGGTATTTTGGAGCGGACACTGGACTGGCTGACCTTCCTCAGTGACAGTCCATCCCAGGTTATTCTGGGCTCTTTTTCCTCCCCCAACTCTTTCTCCACCTGTGGCGTCCCTCAGGTCGCCAACCTTTCCCCGTGGTTGTTTAACAACTACCTTGATCTGCTTGCACACCTCATTTCCACCTTCTCTCCAAACTTCCAGTTTTATGCAGCTGACACACAACTCTTCTTCAAACTTCCCTCTGATACTCTTCTTACTTCCTCCATCATTCCTGACTGCCTATCTGCCATCTAGTCCTGGTATGCTTCCAATGATCTCTGCCTCAACGCCAGCAAGACTGAGATTGCTCCTATCAAAACTCTTGCTCCCTCTTTCTGTCCCTCACTCTGGCCATCTTCTATGGGCTCTCCCCCTTCTCCTTAATTTGAAGCCAGAAACCTTGCAATCATCTTCAACTTCTCTTTTTTCTACGTCCCTCACATTCAGGACCTTGCCAAGAAGTCCCACTTTCAACTCCACCTCCTCAAAGGAATTCTTCCTTTCCTCACCTCCCCCGAGAAGCTCAATGTCTCTGGAGCTCTGGTTCTCTCTATGCTAGACTACTGCAATAGTCTTTTCCTTAATCTACCCTCTTCTTCTCTATGACCCCTCCAGCTAATCAAGAATAGGGCTGCAAGACTTATCCATGGCCTCAAGTCCATTGACTTCATCCTTCCAGCCCTAGAAAGTCTCAACTGGCACCCGGTTGCTGCAAGGATGAAATTCAAATCCCTCTGCATCATCCACAAGGCTGTCTAGGGCCGGGGACCACGCTACCTACAACTTATTCTCACTAAATACTCTCCCTCCAGATCTTTACGTTCCTCCAGGACACTAACTCTCAGTGTGTTAAGTGCCTCGCTAAACAGGGAACTGGTGGCCAATCTCTTTCCTCAGCAGGCTCCCTCCTATGGAATAGCCTCCCCCTTCCTCTTCGTCTTTAGCCGGATCTCCTCAAATTCCGCAATCTCCTCATGACTTACCTTTTCACCTCCTCGTTCCCTTCCTCCCCCTCTGTTAAATCCCACAGTTGCTGAGATTGGCAACCAGGGCCCTGATGTGTCCGCCTGGGTGTCAATAGTGGGGCTCACCTGGGATTCAGTGTCTGATTCGCAGGAAGATATTTCAGCCTCAGCAGATGGCGTAGTCCGGTCCGGAGTTTTTTTTTTTGAGAAGAGATACGGTCTGTTCCGGGAACTCGCCACAGTGGTTGTGTATGAAGGCAGACAGCAACCAAGGCGGAGGATTCCCTGCACAGCCTGTGGAGGGGAAAAAGCCAGTGGCAGAAAAAAAACCTGAATTACTTGAATGTGCACAAGGCTGGATGGAAGTCCAAAGATCTTTCAGTTCCGGGAAGAATACAGTCACTGAGGAGCGCAAGAGTAAGCGCCACGCGGAGATAAGGACAAGGGGGACACAGCAGGGGATCCGGTAAGTGCAAGGTAACAGGTCCAGCTTCAGTATCCGATAGAAGAAGGCAGGAATACTAAGTCCTTTCATCCATCCAATTCAGGATAGGCTGCAGGTAGGGTGTAAGGGAAAACTGGAGAAGAACCAAAGAAACTAAAACAGAAGCCGTGAAACTAGACGTGAAGCGGCAAAGACAAGAATGAGTAGAAACAGAGAAGAGGACCATAAGTATAGAAAAAAGGGAAAGGCAGAATACAGATGAACTCACCCAAACGTTAAGGAGAAAAAGAAAGTAGAATCAAAAGGCTAGAAGGAGCTGTGAAAAAATAGCAGTGTGAAAGTAAGATGCCCCGGAGGAAAAGTAGTCCGAAAATGACGAGAAAGGAGGCGGAGTTACCAGAAAGTGGAAGTCCGAGCGCAGGCAGAGAAACGGAGGAAATAAATAGAAAGAAAAAGATGCCGAGAGTAGCACTGCAAAAAGCGGAAAAAATAAGGAACAGGAACAAGGACGCTACAGAAGATAAATTCCAGTCGGAAGGAAATACACAGGAGGCACGGGAACCAACGGCACCAGTGTAGCGAAGAACAGGAAACAGTTGCAACGCAAGGAGGGGGCGTGGCTAACCTCGATATAAAGAGCACAGAGCGTAACAGCTAGAACGCTGCACAGAGCGCTGTGAAGGGTGTATCAATGGCGCTTCCACCGCGTCCAACACTTCCATCGTCCTGTCCTCATGACACCGGGTCCTGGCCGTCCACACCCAATCGCCTACATCCTCCTCCCCTCCCAGCACTTTGCCTTGGCACCCAATGGCCTATGTTACCGCAAACCTGCACTTACTTATACAGCTGCTCCCTAGCACTTCCCCCCATTCCCTCATCCCTTCTCTCCTTCTGCACTTGCACTTTCTGAATGCTCACAAGGCCTAGTAGGACCGCCTTCATCTTTAATTGTTGTATTTGTTCTTCATTCCCATGCCCCCTCCCTGTTGCCCTGTGGGCGCTTTAAAACACAATTGAATTGTTGTATAAGCACCTTACAAATTCACAATAAAATAAATAAAAATGGGGTGCGTGTGATGTGCTAAGGTCTGATAACGGCACTCATTTTTTCATTGAGCTCTTTAAAGAGATCACAACACTACTTGGCATCAAGCACCGGATGTGCTCAATTTATCACCCCATGGCCAATAGCGTTGTGGAGAGGATCAATGGCCTTCTCAAGAGCAAACTAAGCTTTGCACCATGTTGAAGAACTGGGTGCACTGCTTACCTTTGGCCCTCTTCAGTTTACGCACACAACCCAGCAAGGAACACCATTTATCACCACAGAAGGTGGTTACTGGTTGGTGCATGACCATGCCCATATCCGCTGTCAGGAGGGCATCAGATGCCCATAGAGCGGCAGCGGTTTTAGGTGAAGAATTTAAAAAGTATTTGATAACCCTAACCCGTGCAATTAAATGTGTCTCCTAACAGATTGCACTGCCACGACCAGAGGACACACCGGACACTGCAGACACGACAGCGACAGGCTCCCCGCCCGCCCAACCGCTGCTGCCTACAGACCTTATCCACTTGAGGAGCTTTGTTTGAAAAAGGAATAACCCCAGATTTCATGGCCCATATCAAGTAGTGTTTTCGACTCCCCTCGCAGTAAAAGTGAAGGTGCTTCGCTACTGGATTCACCTTTCAAACATCCGCAGGCACCATCAAACATTATACAATCGCCTTACGGGCATCTGACACTGCTCCCCTACCTCAGCACCAAGTATACAGCCAGATTGCACAATTCCTTCTGGCTCTTATCCCATTTGTGCACACGCACAACTGCTTGAACATAAATATTTTATAAGATTTCTCTCGCTTTCTCTCCATCCCTCTCTCTTTTTGTTTTCATCCTTATATTTTTGTCTGCATTCTTTTTTCTCCCTTATGTGAGAAGACGATGGAACCAGCAGCTTCAAATACTTCAGTGTATATTAGAAAAGGTGTTAGCTATAATATTGTTATTAGATGCCCATATTCATATATGTGTGTCACACATTTTATTGCAGGAATATTCACCATTCTAATGTTCATAGAGGGAATTTATTGGGTAGCATATTTTATATGGGGAGGTCATGTAAAATAGGGGCGAGGAGTGGGTGCATACACAAACATCACCAATATTACTGTTAATATGTATAACAATAGTAATGAGCATAATAACAGCTATAGCAGACCGACAAGTAAACCTGTATGTATGAGTATGATATTAGAAAAAAAATCCTAATGATTTTTTAGAGTATTTTTCGCAATATAAGTGTGACAGATGATATTAGCATAAGAAGTGTTGTTAGCAAACACATAAGGCCACATAGGAGAATGAAAAGGCAATCACAAAGGGCAAAATATGATGCCTACCATGGGCTATGCCTTGATGCTATTGAGGATGTGCGACACCCCAAGATGACCAACAGTTGGTATATGGATATGAGTGTGGTAGGAAGAGAACCAGAGAATGGTAGCTGTTATGTATGTTCACTAATCACGCACGTGTCGGAAGCACCCAAGGTATTAGTGCCACAAGAAGTACAAATCATAGAGGCACAGCGCCTGGTTCACCTTATGCTATGTAGGGTCAAGGGCACCGTCCGGGCACACAAAGTGCAACTAGGGCTCATGGATCCAGAACCCCTGCAATGTAACAATAATCTGATAGACATTAAATGATTGCAGCAACCATATCTGGTGATCCAAGGATTTAAATATATAACAAAAGGATGGCACAACACCACACTCAGCTGCATGGCAGAGGGCGTCCTAGGATATAAAGAGGAGCTCCTGGCTTGAGTGGAAGCAACCTGAGCACAAATTTGGACAGAGCCTATTGCAAAGTTGACATGAATTGCAGCAATGGAAAAACCAGTGAAGTGCACTGAGATGAAACATATGAACTTTGCTTCCACAGTGAGGGAACTATTTTTATTGGCTCTATTGAACTCTGCAATAAGACCCTCCTGATTCCAGAACTGAAAGGCGGCACAGCGGCTGTGATGGATTACTACTGGGTCTGTGGCCAACAAGCCTACTTGCACCTCCTGCCATCATGGAGGGGCTACTGTTCGCTGGCAACACTGCACTCAGCATTATGGGTACTCCCAGAAGAACATTTGCAAGGGGAGCCAATACCTTATACAGGCTGACCGTTTCTCCCACGTTTGAAGAACAGAACTCGCTACCAACGCCAGAGTTTTGTATCCTACCCGGAAAAGGGCAATATGAGAAGCTTTGGAGGAAGAAGAGATCAAACTACCTATCTGGAGACTCATCCGCATTGCTCGCTGAAATCTCAGATGAATACAGACTGAGCGGAAACATTCTTCGATTCCATATTGCTACCCGGCGTGCAAGCAGGGGCCAATGCAAAATGGCAGCAAATTCTACGCCGGGTACTGGTCCATTTGGCAAATGACACCGAGCATGGGTTCAACGTCATAAAGGTTGAGCTGCTTGCCCTGAGACTGATGATGATGCAAAAAAGCTACATCCTTGAAATGTTGCCGGCAAAGGAAGTGCCAAAAAATTGGTGATTCCTGCTGCACATTCGTTCCTCCCAAAAATGCGGATAACTGGTCATTATCTCACATAATTGCGGCTGTCCATTGGTCTAGGAGTTCGCATGAAGAAAGAAGGAGGAATACAAGGAAATGACTGGTTTGATGTTGCATTCGATTGGGCCCTTTCCTGGTTGGGTGCCACCGTGAAGATGCTGGTGCCCGTCATAGAGTTTGTCTTGGTCATCTTCTGCACCTGTCAGATGGGCCTCTGGTGTTGTGCCAAAGCAGTGCCTAATAGGTGATGATGGTGTCAATTGGGATTTAAAAAGGTACCTAGCAATACTAAAGATGGTGAAATACAGACAGACCACCCCATCCCTATCATGTTCCCCATCCCCTATGGAGACAAAGTAGGCAGTTTATATCACACCATTATTGTTCCACCCCCTGACCCTGAGAACTATAAGGAAGTATGGGTGGATCTGGCAGGCGATGGGGGATGTATCTATATGACATGCACGCCTGAGGAGTATGCGCGGTCAGGGGAGAGTGTACAGTGTGTTTGTAGGACCTGGATACCAGAAAAAGGAACCCCACCATATGAGGAGGCGGTGAGAAGGTAGAATGAGTGCGTGCATAGGGGGAGTTTGGTACTGTAGAAGTAACAAAATGGGGGAATGTTGGGAAAGGAGCAAGCCCATCCCACCCCCCCAGGTGCTTTAGGTGAGACAAGCCCCATTAAAAGAACTATAATAGACCAGGGGGTAAGGAGGTGTCCTAAATGTCCCACACGGTCATAATATTGCATGCGATTTAGACATTTAGACATAATGCACATAAACAAGTGAAGGCAATTTTTTTTTAGATATTAGTAGCCATAGTCAAAGTATTCAGTGTGTTAGACACAGGCTGTGAGCTTGTAGGGGAAATCTGGATAGGCCCAAGCGCTCATGAGAGAGGCCCATGCCGCCGACTTCCACAGAAACCCTTCTTTGTTTTAAACTTGTTGCAAATATGTTTGTTCTAAAAAGAATGTGCCCAGCAAGGCTACGAGACAGTACTGGATGCCTCAGTGTGCATGCTAATACAAACAGGCCGAAGCAGGCCTCTGACCCCCACCCAGCGAACTAAGAGTTATGGCCCATACAACTGCCCTATTCCCGAGACCTCTCCATTCCAAGATACCAGTTGACCCCAAACCACCAACCATAAACTAATCAACCATAAAGATATGAGAATATGGTCATCCCACCTTTATTTTATAATGACATGGTTTGTAGTGCGAGGTACAGGGACGGATAAGTGAGGGTGGAAGCCTTGGAAGCTGATGACACGATCGGGACCGAGTGAAGTACATGTGGGTCGGTGTGACCTCGAGACTCCTAGTGCCAGTCCTCAAGCCTGCCAGGTGCAGTGTATAATGATGGATTAGCATTGTTCACAAATGTAGCTAATTGCTTCTTCAGCCTTGGTTCCTTGGAGACGATGAGCCCAGCAGAACCCACGTGATGGAAGACAGATGGCACCAATGACCTGACTGACCTGACATCCCCTATGGAGCAGGCCGTCCATGTATAGGGTCGCACCAACTAGCCACGTGGGTTTTCACTGTATACGATGACGTCACCTATGACGCTGTGTCTCCTTATAAGATTCTGCTTGTACATTGTTTGGCAGGATGTTCCGTGGCAGCAGAGTTCTTTGCTGATGCACTTATTTTTGTAGAAATAAATACTTGTTTCACTTGCAAGAGCATCTTGAGCCTTTTTCCCTAGCGGGTTGTATTTTTTCTTGCGTGAGCATTTCAGGGCATGCCTTCAGTGGTATGGAACTTCATGAAGGATTTAGGACCATACATTAAATTGAAGATGCTGCATCATGGGAACCACCTATTTATATGCCTATATCTCGGCGATTGCAAAGAGCCTGTATGTCATTACACAAAGCATTAAGAACATCCAAAAGAAGCACATTTTGCAAAGATTGTTACCTTTGTGCCTTCCTTACCCTGAGAAATTGAAGGTAATCTTCAGGAAATCTTGACAGATCCCATCACTGCCACAATTCTGCTCAAAGAAAAGCTACACAAACACATAGTATAAGATGTTAGTGCCCAAGCAGTTTCAGGTAGAGTCATGATATACAGAGTAACATACCACAACTGTACATCTTAAGAATAACATGGAGTTCAGTTTCATGGTAAGGAGCATGCTGTAGACTGGGTGACCCGCATAGGCACAGAAGAACTTGATATTGACTTGTATCATCCTGAAAATTCACTCTATGGTGGATGTGGGGTGCAAGCATTCTGGTGACATAAGGTATGAATGGTCTATATGCTACCAAAGAACAAGTTACTTACCAACTGGTAACGTTCTTTCGACTGGATGTTCCTCCCACAAATTCCTCATCTTTGATATTCGTATCATCAGCTTTGCTGCTTCAGAAAAAATGTTTTCACACCAGAGGTTGCTGTGCTCAATGGCGTGGCGTTGATGCCCCTCGAAGGTTGCTGTAGAGCGTCAATGTCATCTGCAGTACAAATAGCTTGAGCCACGCCCTTTAGGTTCAGTTTTGTTTTTTCAATATCCTCAACTGAGGAGTTGATCAGGCGTAACCTTAGATCGTGAAATCTCAAGGAACATGGAGTGTAATTCATGTAATTTGTACGGCGGGGTAGGCTGGGAGGGTCAATGAGGAATACGTGGGAGGAACATCCAGTCGAAAGAACGTTACTAGTTGGTAAATAACTTGTTCTTCAAATTAATTGTGCCCTCCCACGTATTCCTCATCTTTGATAGACTCTGAAAGCAGTGAAAAATTTGGAGGATGGAGTATCAATTAACTCTAATCATGGAACATATAAAGAATGGCTTTGGCAAAGAGACCTATTTGGGACGAGTTCGAATCTAAACAATGTTTCATAAATGTATGCGTAGGCGACCAAGTGGTCGCTGCACAGATATCCTGCACCGGGAAACCCCTTTGAAGAGCTGTCGAAGTTGCCATGCCGCTGGTGGAACGAACTCTTAGTCCATCTGGAGGTTCTTTACCCGCCACTCTGTAGCATTTTCCGATTGCCAAAATGATCAACCTGGATAAAGTTTGTTTTGTTACAGCTAGGCCCAATTTGTGGCCAGTATATCCAATAAAAAGTTGGACACTTTGCCTAAACTTTGACAATCTAGAAATATAAAAGCTGAGAGCCCTTTTTGGGTCCAGCCTGTGAAGTCTTTCTTCCTATTTACTTGCATGAGGGGGAGGATAGAAAGATGGCAAAATGATCTTTTGAGTCAGGTGAAAATCAGAGACTTCTTTGGGTAGAAATGAAGGTTTGACCTTGAGTATTACTTTATCTTTATGGAAAATAGTGTGCGGGCTGATGTGATATCCACTAGTAGGACTGTTTTCAGTGTGAGGAGCCTTAGAGGACAAGAATGTAAAAGCTCAAACGGAATACAAGTAAGGAATTTTAATATTAGATTTAAATCACAAACAGGGGAATGAAATGGGACTGGGGCGTACATGTTAGCGAGACCCTTCAAGAATTGTACAATTAGCAGTATCTTGAAATAAGACACTTCTTCCGACGGGCGCTTAAAGATAGAAAGCTCTGCTGGGTATCCTTTTGTTGTATTAATCTAGAGCCCCAGATTGGCTAATCAGGAAAGAAAGCACCATAAGTATGCCACATTGGAATGGATCCACATTCTTATCCCTGCACCAGTTACTGAACTTATTCCAACGACACCGGTACAAGGATTTTGTTGCTGGCCTTTTGGCCGGAAGCAAAATCTCCATTACATCATCCGGGAAGTCCCAGTCCTTATATATCAGCCTCTCAGAAACCATGCGTGAAGGCTGAGTGTCTTGCCCTCTGGATGGAGACCCCGACCTTCCTCTTGCGAGAGACGATCCTCTCTTTGTGGAAGACGTATTGGAGGGCAGATGGACATGTCCAGAAGCTCCGGGTACCATGTCCTCCTGGCCCAATCCGGGGCAATTAGGATCATGGTTTTCCTGAACTTTCTCAACCCCCTTGATTATGCGAGGAATCACAGGGACTGGAGGAAATGCGTACAGGAGTGGAAACTTCCAGCCCACTACGAACGCGTCCCCTAGAGCTCCTCTTGGAGGAAATTCCCTTGAGCAGTACTGATCCCACTTCCGATTGACCTCAGTCAAGAAACAGATCCACTTGAGGGGTTTCCCAAAGGGTGAAGATCTATTGAAGGACTTCCTGAGCTAGTTCCCACTTGTGGGATACTGTGCTCTGCCTGCTCAGAGCGTCCGCTGCCGTGTTCTGCTCTCCGGCTAGGTGAACTGCCGACAGAGAGATACTTTCTTGTATTGCCCAGAACCAGAGCTGCATTGCCTCTCTGCACAGTGGTAGTGAGCCTACACCTCCTCTCTTGTTGAGGTAGTACATGGCCACTCTGTTGTCCGTCATTATCAGGACATTCTTTCCCCGTACAGAGGGTAGAAAAGCCTTCAGCGCTAGTCTGATTGCCCTCAGCTCTAAAAGGTTGATATGTAGTTTGGACTCCGATGGTGACCAACGACCGCTGATAGTCAGATCGTTGGTATGGGCTCCCCACCTCGTGAGTGAGGCGTCCGTCACTGCTGTTATCTCCGGCCATGGTTGCCAAAAAGACTCTGCCTTAAGAATATTTTTTTCGCAAGCCCACCAAACTAGGTCTTCAGCAACTCTGCTCGGAACTTGCAGGTGATCCGACATATTCTCTGAAAACTGGGACCATTGAGTCCTGAGAGCCCATTGAAGGGATCACATTCTCAATCGGGCTTCTGGCACCAGGAAAATGCAGGATGCCGTGAGGACGAGCAACCTCAAAAAATCGAAGGCCCGGAAGATGCTGGCCATTCTGGAATTTTGTAACCTTCTGCTGAATGTGTTGAGCTCTCACCTCGGGAGGCGAGGCTTTCCCTGAGGAAGTATCCAACACCGCTCCGATGAATTGGAGTCTTTTGGAATGGTATCATATGGGACTTTTTGTAATTGAGAAGAAGCCCAGTCTGTGTAGGGAGTGGCAGGTGATTCTGAGATGTTTCTGGGCTTGTTCGGGTGAACGAGCCCTGATCAACCAATCGTCCAGGTAGGGTTAGACGTGAATCCCCCCTCTCCTGAGACTCGCTGCCACTACTGCCATCAGCTTGGTGAAACCCTCAGGGTGGAGGTCAGCTCGAATGACAGAACTCAAAACTGATAGTGAGAACCGCAAACCTCAGGTATTTTCTGTGCTTGAGATGGATTGGTACATGAAAGTAAGCATCCTGAAGGTCCAATTATACCAACCAGTCTTGGAGTTGGAGAGCCTGAAGGATCTGAGAAAGGGTAACCTTCTTGAACTTGTCCTTCACTGAGGAATTTGTTCACATTTCTTAAGTCCAAGATCGGTCTCAATCCTCCGTCCTGAGAAAGTAGGGGGAATACCAACCCTTGTTTCTCTCCGCTACAGGTACATGTTCTATTTCACCTTTCTTTAGCAGGGTTAAAATTTCCTGCAACAGGAGCGGATCCGGAATTTTGACAGAATTGTATCCCGGTGGATGGTCCTGAGGTCTTTTCTGAAAAGGAAGGCAGTAACCTTGGGCTACTGTTTCCAGTGCCCAAGCATCTGAAGTAATGCCTTGCCATTCTTTCAAATGCTGAGAGAAGCTGCCTCCCACCGGGGTCTTGTGGTTTAAGTCCACAGAGTGGCTTCGAGGCGGCTGCAGTAGCGGCTGAGGGGACAGTTGCTGGGGCTGATTTAGCACCCCTTCCTCGTCCACCACAAATAAATCTCTTTTGTCCTCTTTGATTAGCCTGTCCTCTTTCAAATGAGGAATAAAAAAGGAAGATGAGTAGGAGTATTGTTGAGGTTGACATATGGAGGCGGTAAGTGATTTAGCCGCCACCTTAGAGGTCTGCAGCGTCTCCAGACTTGCATCCCCTTGCTGACGAACAACCTCAAACCATCAAAGGGCATATTGAGTAGTCTGGCCTACACATCTGGTGCAAAGCCCGACTTTCTCAGCCACGCAAATCTGCATAGCACGGTGCTAGAAGCCATGGACCTGCAGATGCTGTCAGCAGTGTCCAGTCCTGACTGGAGACATTCCCCATTGCCTCCTTTCCATCTTTCACAATAGCCAAGAAGCGGTCTCTTTCCGCGCCTTCTGGAATGTGCTGAGCCACCATACTAATACAGTCCCACATGGTGTAGTAGGTGAATCTGGAAAGTGTGCAAGTAATGTTGGTTACCTTTAAAGCCAAACTGCTTGAAGAAACATTTTTACGAGACCATGCATAAATTCTTTTATCATCCCTATCGGGGGGAATTTATGGGTAAGCAGGCTGCCTTGTGGATGTAGCTGTTTGGACCACTAAGCTTTCAGGTGTAGGGTGCTTAGTTAAATAGTCTGGATCAGATGATGATGGTCTAGATTTTTTTGCAAAATGTTTGTTTGCTTGAGGTCCAGATTCTGGGGTCTCCCAATTAGCTATGACCTTCTTTTGAAGGGCTGTAGGAAAAGGTAGTATTGGATCTTTCTGAGGACCCTGGCTTAGAATATCATCTTGTTTGTATGTGGGTGAACTCCTGTTCCAGCCCATGAACTCTACAACCCTATTCATAATGTTCCTGTATGCTGAATCAGCATGATCAGATGGGTTCAATCAGGCAAAGTGTCTATGCCACTAGCCGATTGCAGACAGTCATAGAGATCAGACATTTTTGATTCTGGATCAATTAGCTCCTCAAGAGCATTTTATGTTCCATACTTTAACCCAAACGGGGAAGAATCCTCTCCAGAGGATTCTTCTTCTTCATAAATGGAAGTCATAGGGCCTCATTACACGGTAGGTGGTAAACCATGGGGCTATTAGCGCCATGGTTCATGCCGGTAATTTACCGGTACCGCCTTGGAGGAACGGGGAATTACCGCCCCATTCCAAGGTTGGCGGGGCGGTAATTCCCCCTTCTACCATTGCCCTTCCCCCATTCCCATTTTTGCTCCACAGGGCTCAATGGGAATGGTGAAGGCGCTAATTACGGTACCGCAAATTGCGGTACCGTAATTAGCTCCACTGGTCCCTTTGCGGGTTGGTTTTTAATGCCTGCAAAAAGCAGGCGTTAAATTCCCCAACCCGCAAAGGGACCTCGTAGTAAGGCGGTAAGGATTTACCGGTACCGGTAAAATACCGGTACCGGTAAACCCTTACCGCCTACCGTGTAATGAGGCCCAAAGACTTGAAAAAGTATTTTCTTGGTAAATGGGTATAAACCTTACCCAAGGGTTGAGGCCATGAAGGCGTTGGCATAGATTTCACTAATGGCGTTGATGACGTAATAGGAATCGATTTTGCACTCGACAAAAGTCATCAATGGTGTCGATTTTGTCAACGCTTGCTTCGATAAACTTGAAGGTGCCTTCGACAAAGTGTGCCCAAGTGAGCTGTTGGGCTAGCACTCTGCTGCAATACTGTCTCGAATTGTGGAGGACTGGAGGACTTTTACAGCAGTGTGCAGGCGCTGTATGCGCAAGAAGAAGGAGTCTCTGTGTGTATGAGGCGAAACATCTAAAGGATTTAAGGACTACCAACACCAATGTAATTACATTGAGACTATCGTGATTACAAAACTTTGCACGTAGCTTGTAGGCTGGGCTTGTGGGCGTCTTGCTGTGGGTTGGTCTTTGTGTAGCAGTGGGCTGGGCTTGGGTTGGGCTTGTAAAGTTCTAAATACGTAAGTGAGAATCTTCATGTTACTTACGTATTGTTTGTTTGTTTGTTTATTATTTATAGGGCGCCCTGAACCCTTGGGTAGCTGGGCGCACAACATGACAAGATTACTTATAGCTTGGTGGCAATACATGTTACATAGGTGAATATATACAGGTACATATAATATTACAATTTACATAAATTACATAGTTACAAGAATATGCTAATGTGTGGGTAGTTACAGTTATATTGATAGTTACAATTGGCCTAGTTGCTAGTGTGTGCCTAAGCCTGAGTAAGAATCGTTGAGAGCTTGTTACTACCTGGGTCAGAGGAATAGAGGCGGCCTAAATTGCTATGATTTATTGGTCATTATGCCGTAGCCAATTGCGGGTATTGCGCCTAAAGCTATTGTAGGATTGGTCTTTTCTTAGCTCGACTGGTAAGGCATTCCAATGCTGGTCTGCTTTTACTGGGAAGCTGTTTCCCCCTGTTTTTTGTAGACGAAATCTGGGGATTTGGAGGCAATATGAATTGGCTGTTCTGGTAGGCCGTGTTGTAGGTTTTCTGGTTATTCTTTCCTTCAGGTATGTTGGTGCTGCATTGTTTAAGCATTTGAAGGTTAAGGTGACCATTTTGAAGAGGATCCGATCGGTGATCTTTAGTCAATTGTGATTCATTCTAGCGTTGGAGATGCGGTCTCTGGCTGGGAGGTTCAAGGCTGTTCTAAGCGCATTGTTTTGCAGCGTTTGGAGTTTATTTGTGATATATTTGTTAGCTCCTGCATAGAGTGCATTGCAGTAGTCTAATTTGGATAGGATGAGCGCATTAGCTAGAATGATACAGCTAGCTGGTGACAGGAAGGGTCTGCATGCTTTGATCAGTTTGCCGGTGTAGGCCGTAGATGAGGCCAAGAAATTTACTTGTTTTTTTAATGAGAGTGTGGAGTCCAGGTAGAAGCCTAGAGTCTTCACTTCTTTGGCGACTGTAATTATGTTACCGTTGATATTGAAGGCCTTGTAGTTTTCATTGAGTTTTTTTAAGTTGTTGGTTGAGCCAAGGATTAGGTTCTCCGTTTTCTCATTGTTCAGGCAGAGGCCATGGGTGGCCATCCATGCCTGAATGAGGGTGTACATTTTGTTCACTAAGGATGTATCTGATGTGAAATTGCCTGTAAGGGGGATAAGGATTTGGGTATTGTCTGCATAATCAGTGTAGGTGATACCCAACCTGTCCAATTTGTCAAATAGAGACTTAATGAAAATATTGTACATCGTGGGCGAAACACAGGAGCCTTGAGGGAGGTTGCATGTTATGACTGGGTCTGCGGAGGCTGCCGAGGAGAAGACTCTCATGCTTCTGTTGTCGAGAAATGATTGGACCCAAGCTATAGCTTCACTTGAAAAGTCGGCTGCCGATGCAAGATGCTTACATAGAACTGCATGGTCCACCAAGTCAAAGGCTGCCGACAGATCAAGGAGGAGTAGGATAACTATGTTTCCTTTATCGCTAAGTTCATCAATTTGGGTTTTTTGAGATATATTAGAGCTGTCTCAGTGCCATGTTGGGGTCTGAAACCCGATTGGCGGGAGCCTAATAGTTGATTTGTTTCAAGATATTTTTTAATTTGTAAGTAAGCCACTCTGTCAATTATTTTAAGGAGAAAGGGGACAGTAGTTATAGGTCTGTAATTAGTTGGGATGGAAGGGTCTAAGGTTTGTTTTTTCAGGAGTGGTAAGACCCAGGATTCTTTTAGGCTGCTGGGGACCGTGTTTGACCTGAAGGAGGCGTTAATGAGATGGTGATAAAAGGAGCTAAGTCTCTGGCTGCATCCTTGATTATTTGGGCAGGGCAACTGTCGCCTTTGCAGTTAGAGGGTTTTAGGAGGCAATAATTCTTTGTTTCATGAATAGTGATTTTAGAATATTTGAACGGTATTGGATCAGATTTGGTGCAAGGAGGGGGTGTAATCTGAGTTTCCGTGGGAGGGAGTGAATCTCTTTTTAGCGTAATTTTGGTTTGCAGAGTTTTTATTTTGTTAGCTAAGGCATTTCGGATGTTAGTACACCATTGTTTGTCTTTGGGTAGGTTGTTCGGTGGAGGTATTGGGGATTCAAGTTCACGTAGGATCGTGAATAGCTCCTTGGTGTTAGAGGATGCTTTAAGGATCCTTCCATTGTAAACCTCTTTTTTGGTTTGGATGATTTTGTTTTCGTATTTGGTGGCATGAAGTTTGAGTTTTAATTTGTTGTCATCCGTGGGGGTGTGAGGCTATATAGCTTCTAACTTCCTCTTTTCTAGTCTGAGTTCTTTTAGGAGTGGGGTAAACCAAGTGTTCAGATGGACTTGTTGTTTACTCGTGCAATTCTTAAGTGGGGCAACAATGTGTAGGATTTCAGTCATGGCTGCATTATAGTTGTCAACCAGCATGTCTGGGTTAGAGTTGCTTGGTAAGGCATTGATCACTGGAAGGAGGCGTGGTAAGATGTTGTCTGTTGTGATGTTTTTCTTGATCTAGTGGGGAGGGAGGCATTATTTTTTTCTTTATTTACTTCTTTGTTGAGTGTTAGGTTAAAATCAATCAGGAAGTGGTCAGTCCAAGTTTGGGGGGTAATTTTAGTAATATTGGTGGGGCAGTTGGAGGTAGCTATCCAGTCAAGGGTTCTGCTTTTGTCATGGGTATTGTTTTTGTTTTTTTTTAGCTGCATTGCATGGCGGCCCCTGCTCCTGGAAACTCCTCATAACTTGCAGTCCGTGTGCATTGTCGTGCGTGCCTTGCAAGTGTGCCCAAGTGTGCTGTTGGGCTGTTAGGGTGGGAGGGGGGGAAAGGGAGTGGCAGAGATTATTCTATTGCCTGGATTGCATTTTTGGTGAGTGTTTAGAGTTCTTTTTCTCTACGAGCACTGGGCTTTTTGTTTAGTGGTGAGTTGCCCAAGAGGAAATTATGGCCAGCAGCTTGCGCAGCAGCAGATGCCCTGAGGCGCTATTGTTAGGTAATTTGAATGTTGATTCATTGGTGTGTGTTGGCAAGAGAACCTACCCGGATATGAGCACCGAGGACTCGTTGCCCCTTACTGACTGTACTGCAAATAGTGTTGAAAATGTGGTACAGGACAAATTGGTTTCACCTATGGCACACATCCTGCTTAATGCGGGTAAGCTGGTTGCTGGAAATATAATTAAAGGGAACGTACATGCTGCACAGGTTGATCCACCTGACTTGAGTGCATGTAATGCTGATGGAAAGTTTGATGAATTAAGCCTGAGCTTAGAGGAAGCGTCCAAGAAAGGCGAAGTTGCTGGGGATTGTGAACCTATGCAGGCACACGTAATGAGTACCTTGAATGTATCTATAGGCACTAATGAGTCCTTGAATGACCTTTCAAAGATTGGACCTGACATGATGGCTGAACTGAACAAACGTGTTAGGCTATCTATTGGTATTTTGACACCATTAATTCCAAGCACACACGGAATTAAAGCACTTGGGTACTCTAAAACAAAGAATGATCCGTGGTGTTATGATGGTAGCGGTGACAGCACTGATCCCTTTTTTACATGTACCTCCGACAAACTTAATAGAGATGGTCATTTGCTAAATGGTAAAGATGATTATAAGTTAGAAACCAATGAACCTAACCGGAGTAATCCATCAATAGGAGGGGAGGAAGGCATTGATGTACTTCCGAATAGGGTGGAAGCGAACATCAATATGTCCTCTGCAGCCTTATCTGAGGTGCCTTTTACGTTCCCTGTAATCGTACGTATATTGAACCTTTTGGACCAAGGGCACGATTATACCCATCTCGAGATAAGGGAGATTAAATCTTCTATGAGAGAAATCCTTGCCAAAATTAATAGCTTGGAGGGATTTGTAATTGCAAGGGAGACTTGTCCTAACAAACTAAAAGAATCCTCCATGATACCTACTGTAGCAACTCAAGGTCCTATACTAAAGGAGGTGATGTCATTTGAGGATAAAGGCACGCAAGTGCTTTGAATGAAATGCTTGCAGCATGGCTGCAATTGACATTGATATAAACGAAATGAAAACTGCGTTACAGGATATCAAACAAAATACCTTTCAGAATATGGGTGGCCCAACGTCCCAGCTCCCGCAGGATGGGAATGGGTCTTTGGATAGCCCATCTGCTCTCACGAAGATAAACAAACAATTGGTGGAAGAGGAGGGAACTGTAATGAAAAGGTTGTTTTTTTGTCACGACACACTAAGAAACTCCACTGAGGATGACATAATCGATGTGGACCAACTTAGTGAAGGGAGTCAAGCTCTTCTCCGTCATAAATCCATTGTTCAACCAGTGAGCATAGTGTCAGAAGGTGAAAGTAATAAGGGTGAAGTAGAGAAGAAAGATAGGCCTAGCAAAAAGGTGACTTTAACCCCTCCAACTGATCCATCTGTGGAAGTGGAGAGAAAACAGGTGAACTTCAATAATTACTTCTGTAAGGAGGGAAGGAAACGCATGTTCGCTGCCCCTATGACTTGTATAGATGGCTTGCCCTTTGAAGTGAGTCCTGGGGTGGAACGAAAGTCGCAATAAGGCTCTATAACAGGGACCAGTAAGGTATGTTCATATGCAGAAATCTGTAATGGGGAAATTGCTAAACCTGAAAAAGGCTTTATAATAGTGACTGGCTCGGGAAAATCTAGGGAACTTATTATAGAGAAGGTGGTAGAGCAGGCTGTTTATGGGGGAGGTCGGCAGCCTTGATCCACATTTGTTCCCCATGAAACGTCCCCCACCTTGGAGATCGGTAACCTCTCCAGTCTTAAGCATCCTTTATCTGATGGGAAATGCACCAAGGGGACCACGCATACAGTTTTATCGAATGGCAATCATGGAATTGGCCCCTTGCAGGTGTTATGGCCTGCACAAGCATGTAACCTGGCTGGGACTGTACCCCCTATCGATCTTTTGGGGTCATTGAAAAGAGCCCTTGAAGGTGGTCTTATAACTTCTGAAGCATTGATTAATGAACTTAACTTACAAAGGATTTCTAATTCAGTACAGGATAGGCAACCTAATGCCCATGGAGTCTCATACAACCGTGGCATGGACACAGTGGCCATTGGGCACGGATTGGGAAGTGTGAACATCACAGATCAAACTGTAGTGGCTCCCTCTGTTATGACAACAGGAAGCAATCTAGGCATTGGTAAAGTATCCGACAGGTCGAATGACCAAAGGGATAGTTCAGGGAGTATAGGTTGGTCAATCAATATCACTGGGCTGGAGGGCAAAGCGGAAATATTAGCAGGAGCTTGATTAACAGAAAATATTTGCTTGAACTGATGGCTTGTATTCCTCCCTTAAGAATGCTCACTACGAAGGACTTTGAAGGCATTTCTCTACCATGTTATAACAACTACAGAATGATTTGTTATGTACCTTCTGTGAGCATATTAAAATGTATTTGGTCATATAGGTCGGAACTGTTGGAACTAGGCTTTACATTGCATACTTTCAATGATGAAATGGGTGCGCAGGAATTTTTGCAGTATCAGTTACCTTGTAATGGCAAAGAAGCGGGCCCACCACTGGAATGCACAACTCTGATGAAAAATGATGTATATCCCAATTGCTTTCCATAGCATTGAACAATAAGGAGTTTGCCTGGGTTGAGCCCATGTTGAAAGCAATATTCAACAACAAAGGTGGCAATATTGACAACTAGCAGCAATAGAATGATGACTTGTCCACACACTCGTGGAACTCTTGTGGGTTTAATAATATTCCTAAGTGGTTGGCCTCGTTCCTGCCCTCGCAAATGCCTAATCTTATGTTGATTCAGGAAACGATGAAAACGTAGGATCTGGTATTACATGGTTATCCTACCTTTTATACACATGCAATTAAGGCAAAAGAGGGACGGCCCGGAGGAGGCTTGGCGATCGCATTAAATAATGATATTGATTGCACCTCGAAGCTAATTTATGTATCTGATCATGTTATCGCTGTTGTTATTACCCTTAATGCATGTAAACATAAACCTCTATGGCTAGTTAATCTATACTGGAATCCTCAGAAAATTGATATAGAGGCTATGTTTGAAGAGGTTGACCTTTGCCTTGAAAATGCACGAGTACATGAATATTATTCTGACATCATTGTGGGAGGGGACTTCAACTCATATTGTTTCGAAAGGGCAAAGACGGTTGCTGTACAAGAGAATGAAGTAACTAGGACTGCAGGGACGATAGGAAAGAAATGGGCCCAATTTGTAGATGATTGGGGATTGTGCTTTGTGAATTGTGCAGATTTAATCTCTAAACATACATGGACTAGGGGAATGAAGACCTCAATGATTGATTTTTTTTGCATATCTCATTCGCTTGTTAATATAGTGAAACCAGTGATTGTACATAGGATCACATACAGCGATCATGCACCCATTGAAAACTCTATTGCATTCCGTATTCATAACATGTAGTCGATGAGTTACTGCAACTACCAGAAAGCGATCGAGCAAACCTATCCCTTAGATAGAATCCTGTGTTATGTTACAAATTAGTAAATCTTGTCCATCGTAAATTTGAAGATGTTAATGATTTAGCTCCCTTCCGGGGCTTCGTTTATTTTGTATACTTCAACAGGAAACGATGATATCTAACATAGTAAATACATCCCTACTTGATCTTATGGCAAGGCAGAAACTTAGGCAACCTTTATTAAACCACAAGTTTGATCATAAAGTTATGCTTATGAAGCGTGTAAGGAATAGAACATTGAGATCCCTAATATTTGACTATTCCCCTATATTTGGCAAAAAAATAAAATCTGTATACAAGACTTTAAGAACAAAATTAGAGGATTCAAAGTCTTAACTTACAATGAAGATAATTACGAACTGATAACATCGATTTGTAAACATGACAAGACGCATCGGGTCAATTATTAGACATCCTGATTCTCGACCTTTCACCAAATATAATTTCTGCTGAAGATTGGGAACTTCATATTGTAAACAAGTATCGATTGCCAGTGCGTTTTGTGGAATGTACATATAAGCCCACAATGGGCACTGACAAGCAAGTATTTAATTGGACAATACAGGACATAGAGTGGACAATTGGACGGTTAACCCACTCTAAAGCGGCTGGACCTGATGATATTCTGCCCTGTGTTTACAAGGCCAATCCGCTGCTATGGGCAGGAATCCTAAAAATTTAATTTGACACAATCATGCAGACCCTAAATTTAGCACGAACTTGGGTGACACCTATAATCGTAGCAATTTTTAAAAAGGGCGACCCAGGTAATCCTGAAAATGATCATCCGATTTCCTGCATGGATGCGGCCGCAAAGGTCTTTGCGATTCTGATTTTGCACGATATGGAAAAATATATAGCATCTCATAACATCTACTCAAAATATCAAACAGGCTTCTGAAGAGGGATGATCACTGTGTTGAATGCCACTACTGTAGCACATATATTAGCTGGTTCTAAAATAAAAGAAGCATGCCCGGTTTACATGGCATGCATTTACATGTCTAATGCATTCGACACTGTTGTAAGAAACATGCTTTGGAGGAAGCTGTCTGTTGTTGGCATCCCTGCATTCCTGATCTATTGGATTGTGCAACTTCATACCAATACTGCATATATGATTAAATTGACTTTAGCTGGGGCAATGACAAAACCAGTGCCTTCGCACCTTGGACTGAAGCAAGGCTGCAATTTAGCTGCAGCACTGTTTAATTTATAACTATGCAACCTTGATAATATATGGTCTGATTCAAGGGTGTTTGCAGTAAGACTTGGCTTACTGAGGCTTCATTGGTTAGCATTTGCTGACAATATTATTTTGTTTGACCTTACACCGTCAGGATTGCAAATTAAGTTACACCTATTTGAGAACTTCACGTATGCGCATAACCTTAGACCCAATGCAACTAAAACCACAATGATGGTCTTCAATGCTGGGAAAAAATTAAAAGATTATTGTTGGAAACTTAATGAAGTCTCAATTGCACCATCAGCCAAGCTTATTTATCTCTGCTATTTTGTTTCTAATACATCATCAATCAGTCTCTGGAATGAAAGACTGAAGATAAAAACAAGGCCTCTTTTGTGTCAAATGAAGCTTATTTTCTCCAAGTACTGTACTTTTTCATTGTTAACGTTGCTAGAATTTTTAAATCTAAAGGTTGAGCCGGTGATATTGTATACTCTCGATATATGTTTGCATAACCTTAACAAACAACTTGATGTATTGCAGTGGCGCTTGGTGAAATCCGCTTTGCGCCTTTCTCCAGCCTACCAAACAGTATTATTAGACATGAGTTTGGTCTAGTATCATTATCATGTAGAAGGGAAAGGCGCGCATTAACGAATTATGCAAAAATGCTTGACCCTCCACCCCAAGAACTTTCTCTATCAGGACTATCATACAGTCATATCAGGTGACTGTACAGGTTCCGTCATGCAGTATCATAAGAGGATGCAAAATATCTTGATTGAATTGGATGTTACAATCAATGATTTATGCCTTAGACCTGTATACGTCCCAAAAAAAATATTCAAACAGGATTGGATGCGTACACTAAGAGGAATCACGAGATATGCTACGTACTCTGAATATGCAAAGTTAATCCAGAAAAGAGACCTCTGTGGCACATACATGGCGGTGTTTCCTTGTAATTTGACGTGTATGCAGTATATAAGTTTTAAACTGAACCAGTTAGACACCAGAGAACAGATTAAGCATTGGGGCGACTCAATGGCCAAAAAACAAGAGGTAAAATGTTGTTTCACAGGGTGTGAGGAACCCAACGAAACATTAAAGCACTTAGTGCTTGAATGTATACAATTCCAGGATGCTAGAACAAAATCACTAATGAAATTTGTTAATATTGAATTCGAGGATGCGCTTGAATTCCTTTGGAACAGGAGGATGTTGGGAAAACATAACCCCTTGATTTTTCCATTGGTTTGCCTATTGAAAGTAATCGAAGCTGATTTGGGAAAGTACGATTGTTGATTCATGGATATCTAAGGAAAATATATATGGAATAGACGATCTTTGTTTACATGATTTTTGAGAGTTTCTATAATTCGCACAAGGTCCAATGGCACTGTCCAACTCTGGTTTATTATTTCAAGAATGCACTGGACCATATTCTCTCAATGATTTGGTTGATAATAGTAATATGAACTTATTTTTAGATTGATTGTTTAATTGTTTTAATTGTAAATAAGTCAAATTACATCATCTCTGTGGAGGGGCTAATGAAAGGATTGAAGTAATGTTTTTTTCTTTTTAATTGTTTATATATTACATATATAAGAACTTCGTAAAGGTTTTGAAAACCATGAACAAATATAAAAAATAAAAGGCGTTGAGAATGGTGTCGACGAAACCTTCGACACAGGTGTCGATGAAGGTTTGGAACCTGACGCCATTTTGTCTGTCATTGCCTTCAATTTATGCACCGATAGGCTCGACTTGCTCTTTTTCTCAGGTACCGGAGAACGTTCTCCAGACGGTACCCTTGACAATTTCTCGCCGGATTTTGAGCGTTTAGTAGTCTATGACCTTCCTCTGTCATCCGAGGGATGAGCTGGGGCATGGTCTTCGCGCAACTTCTTCGATGGGGATAGGCCGCATTCTCGAAGATTTGCATCACTGAGACTCTGAAGGCCGCCCATTCCTTAGGGGAATCATGTTTAGTTGGACAAGTAATAACCCTTGTGGAGTCAGTGTCACAAGTCTCTCCCCTTCTCACCTGTTTCTCTTTGCTTGCAACCTTCTTGGACGTGTTCTTTCGCACGGTCCGGAGTTATACAGGCCCTCGGATTCCAGCGTGAGGATTGCGAGTCCTACGCCAAGTAGCGTTCAAATATCCAGGATCGGGAACCAGGAAGGAAACAGTATCTAAGGTCGGAGGCACGGTACGCCGTGACCGAGCACCGGAGAAATCCAGGAAGAAAAGCACGGAAGAGGGTAGTTCAAGGAATGGGAATGGAAAAAGGGGAGTAATCAAGGAAATGGGAAAACGGGACTCAGAAGGAGACCCCGAGCGAACTTCGACAACACATGTCTGAACACACTAAGCGGTAGTATTGAGACGCGCAGAGCCGTGGGGGCGTCACTGTTTTGTAAGGAGTTGTACGTAGCGTGTAAAGGCTGGTAAACTGAGTTTTGTATTCAACGGCCATGTTGGAAGGATTACGGAATTCAGTCCTCTATGGGTCAGGGACCACGATGTCCAGAACGGATGTAATTGGCGGTTTTGACAGCATGCCTCCTCTGAAGCCCCGCACCACTGGCTTTGCCTGGGTGGATAAGATGATATCTTCGCATCAGCCGGGGGACATTCATGTTTGAGATGGGTTCCCAAGTGCGCTCACTGGGAGGATACCCTTTCCATTCGACCAAATACTGTAGTTGACCTCCTCAGTACCTGGAGTCACAAATTATAGAGACCTCATATTCAAGTTGGTTATTGACAATGACTGGAGCAGATCTTGGAGCAGTTCAAGAGGACTGCACATATGGTTTTAACAGAGAAGTGTGGAATTCTGGATGAATCCTTTTCCATGACTCTGGTAGTCGGAGGGCTACTGGATTAACAATTTCCTTTATAGAAAAAGGTCCGTAATACCTGGCAGCCAATTTATTAGGTCGTAGGTGACGAGGAAGGAGTTTTGAGGATAGCCAAATCTTATCGCCTATTGAATACGAAGGACCAGGCCTTCTTTTGGAATCTGCATATTGTTTAACATCTCTTCGGGCCTTTTCTAGGTGTTCCTTTGCTTCTTTGTGTACAGCAATCAGAGTTTCAATCCATGAATCGACCGCAGGAACTGGGGTAGGATGTGGGAGAATGGATGGTAGAACTGAATGGTGAAATCCTTGGCTACAGAAGAAAGGGCTGGTCTTGATAGCTAAATGATCCGAATTGTTGTAAGCAAATTCGGCCACAGGTATCAATAGTGCCCAGTCGTCCTGGACTTTGGTTGCAAAGCAGCAAAGATACTGTTCCAGGGTTTGGTTTACTCATTCAGTAGCTCCATTGGTCTGTGAATGATAGCCCGAGGACAAGGCACGTTGGATCCCCAATATCCGACATAGTTGTTTCCAAAACTGGGATATGTACCGGGGCCCTCTGTCGGATATGATCTTGGAAGGTAGCCCATGAAGCCGGAATATGTGTTCTAGAAAAATCCCAGCTAGTTCAGACGAGGATGGTAGTTTGTATAGAGGTGTAAAATGAGCCATATGTGTGAACAAATCTATGGGAACCATTATAGTCGTGTAGCCTCTGGAAGAAGGTAATTCCACGGTAAAATCTGTGGCAATGATTTCCCAGGGTTTTGTTGGTATAGCTGGTTGGTTTAGAAGGCCTTCTGGCTTTCTATTGTCATGCTTGTTCTGATTACAGACTGCACAGGCCTGGACATAGGTTTTTATGTCATCCTTCATCTGAAAGACTGAAGTGCCGTTTTCTAACACACAAAGTGAAAGCTTTCTGAAAAACGGAACTGAAGCCAACGGGCACAGCTCGAGCTATTTGTACTGAGGATGATGGCGATGCTCTACGGCAACCTTCGAGGGACATCAACGCCACGCCTTCGGGCACAGCGCCCTATGGTGTGGAATTTTCTTTTCTCCAAACAGCAAAGCTGATGATACGAATATCAAAGATGAGGCATATGTGGGAGGACACAATCCATTCAAATTAAAGTTATTATTACATGGATTGCATTATAGAGGTTTCTGCTATAGACCTTATTCCTAACATTGTGACTTGAGTAGAAGCAGGAAAAGCAGAACAGAAATCAGGTCCCTTCCCTAAACGTACAAAACACAATGAAATGCAGAGGGCATACATGTTATTGCTACTAGTTCCATGTTAATTAAACTAACATGATAAATTAGGTGTCTGTGGTCATTTTCCCCCATAGTAAAACACTTTCCTTTTTAGTCGCACAACTCTATGTGCTAATAGCAGGAGGGGCCCTTGTTGCTTGGGATAATGGCCCTTTTCCAGTGTACAGCCCTTAACTTCACCTCCAGCAATATTTGAGGGAAGTTTAATATCCAGTGATAATGACCAATCCCTTGCTCTGTAAGGTTTCATTATATCACAATCAAAATGTATACATAGAGAGAGCTTCATTCATTTAGGGAAGTTAACATTATTTGTCACATCCTTGGCAAATATATGATCACATGTTATCTTCTGATTGGCCCTTGCATTGCCTTTTTTGTTTCCTCCGCATCACAGTCACATTTTTTTTGTATATCTTTCTCTATTTCGCACCCACTATTGCACACATATTTTTTTCCAGAATGCAGCAAACCTCAGCGTACTCTAGCTCCTATTATATTATATATATTATTTGTTCTCAATTATAGTTTTCTATTGTCTTAATCTAATATATTGCAAACTCACTGCATCAGATGTATTCAGTTTGATAACAAAACCCGTTTTGCAATTACTGGAGGGACAATATATAATTGACCTTTAATTGCCCCCTTCGCATATTTAGGAAAAATTAATGCATTATAATCCAAATGTATTTTCTTCAGAAATATTGTTGACAATTTCCTAATTATAATGCATAGATAATTCCTTTGTCTGTGGGCACAATACTAACAAGTGAATTATTGGTCCTGTTAGCACATATCAGTAATAGTTAAGCAGTATTTCATTAGGAGAAGTGAGACACTTTTTAGTGGGTACAATATAACTGAAACAATTAAGCTTTATAGTCCAAGCCTGAGGGCCGAACTGGGAGATATGGACCCTGAAGACCAAGTTAAAGGCCTGAGCATAGCGGGGGCATTTAACACGGTTTACAGGCTCCTACCTCCAGGAACAGCCTGAGGGCATGGTCTATAAAGTTATTGGGCCTCATTACGAGTTTGGAGGTAGCCATGCTGTTTTTACCGGCATGGCTACCCGCAAATTCGGGTCCGGGTCCTGAAAAATGGGAATTACAGGGCCATTCCGACCTTTGCGGGCCCGGTAATTCCCATTTTTCGGGGCCAGGGCTGTCCCAATTCCCATTTGAGCCCACATAAGGCTCAATGGGAATGGGGAGGATGGTAGCAGCGGTACCATTAATAACGGTACCGCTACTACCATCCTAGTCTGCTCGCGGTTGCTGTTATGCACGCCTGGTCAGACCACATGTGCAGTCCGGCACCCGCCAGCAGAACACGTAATGAGGCGGTGAGGCAACAACAGCGCCGGTAGCACTACCGGTGCCGTTGTTGCCTTAACGCCAGGGTCATAATGAGGCCCATTATGTCTCATCTTTAGGGTGAAGTGGGGCAATTTGCCTGCAGTTGTTGCTGGGGACTGGCTGTTTCGCAGCAACCACGTACAACATGATGAGGAAGGAGGGGCGGTGCTTAGATTCTAGCCGGGACACATCAGGGACACATCTGGCGGATGTGTCCTGTCAAGGTATCTGAGTGACAGTCAGGGCAGTCATAGAGAGGCAGGGACGAATCTGCCAGTTGAGACCCAGTGAAGATTGTGTCAAGCAAAGGCTGGAGCCATCTGCCTCCCATCTCAATAAGGTAAGGAGTGGGGGGGGGGCAGGCGATTCAGCGTGCCCAGGCCATGTCTGTCAGATGCGGCCCAGGCGAGTTTGGGAGTGTCCCTGGCTGCAGGGCTCTCAGTACGGAGCTCCAGTGATGAAAGTAAGCACTGGGTATTAATCCCTGCCGCTAGTGCACCAACACAAGGGAAATGGCATTGCTTTGCTCTCATTGCCCTACTTGCGGGGTATATGGGATTTCCAAGCAATACCGGCTCATGTAGCTCAGAAATTGGCCAATAGAGGCGTGCCACGTCACAACAATGGATACCATAAAAATGATGAACTTGTCATGCGTTAGCTGGGATAAAAAGCAGTGTTTTACCCATCCCATTGGCATGTAAATCTGCCGTTGGTCCTTCCAAGAGGAGAAACAAGTATCTCTTCCTCAATCTGTTTTGCAGAGCTGCATGTATGATAGCAGAGTCTACTGCTTAATCTTAAGAAGTACATTGGGAGGGTTTTGTTTGATCAAATTGGGAGACATAGGGTGATTATTAATTTCCATATTTTCTTCAAATTAGCAGATTAACAGTAAAATATACAGATCGACGGTGCACGCCGTTTTTTGATATGGTCAGCTCTGTTTTTTTCAGGAGATCCGTGTATATGGCCAAACCAACAGACATCAAGAACTTCTGTATCAAATGGAGTTTTAAAGTAGGTAGCCAATATGTGCCTTGAAGTTAGGAAAAATGTTGCAGTGTTTACAAAGACTGTCTTTGAAAGAGCAGCTTTGTGCGAGATACTGACCCCAGACCCTCTCATTAGAACACTACTCATAATGCACATGTGGTGAAGAAACATCTCCGGCAGGGGGGCTGCTGTT